>NC_136072.1:491725435-492252935 GCF_964261635.1 Lissotriton helveticus | reverse complement strand
TCTATCGCTCTATTAGCAAGCTGTCGCTAACTGATGTTAGCGACAGCGTTTTGGCGATAGCGAGCGGTTTGGGGCCCGCTTTGCATGTCAGAGATATTTATCGCTAATGACATACAAAGTGGGCGTACCCGACCTGTTAGCGACTGAAAGCAGTCGCTATCGCCTATTAGCAAGGCAGGCGTAGCGATGGAAATATTCCCGCTATCGCCAAAAACCAACGCCTGCTCAGACCAGTTCTTAGCCATGTTCTCCAATGGGAGGTGGATAACATGGCTAAGAGCATTTCGTCGCTAATGCGTGAATATCGCTGTATTCTCAGCGATATTCACGCATTTTGCCGCTATCGCTGAATATTTTAGCACAATGGAGAAAACCGTTGCTAATAGCATGTTTTCTCCGCTAACATATCCAGCGATAGGCAGCGATAAAAAAATCGTCGCTACGCCTATTTAGCGATAAATATCGCTACTTGTTGGTAATATGCCCCTTGGACTCCTTCTCAAAGCTCCAACATAAATCCATTATGAAGGGACTTGATAACGCATATTGTTTCTCCAAGCACCTGCAAGTTTTGAAAACCAAATGTAGTCGGTAGAGCAAAGAAGGAGGAGGTTTTACAATAGTTATGATCCGATACTTCATAATCCAACTGTCCCCGTTCATAGGAAAGAACAAATGAAAGCCATGTTTTTATTTATTAATCAAGGATTACTTCTACCAAGAATACCTCAAAGTAGCTGTTCAAGTTAGCAAACTCCTATTATTGATGCTCTGGGAATAATAGTGCTGTCTCCTGAACTCTGCGAAGATCTGGCAACTTTTTTCACCCCTAAATTTGAGTCAGTCAGAATGACTTTTAGACAGGTGGGCTTTCAATCACAAACTCTGATCTTAAATCACTATCTTATAACCTGAATGTGACTTCCCACAGATGAATCTGATCTGGCTTTAGTTATTAAATCTCTCAAATTCAGTTTCGCCTCTAGACCCCTGCCCAGCACAAGTTTTTAGAGAGCTGAGTAAAATGATGTCTAATCAAAAGAGTTCTCTCAGTTCCCAGAATTGTTCTGGTGGAATTAAAATAGGCAACTATACACTACCAAGTTGTTAAAAGTCATGCTTTAATGAACTTCTCAGCATATTTGACGACATCCAAGTAGGTTTTTATCCTCAAAGACACACGGAGGCGGTCTTGATAGCAGTCATGTTCTACCTGTTCCTGGTTACATATGTCAGCTGTCAGCTCCTGACTCTTATGGCTTTATAAACTGTGTTTGACCCTGTTGACCATGGATTACTGTTAATCAGGCTGGCTGAACTTGGCCTAAGAGACCATTCCTAAATTGGTTTAACTCTATTTTGGAGAGCCACAACGAAAGGGTTTCCTTTCATCCATTCACTTCCCGGTTGTCAGCATTAGCCATGGTGTTCTTTAGGGGTTCTGCCATGTCCTTACACCTATTCGATTTATTTGTGGTTTTGTTAGCTACCCTCATCCACTCCCATGACCTCTATTTTGAACCTATACTGAAGATACACAGGCTCTTCTTCGATTAAGTAACAATTGTATGGCACCATCACATTTTCAAAGGTGTTTACTGAAGGTCAGAGATTGGCCGGATGGAAGGTGGTTGAAGTTGTGGGGTTCCCCAAGACTGAGACATTTTCCCCATTCTTTTTTACAGTATAAATAGATTAATAAAGCAATCTAGTTCATTTTTTATTTTATTTGGGTGCTATCTTATCCCGATGACAATCACTTTTTGCTGAGACTGGACCAGTCCTTGTCCAGTTCCATCAGTTGTTTGGGAAAGTATTTTCAGCCATTTGTGGGGGATGGCCAATAACTTCTTGCTGCTGGTTTTGCTCAGTGCTGTTGCTTCTACCTCTCGGGAGATAGGAATCTTTTTTTTATTATAGTCTGCTTCTTTGCTTTTTGTGTTTTGGCAGGCTTGCATACATTTGGGGTAGAATTGAGATTTGCAAGTTGTTGATGTCAGAAAGATCTGAAAATAAGACAAGCAAGCTTCAAATATATTCTTGCCTTTAGGCATAGCCAGTGAAGATCTCTTACAACAGGAATTATATGACCATTCTTTTTCAACTTAAAACCAGCCTATTGACTGAGTGAAGTAGAGGTTCTATAGGTGCAAGGAGTGTTTCTGCTACTTTAAAGAGTAGGGTGCTTCCAAACTCTTTTTGGTGACTACAGTGTCTTGAAGGACAACACAACAATGAGTTGATTTAGTAGAGGATTGAGACTTTTTATGGTAAAGCATGCTATTCTGGCTAATGTCACTCTATGTGTAACTCGTGTTTTTATATAGAAGCTTGCTTTTATCTAAAAACAAATGAATTGGCTTATTAGGAGGAGATGGAATACAAGCTGTTCTTTGTTTCTGTAGCGAATGTGTATTAAATTGTAGTTAGTGTTCTTCAGGCTAGAGGATGGATTCAGTTTTTTCTAGGTTTAACTTGAGGAAGTTTGACAACATCTATTTTAACATTTGTTAAACTATTTTTGAGAGTGATGATACCATGCATAGTTGTGTGTCATCGGTATATTGGTAAATGGACACACCTTGCATATTCATCAAGACTCTCAGCAGCACCATATACACTTTGCACCAATATTGGGGCCAAGATACAGCCCTGCAGGACACGGCATGTGATTGGGCCAGGGTCAAAGCAGGTGTATTCCATTATTTCTAACTGTTTGCAGGTGCTGAGGGAGATGATGAACTTGCTCATAACCTTGACCTTGAATATCCTGCTAGTCTCTAGGATCCTGATAAGCATCCAATGATAAAAGGTTGCAGAATGATAAAGCAGTAGAAAAAAGGTCTGCTCATTGTCCAACTCGTAGTGAACATTGTCAGTGCTAAATCCTTTACAAAATCAGACTATATGCAGATTTTTATTTTCAATCAACATTGACACTTAAAGATTACACATTTCTGATGACTTTCCCAAAACATGGGAGAATTGTTACTAGCCTGTTGTTGTCAAGTAGGTTTGAGTCAGCTTGTTTTTGGGTGCTTTTTTAAAATAATGGAATAGTTTAATCCGTTTGTGAATGGTAGGTGAAAAGGACTCCCTAAAGAAAGAAGTTAAATAAGTGACATAAAACCACAGAGAAAAATTAGAAGAGGGTTTTGGTAAGAGTAGCTTGCAAAAGAAAGCCTAAGTAGAAAGTGGGTTTCAATGAATGGTTTTCCAAATGGAATGAAGAGTGACTTCCAAAATTGGTGATGCTGAAGAGGTTATGTTTTTATGTATTAATTAATTATTGGCAGAGAAGAACTATTAAAAGTCCATGTATTTGTCTTTTGAATTTAATGGCCTTTTTTGAGTTTGAGAGTTGGATCTGTACAATTTGAAAGAGTTTCTTTGACTTGTTTACGAAGTTTTGAATTTATCAGAGGAAAGTTTACTTTGGTAGTAATTACCTCATGTTCGTATTATTCTTGTGTTTCTTTTTAACTTACGAGGTGATTTGAGCAATGTGTCAGTTCTCCTTTTCATTACAATTCCTGAGATCTTTCACTTGCAGTTTAGCTCACCTGAGACCCATGGCTTTGAGACATTTAGCTTATTTGTTCAGTGGTATGAAGCCAGCTTGTCTGAAATTGCCAGGATGGATTTTTTCTAATGCCCCACTGTTAAATGTTCATTGGAGGTCAATGCAAAGTTAAGGATGGGGTCTATGAGGGAGATTTCTAGACTTCTGCTGTAACTTGCTTGAAGTATTATTTGGAGTAAATTTCTGAATATGGGTAACTTGTTTTACATGACTTAATTTCACATGGAATGAGGAAGAAATCTGACATATGTCCTTTAGTTTATTTTTGGGGCAGAGATGTTTGGTTTTGCAGATAACATTATGTCAAGTATTTTCACATTGCGGTGTCCTCATAACGTGGATGATACGCAATATTCCTGTTTTTTTGGCCCCGGGCTAACACTACATTCGCTAACAAAAGTTTGTTCTACATCCCCAAAAATTGAAATAGGGGCAGGACTTCAATTAACAAAAACAATTTGAGTAAAAAAGTCAAAGGCTGTAAAGAACAATACAATACAGCTCTATCAAAAGTCTGTTGCTTTTTTAATTGCACTGAACTACACTTTTGGTCTTAAGATAAACTAGAAATTCGTCAGAGACATTCATTTGGTTTCATTACAGCTGAGCATACCAAATTCTCTGGAGATAAATAATTATTTTGTTCTGGAAATAGTGTGCCTGATAGCTGAAACGTTTGTATAGCTTGATTGTGTACCAGAGTGTTATCTCCAATCATCCATCAATTGCAATACCTCTTGTTGACACTTGGCTATCTCAACCTACAGATTCTTATTCAATTGCATCCACCCTGGGAGCAAGCTATGAATTAAAATATCTAGACACGGTAAAGGGATTCTCCGAGGCCAAAATCTCTAGCAGAAATATTGATGGGTCCTCAAAGTTAGGCCTATAATTAGAGCCAATTTAGCAGTGAAAGCCCTCCTTGGAAATGTGAAAATACCCAGTACAATCTTCCCAACTTTCATTAATGATTCACAAAAACTATTGTTGTCCCTCTAAATGAGTTGAGGTCAATTTGATTTTACCCACTGAAAAGTGAAGACCTACCCTGACCAGAGCCCTCAATCCGGATAGACCAAGTGGACTTCTGGCATTCAGGTTGTCTGGTTTGATCACCGTAATAAAATCCATGACTCTGCTGCTTGCCTAGAGTTTTTAAGCTGTTGGAATTCTACAATCAAATAAGGACAATATTGAAAATATAAGCTTTATTCTAACTAAATTTTATTTGTTCCTTCATTTTACCTACATTGTCTTGCATCTAACAACCCTGCCCCCAACTCAATATAGCTCCCTTTGCCCAGGGAAAAGGATGCTTTTATGGCTGCAGATGAAGGCCTGCACCGTTTCAAGCTCCCAACTCCTCCTCATTACAACAATTATGATTTCCTTCAAACAAACTCAGAAAACACTTCATATCTTCCACCTCTTACTAATTACAAAGATTTCATACCATGATGACAAACATAGACAGCCTAATAGCTTGATTTAGAGTTTGAAGGACTGGTACTCTGTCACAAACAAGATAGCTATCCCGTCCGCCTTATTACAAATGCGTTCAGATATAATTCTCTTGTAATGAGGCGAATAAGATAGCTGTTAGGTTAGTGATGGAGTACCTGTCCAACAAACTCTAAGTAAGGCCATAAGTCTCCTTGTACAAGGACCACAGCAGGAAGAGAAAAATATTGCCCCACACGATTCATCTGCAGCTGGCCACTACAATTCCTTACACACACAATGAAAAATGCTGTCATAACTACCGTGTAAAAAAGAAAAAAGGAAAGAAAGGAATCACCAAGTTGATGTTGTACTTGGTGCTCAGACTAGATAGGCTAGAAAAAATAGCAACACCACTTCTTTTTCACCACATTGAGTTTGACCACTTCCAGTTAAATCACTGGTTTCTTTGCATTCCTAAAGGTATGTTTCAATTAGTGATGCTTCCAGCGTCATATAGCAATGTTCATTGCAAAATCACCATTTATGAAAACGTTTTGTCCTTAACCAAGGTAGGTTGTCTGAAATGGCATGAGCGAAAAGATACTCTTGTAAGAGAAAGTGCCCCACAAAAATCATCAACATCACTCTGGGTTTGTTTGGATCCTGGGGAGGGGATAGGAAACAGACACACTCTGGAACACTCTCTTGAGATCCTATCAATTACATATTTGGAATTCTGCACCTCAACCATGTCTTTTTAGGTCTCGCTTGGCATTGCAGCGCAAGGTGCTACGCGCCTCGGCAAGATTTATTGTGAACGAGGAGTTTCAGAAAAGGGCTTTAAGTCCCGCCCCTCATTTCCATTGGCTGGCGTCACGATTTAGGCTAAACGGTGGCCTGCCATTGGAATTGAGGGTTTTTGGTAATTGTTGTGTTTTAGACGGGGTGGGTGTGGTACGCGGGGCATCCCAGGGCGAATATGAGCCTGTTAGCAAGTTCATTTCAGATTATTTACCTGTCAAGAATGAGGTCGTCTGATCCATCCTTCAGGAAACAGAGTGGGGGTTCAGGTAAAAAGGCGTGCATCTCATAAATAGATCAAACTGCCTTCAACAATTACTAATGTCATAGCCTGGCACATAGACTTGACTCGCCCAGGCAAAGAGTAGCAGAAGTTTGCATTTTGTCAGTGTGACATGCCATAATCACATAGTGCTCTGGTAATAGGGCTTGAGGCACAGTTTTCATCTGCCAGAGTGGTTAAAATAGGGAATACTGTACTGAGGGCTTACAACCCTACATTCTCCGTTCTTTCACCTGGGATCTTCTCAAGAGTCATTTGCCTTGAAGTGTAGTACCTTTATTTGACAGTCATTAAAACAAGCATTTGCAATGCAAAAGGTCTTGCATTTATGCAAGTTTAAGATTTTGGCATTGTAAATGACAACGCATTTTATTTATGTTTTTAAAACGAAAACAAAAATAAAAGGCATTGTCATTTGGAACGTCAATAGTTCAAACTCGCAAAAATGCGAAAATGCGAAACCTATTGCATTGCAAATGCGTGTTTCAATAATGTGCAGGTTACTGTGTTTTAGTCGATTCTTCAGTATTTCTAATTTATTGTAAATGTCCCAAAATGCATGTTCGTAGCATAAGCAGCTTGTTTGTACATACCAGAATTTTGCTCTTTTGCTACAGTTTGACCAACCATTTTCTTCACCCAAATGTTTACCTGGTTGACCTTTTAGAATTGTCCTTCAAAGCATCTGTTATATTCTTATTGACCACTCAAAGTTATATCTGCTGCCTCTCCTCAAGCCAGACTGTAACGTGAACTAAGACTCAACATTCTTTGCACAAGGTCTAGCTGTAAATTGAGTTCAGGTTCAGCTGAAGGGCATAAAAGGGATGCGGCCAAAGGTACAGGGTCCCTAGCCCCAATATGTCTCAAGAGAAACTGCTCAGCTGAGCAGTCCCGTAAAAGTAGCAGTCCCTGCCAACTGTATACTTGAGATGTGTTCTTACTCACAGTCACTGATGTTGTGTCCGGCTTACCCTGTTACCAGCACTTTGTCCTTTCTTTAGGACCATGTTCTGTTCTTGAGGCCTCAGGGAATTATAAACTGACTGTCCATGCTGCAAACATTTGAGACGGCCAGCGGAACAAATGATTCCTTGAATGGTACTGGCTGAGCGTAATTTGGACCCCACCTTTATAAGTCATAAATGCATAACCTAAACATGCACTTAGAACATGTTTCTTGTGTGGCTCAACAATATTAATGAGAAATGTTGCACTTGACGTTATTATTGAAGTGCATTCACTGTACAATTAGAGAATTCATACATATTTGTGTGTTCTCACTAAAAAAGAGTTACTGTTTAGGTGATTGTATAGAAACCATCCTCACATGTGTTTCCTCTAGAAACGAGAATGGATTTATGTAATGTGTGCACTAATGTTACACGTATACTTCATATAAAGCATTGTTCTTAGTCATACTTACACCACAAGATTATTAAAGTTTTAGTGAATGCCACATTCAAAAGGAATCTAATGTACTGACACATTTTTTGCATTTGTGTTTAAACATACACACGCATATTACATGTGCAACATTGATTTATTAGTTACATGTGCCCTTACTAGGCCTCTTTTTTATTCTGCATAATATACTGTTTTCCATTGCTTTTCCCTTGCAGGTATTCAGACGCATTGTTTGAGAATAGAAACAAAACTTTATTAGCGAAAGAGAGAAAGCCCGAGAAGAAGACCTTGACAAAAGAACTTGGATTGCCAGAGAGTAACTGAAGAGTCCTATAGAGTAATGGTACCACATGGGGTGGTGGAACAAGGACAATGTTGTTCCCATGTTTAGTGTGGGATAGTTTGCCGATGTTTCAGTTTACAACGTGAGAATGGAAGAGGACAATGGGACCCTAATGATGCAAACAGAGTGGTCCTACCTGAATGATTTTAGTGTGAAATACTGTAGTCTACACTGTCTGATGCTGGAGCATGTTTCCTTGGAATTTGAGAGGTTTAAACCTCTATGCTTATTCCACTTGTTTCTTGTTGAGTGTTTCTTAGGCCAGACACTCAAACTTCCCTGACCCAAGATGACTCTAGACCAGGCTTCTGCAATGTTGACACCTTCCTTACTTCTTCATTTTTCCACTTCCCTACATTTTCCTATTTTTCTGCAGTGCCTTAAATTTTGAGGTTCCTTAGACTAGTGAACCATCTTCTTAGTTTGGACTTTAACTTAGACGATTCTAAATGTACTCATGTATAGAAGAGAGGACCGGAAACTCTTCCATGAGCATCAGCTATTGATGTTAATCTTTTGTATTGCTGTGACTGAACTTCTTGTTTGCTTACTACCGGTACGCCTAAACTTCTTCAGGTGGTTAAATTTCCCAGTTGTTATTCTAAACTTTATAGCAGGGTGCTGAAATTCTTGTACCTTAACATGATTGCTAATTTGTAATAAACCTTCTTAACTTAAGTCACTGAATCCTGGTCCTTATTGTGTAGCCAAATGAATTACACAGTTAGTGAAATTGATTGATTTAATGTTAACTCTCCTCACATATCAGTCGGATAAAAAGGCCCACCGAGGACGAATGGTAGGACGGTAGGCCTAAAACACTGCATCAGTATATAGTTGTCACAATAGCCAACATTTTTAATCATTCCTCCTTCCATCACAAATATACAATAATTTACTCATAACACAGAGTTTGCCATTTTCTGAGGAAAATTATGAGGATTGTGGTGACCTCTTCAAGGCAGAGGGCACGTCCAAGGTTGGACAGGTTCACAGTTTGTCACTTAGACCTGTAAATCAGGCAGAACACAATCCAGCCATCTGAGAATTTGCATCATATAGGTACTTTCCATTTACACAGTGCAGCCCTGAAGCCAAACATTGAATATGGCAAAGAACACTTTACCAGTCTGGATGAAAGTGACCAGTTCGAGAGCAATGATGCAAACCAATTTGTGTTATTTCTTGATGTGCCCGCAAAAGCCCTTTGCCTGACAGGAAAAACCGAGGAAATATCTAAAGGCTTGGAAAACGTTATTCAGGCTATGTTGTGGTCAGACATTTTAACGTGTATAGAACTACATAACCGGTGTTGTGAAACAAGCTGGTTTAGTTGGGAAAATGATATACGCAAGTAAATAAACTTTATAGAACTGTTGAAATTAAAAAAAAATCCCAGGTCCCGAAGGGTATCTATCTGCACAGGGATACGACAATTTGAAACAAAGGAGTTCCGAAAAAAATTGATCTACTCAAAAAATATATCATGATGAGTACAACTTTGACTCGTATTTTTCACGTGAAAGATGTGAAGTGCTCTCTTTCCATTTGTAAGTCCAGCGCTACACAAATCGCCTAATTCATTTAATGGAAAAAAGACTGGCTTAATTTCACAAGAGTCAGAAAAATGTATATAATAAAGAACAGTTTCCATAGAAAAGGTGGCGGTGCACACATAAGAATAAGTGAATATGTAATGCACACAACCTAAAAGAAAGATATATGATTAGCAATTAAGACTGAAAAAAAATCAAGAATGAACGGCTTCCCTCGCCATTTTCTTAGTGCCGAGAAGACGAGAGACAGGAAGGAGAGGGAGCGGGGCCATGAATATGGTGAAACACAGGGAGGCCCTTAATGTAAACTTGAAATTGCTTCGCTAGTAGCAATGTATGACCCTGACACCACGTGATCTACTAAGGAGTTACACAAATGTTCTGAGGTGGCTCTCTGGGCAAAGGAACATATGTACTACGATTGTATTGTATTTACTGGTCATTTCTTAATCGTGTCACTTTCAGAAAGTTTCGGAGCGCTGGGCAGGAGTGGATGGGTGGGTATGAGATATAAGATGGGACTAAGGTTAGTGGTGGGAGAGGTGTGGCGCAGCGGCCAGAGCGGCTGACTCCAGAGCAGCAGCTTAGCTCAGTGTAATGTGACTCTGGGCAATAGCTCACTTAATCTCCTCTACGGCCCCCAGCGCCTTGAAACCTTAAGGGGTGATATGTCTGCGCTTTACAAAATAGAAGGAACTAAGGTAAATGATGGGAAGGGAGTAAGTAAGCAATTTAATAGCTCAACTACTTCCCATTCCAATTCCTGTTACTTCAGTAGTGATTTGTTGGGGGATTGTACCTCAGCATACCGATTAGGGATGGGATTGTGTGCCTATGTCTCCTATGTCATCAACACTTTTCATCATGAGGTCAGCCTCGATTGCCCATAACTGCCTAAGATGAGTGATGGGTGCACTTTTCTCAATTTTTTCTCTTCACAGTCTCCTTTGGGTTGCTAGTATTCCGAAACAGGCTAGTCTCAGTTCCCCTTGTAAGCTCCACATCCTGAAATGACAGAAATGTCTCTTTTGAGAAACCTCTTCTCTAAATCCCCACCTGGTTTGGAGATTTTTATGATCACCTCCAGACAAAAAAAAGGGATTTACTCCTACCTTTGGCAGGAGTAATTTGCTGACCATTTCAAGGATGAAAGGGCTCGAAGAAGAGTTTGAGAAAGCACACAAACCCTCCAGTCTCCAGACTTACCAGGGAACCAATGTCCTGGAATGCTGACTCCCCACATGGGATAAACTTATGCATGTGTAAAAGGATTTAGAAGGATTTAGAAGTGCAAGTTCATCCTTTGTGCATACTTTGAACTTTTAAGTAAAGCCATTTGCATGAGTTAGTCAGACTTGCGTGCACTGATGGTTTTTATCAAAGATACTCTCGATTCACAGGATTAACATATTGAAATGACTCTCCTTAAATACGAAGAACAGGATCAATATATTGAAAATGTTTCGCCTATCAAAATTTCCATCAATCAAATATGCACTCTCGTTTGTTTGTTTTCTATAATATTTTTCTGCTTTTTTATTAGGAATTCTCAAAACACATTTTGTTATAAAATGGTTATAATTGCCAGAATCACATGGGGGCGTAATGATCCTGATCTTAAATGCAATTGTTGGGTGGATAAAAGTAATCAACTTGCTGAGGCTGTGAACATTTTTGTGGCTAAAGCAGACTTTATGGTTCTTCTATATAAGATTGTTTGTTGCCCCACAATCATTTATTTAAGTGTCATGATCTTCGTTTAAAAATAATTGACACCAACACTAACACGTGCATAGTTAGGTACGCTCCAGTATTTAAATATAAAAAAATAATAACGTGTACTCCTTTTTCGGACAATGAGTACATACTCCCAGAGTTTACTGACCAGACAGCACAACTCTGGGCTACCTGACTACTGGGGATGGGATCACTGACATAATATCGACGGACAGAATTACGACTAGCAAAAATATCGATGCCAAAATATCGACAGACAGAATATCGAGTTTGTATCTACAAACAGGTAAGTACAAAAATATCGAGTCCAAAATATCGTTTACAAAAATATAGTTTATTAAAATATCGACTTTATTAAAAACAGTGTTAAATTAAATTAATAGTTAAAATTAATTACTAAAATATACTTAAAAATACTTAAATTAACTTATAATAATTAAATAATTAATGAAAGTTATAAAAACATTTTTTTACAATCATATTTGTTAAAACATATATATATAGTAACATAATATAATTAAATAATATCCAATATTATTACCGTACGATAGCAGAAGTGTAAAAAATACTATTCCCACTCCAGAGATTGCAACAGTAGGGAAAGCGTTGGATAGCGTAGGGTTAAAAATGACTATTCCCACTCCAGTGAGTGCAACAGTAGGGAAAGCGTTGGATAGCGTAGAGGTAAAAACTACTATTCCCACTCCAGTGGGTGCAACAGTGGGGAAAGCGTTGGATAGTGTAGGGGTAAAAATTACTATTCCAACTCCAAAGAGTGCAACAGTAGGGAAAGCGTTGGATAGCGTAGGGGTTTAAATTACTATTCCCAATCCAAATAGTGCAACAGTAGGGAAAGCGTTGGATAGCGCAGGGGATAAAATTACTATTCACACTGCAGGGAGTCGAACAGTAGGGAAAGCGTTGGATAGTGTAGTGGTAAAAATTACTATTCCCACTCCAAATAGTGCAACAGTAGGGAAAGCGTTGGATAGCGTAGGGGTTAAAATTACTATTCCCACTCCAAAGAGTGCAACAGTAGAGAAAGCGTTCGATAGCGTAGGGGTAAAAATTACTATTCCCACTCCAGTGGGTGCAACAGTAGGGAAAGCGTTGGATAGCGTAGAGGTAAAAATTACTATTCCCACTCCAGTGGGTGCAACATTAGGGAAAGCATTGGATAGCGTAGGGCTTAAATTACTATTCCCACTCCAGTGGGTGCAACAGTGGGGAAAGCGTTGGATAGCGTAGGGGTAAAAATTACTATTCCCACTCCAGTAGGTGCAACAGTAGAGAAAGTGTTGGATAGTGTAGGGGTAAAAATTACTATTCCCACTCCAGTGGGTGCAACAGTAGGGAAAGCGTTGGATAGCGTAGGGGTAAAATGTACTATTCCAACTCCAAAGAGTGCAACAGTAGGGAAAGCGTTGGATAGCGTAGGGGTAAAAATTATTATTCCCACTCCAAATAGTGCAACAGTAGGGAAAGCGTTGGATAGCGTAGGGGATAAAATGACTATTCACACTGCAGGGAGTCGAACAGTAGGGAAAGCGTTGGATAGTGTAGAGGTAAAAATTACTATTCCCACTCCAGTGGGTGCAACAGTGGGGAAAGCGTTGGATAGCGTAGGGGTTAAAATTACTATTCCCACTCCAAAGAGTGCAACAGTAGAGAAAGCGTTCGATAGCGTAGGGGTAAAAATTACTATTCCCACTCCAGTGAGTGCTACAGTAGGGAAATCGTTGGATAGCGTAGGGGTAAAAATTACTATTCCCACTCCAGTGGGTGCAACAGTAGGGAAAGCGTTGGATAGCGTAGGGGTTAAAATTACTATTCCCACTCCAGTGGGTGCAACATTAGGGAAAGCATTGGATAGCGTAGGGTTTAAATTACTATTCCCACTCCAAAGAGTGCAACAGTAGAGAAAGCGTTCGATAGCGTAGGGGTAAAAATTACTATTCCCACTCCAGTGAGTGCAACAGTAGGGAAAGCGTTGGATAGCGTAGGGGTAAAAATTACTATTCCCACTCCAGTGAGTGCAACAGTAGGGAAAGCGTTGGATAGCGTAGAGGTAAAAATAACTATTCCCACTCCAGTGGGTGCAACAGTGGGGAAAGCGTTGGATAGTGGAGGGGTAAAAATTACTATTCCAACTCCAAAGACTGCAACAGTAGGGAAAGCGTTGGATAGCGTAGGGGTAAAAATTACTATTCCCACTCCAAATAGTGCAACAGTAGGGAAAGCGTTGGATAGAGTAGGGGATAAAATTACTATTCACACTGCAGGGAGTCGAACAGTAGGGAAAGCATTGGATAGTGTAGTGGTAAAAATTACTATTCCCACTCCAAATAGTGCAACAGTAGGGAAAGCGTTCGATAGCGTAGGGGTAAAAATTACTATTCCCACTCCAGTGGGTGCAACAGTAGAGAAAGTGTTGGATAGCGTAGGGGTTAAAATTACTATTCCCACTCCAAAGAGTGCAACAGTAGAGAAAGCGTTCGATAGCGTAGGGGTAAAAATTACTATTCCCACTCCAGTGAGTGCAACAGTAGGGAAAGCGTTGGATAGCGTAGGGGTAAAAATTACTATTCCCACTCCAGTGGGTGCAACAGTAGGGAAAGCGTTGGATAGCGTAGGGGTTAAAATTACTATTCCCACTCCAGTGGGTGCAACATTAGGGAAAGCATTGGATAGCGTAGGGTTTAAATTACTATTCCCACTCCAGTGGGTGCAACAGTAGGGAAAGCATTGGATAGCGTAGGGGTAAAAATTACTATTCCCACTCCAGTGGGTGCAACAGTAGAGAAAGTGTTGGATAGTGTAGGGGTAAAAATTACTATTCCCACTCCAGTAGGTGCAACAGTAGGGAAAGCGTTGGATAGCGTAGGGGTAAAATTTACTATTCCAACTCCAAAGAGTGCAACAGTAGGGAAAGCGTTGGATAGCGTAGGGGTAAAAATTATTATTACCACTCCAAATAGTGCAACAGTAGGGAAAGCGTTGGATAGCGTAGGGGATAAAATGACTATTCACACTGCAGGGAGTCGAACAGTAGGGAAAGCGTTGGATAGTGTAGAGGTAAAAATTACTATTCCCACTCCAGTGGGTCCAACAGTGGGGAAAGCGTTGGATAGCGTAGGGGTTAAAATTACTATTCCCACTCCAGTGAGTGCAACAGTAGAGAAAGCGTTGGATAGCGTAGGGGTAAAATTACTATTCCCACTCCAGTGGGTGCAACAGTAGGGAAAGCGTTGGATAGCGTAGGGGTTAAAATTACTATTCCCACTCCAGTGGGTGCAACATTAGGGAAAGCATTGGATAGCGTAGGGTTTAAATTACTATTCCCACTCCAGTGGGTGCAACAGTAGGGAAAGCGTTGGATAGCATAGGGGTAAAAATTACTATTCCCACTCCAGTGGGTGCAACAGTAGAGAAAGTGTTTGATAGCGTAGGGGTAAAAATTACTGTTCCCACTCCAGCAGGTGCAACAGTAGGGAAAGCGTTGGATAGCGTAGGGGTAGAATGTACTATTCCCACTCCAGTGGGTGCAACAGTACGGAAAGCATTGGATAGCGTAAGGGTAAAAATTACTATTCCAACTCCAAAGAGTGCAACAGTAGGGAAAGCGTTGGATAGCGTAGGGGTTAAAATTACTATTCCCACTCCAGTGGGTGCAACAGTAGGGAAAGCGTTGGATAGCGTAGGGGTAAAAATTACTATTCCCACTCCAGCGGGTGCAACAGTAGGGAAAGCGTTGGATAGCGTAGGGTTAAAAATTACTATTCCAACTCCAAAGAGTGCAACAGTAGGGAAAGGGTTGGATAGCGTAGGGGTTAAAATTACTATTCCCACTCCAGTGAGTGCAACAGTAGGGAAAGCGTTGGATAGCGTAGGGATAAAAATTACTATTCCCACTCCAATAAGTGCAACAGTAGGGAAAGCGTTGGATAGCATAGTGGTAAAAATTACTATTCCCTTTCCAGAGAGTGCAATAGTAGGGAAATTAAATACTTCATATATTATTTCAATAAATATAAATTAATATCTATAAAAAATGAATTAAAAGTAATTACAAATTTAATATAATATAATAATTAATCAATTAAAATTACAAATTAAAAATAATTATTACAATTATTTACCTATTAATACAAATGAATTACAAATTAACAATTAATAATTTAACATTTAAAAATTAACTAACAAATAATTCAAATTAAATACAATTAAATATATTGATTTATTTAATTAATTATAAATAAATAACTTCCCACCCTATTCCCCTATAAACCCACAACCCGCTACAGAAAATAAATTAGTAAAATTAACATAATTAGCAATTAATCAATTAATTAAAATTAATTGCCAATTAAAATTTAATTAATTACCAAATATAAATTAATTAACAATTAATTAAAATGAATACCAATAAATACATTTACATATTTAATTAATTATAATTAAATTACTTCCCACCCTATTCCCCTATACACCCACAACCCGCTACAGAAAATAAATTAGTCAAATTAACATAATTAACAATTAATCAATTAAAATGAATTGCCAATTAAAATCTAATTAATTACCAAATATAAATTAATTAACAATTAATTAAAAATGAATACCAATAAATAAATGTGCATATTTAATTAATTATAATTAAATTACTTCCCACCCTATTCCCCTATAAACCCACAACCCGCTACAGAATAAAATTACTAAAAAATTAAAAAAACGAATTTCATTAATTAAAATAAATTATAACATAAATATACACTTTTCACACATATAATAACATAAAAAACACTATAAAAAATTAGATATTATTAAAAATTCGATAATTTTAATAACCTGTATTATATACTTCGATATTTTAACTGTCTATATTTTTAACATTCAATATTACATTACTTACCTTAAAAACGATATTTTTGATGTCTATATTTTGTCCAGTCGATATTTTGTCCAATCTATATTTAAAACTCGATATTATGTCTATTCGATATTTTGTAGTCGATATTTTGACTGTTTACCCTGGGGATGTGTTCCAATTTTTTAAAGTTGCTTCCTTTGAGGAGTTTTCTTTATTTTATGTCAGCCCATTGTTTCAAATTTTTTCAGGTTCACGCTCATATTCTATCGCAATTTACTCAAGGATTGCAGCATGGATGTTATCCAGAAACTGACACATTCTTTCGACATATGAGAAATAGTTATCAAGAAAATTAGTAATAAGTCTATTTCCCAATTATGTTGGAACGTGGAAAAGGTAATATTTTAAAGGCCTAGCCTGGGAGTTGTCTGCAAAAGATACAGTTTGGTCATTTACCTAATAGAGTAATCCTGGCTCCTTTGTAGATTCAACATTGTAAGAACGTTTGTACTTAACGTTAAACATTAAGGCCCATATTTAAGAGGCCCTTGCGCCACCATTGCGTCACTGGGTGGCGCAAACCATTAAATCATATTTATGAAGTCATGCAAATATGGAGTAAGGCAAGGCAACGCAAATCGCTGAAGTGCCCTAATCTGCGCTAGGGAGGTGTGTCATGTGTGTTGCGGTGGGTCTTCTCACACAACACCCATGGATTTTGACACATCCCCAGTATTACAAGTCATTGTAAACCTGGAGATGCGCCAAAACCTTACGCCTTCCCAGGGGAAGCTCAACAAAAAGAAATATCACTATTTCTCCTAGTTTTTTCCTCTTTCTATGTGTAATCTGCAGCACACATAATAAGAGGGAAAAGCCTCCTAAGATTGTTTTTGTGCAGGAAGGTACCCATTCCACCACCAAAATAACCCTCCATACAATGCAGGCACCCTTTCACCATGGTGCAAGGGTGCCTGCGTTGGCGCTAGGCTGCCAAAACAGTGCCAGTGCAGGAGAAAGGACAGGAATGTGCCATATACAATAAATAAGGCGCATTCCTACCCGTTCCCTTTGATGCAGGGCAGCGCAGCAAGGTGACTTGCTGCGCTGCCCTGTGCCAAAATCTTATAAATCTTCTCCTAAGATAATTTGCAAGAGAAAAAATCCTCAAAGTCAGTTGTGTTCAGAGGCTCTAAAATTATGCAGCGATAGGGGACCACAACGATTCAAAAAGGGGGTGGTGATGGACAGAGTATCTGAATTAAGCAGAACACTCCTACCCAGTCAAAAGATCAGGGCTTGATCCATCACCGTTTTTTAGCTCACTGCACCATCAGGATTCAAGCAAGCCGGGCCGAAGACGGCTGCAATGCCAGAAACCGGTCCCCGGAAGCTTGTTTCCTTTCCAGTAAAGAATTGGCTTGGTAGTTTGGTCTGCCCTGTTCCCATGATGCGCTGGGCCAGGGACAGACTAATTTGCATGTAGCCAGGTTCTGAACTGGGATGGTGCAGTGAGCTAAAAAACGGTGATGGATCAAGCCCTGATCTTTTGACTGGGTATGAGTGTTCTGCTTAATTCAGATGCTCTGTCCATTACCACCCCCTTTTGTGAATCGTTTTGGCCACTATAGGAGTGGCAGGGTATGCTCAGACATGAGTCCCTTGCTCACCGCACCATCAGGATTCAAGCAAGCCGGGCCGAAGACGGCTGCAATGCCAGAAACCGGTCCCCGGAAGCTTGTTTCCTTTCCAGTAGAGAATTGGTTTGGTAGTTTGGTCTGCCATGTTCCCATGATGCACTGGGCCAGGGACAGACTAATTTGCATGTAGCCAGGTTCTGAACTGGGATGGTGCAGTGAGCTAAAAAACTGTGAAAGTTCAAGCCCTGATCTTTTGACTGGGTATGAGTGTTCTGCTTAATTCAGATGCTCTGTCCATCACCACCCCCTTTTGTGAATCGTTTTGGCCACTATAGGAGTGGCAGGGTATGCTCAGACATGAGTCCCTTGCTCACTGCACCATGAGGATTCAAGCAAGCCGGGCCGAAGACGGCTGCAATGCCAGAAACCGGTCCCCGGAAGCTTGTTTCCTTTCCAGTAAAGAATTGGCTTGGTAGTTTGGTCTGCCCTGTTCCCATGATGCACTGGGCCAGGGACAGACTAATTTGCATGTAGCCAGGTTCTGAACTGGGATGGTGCAGTGAGCTAAAAAACGGTGATGGATCAAGCCCTGATCTTTTGACTTGGTATGAGTGTTCTGCTTAATTCAGATGCTCTGTCCATCACCACCCCCTTTTGTGAATCGTTTTGGCCACTATAGGAGTGGCAGGGTATGCTCAGACATGAGTCCCTTGCTCACTGCACCATCAGGATTCAAGCAAGCCGGGCCGAAGACGGCTGCAATGCCAGAAACCGGTCCCCGGAAGCTTGTTTCCTTTTCAGTAAAGAATTGGCTTGGTAGTTTGGTCTGCCCTGTTCCCATGATGCACTGGGCCAGGGACAGACTAATTTGCATGTAGCCAGGTTCTGAACTGGGATGGTGCAGTGAGCTAAAAAACGGTGATGGATCAAGCCCTGATCTTTTGACTGGGTATGAGTGTTCTGCTTAATTCAGATGCTCTGTCCATCACCACCCCCTTTTGTGAATCGTTTTGACCACTATAGGAGTGGCAGGGTATGCTCAGACATGAGTCCCTTGCTCACTGCACCATCAGGATTCAAGCAAGCCGGGCCGAAGACGGCTGCAATGCCAGAAACCGGTCCCCGGAAGCTTGTTTCCTTTCCAGTAAAGAATTGGCTTGGTAGTTTGGTCTGCCCTGTTCCCATGATGCACTGGGCCAGGGACAGACTAATTTGCATGTAGCCAGGTTCTGAACTGGGATGGTGCAGTGAGCTACAAAACGGTGATGGATCAAGCCCTGATCTTTTGACTGGGTATGAGTGTTCTGCTTAATTCAGATGCTCTGTCTATCACCACCCCCTTTTGTGAATCGTTTTGGCCACTATAGGAGTGGCAGGGTATGCTCAGACATGAGTCCCTTGCTCACCGCACCATCAGGATTCAAGCAAGCCGGGCCGAAGACGGCTGCAATGCCAGAAACCGGTCCCCGGAAGCTTGTTTCCTTTCCAGTAAAGAATTGGTTTGGTAGTTTGGTCTGCCATGTTCCCATGATGCACTGGGCCAGGGACAGACTAATTTGCATCTAGCCAGGTTCTGAACTGGGATGGTGCAGTGAGCTAAAAAAACTGTGATGGATCAAGCCCTGATCTTTTGACTGGGTATGAGTGTTCTGCTTAATTCAGATGCGCTGTCCATCACCACCCCCTTTTGTGAATCGTTTTGGCCACTATAGGAGTGGCAGGGTATGCTCAGACATGAGTCCCTTGCTCACTGCACCATGAGGATTCAAGCAAGCCGGGCCGAAGACGGCTGCAATGCCAGAAACCGATCCCCGGAAGCTTGTTTCCTTTCCAGTAAAGAATTGGCTTGGTAGTTTGGTCTGCCCTGTTCCCATGATGCACTGGGCCAGGGACAGACTAATTTGCATGTAGCCAGGTTCTGAACTGGGATGGTGCAGTGAGCTAAAAAACGGTGATGGATCAAGCCCTGATCTTTTGACTTGGTATGAGTGTTCTGCTTAATTCAGATGCTCTGTCCATCACCACCCCCTTTTGTGAATCGTTTTGGCCACTATAGGAGTGGCAGGGTATGCTCAGACATGAGTCCCTTGCTCACTGCACCATCAGGATTCAAGCAAGCCGGGCCGAAGACGGCTGCAATGCCAGAAACCGGTCCCGGAAGCTTGTTTCCTTTTCAGTAAAGAATTGGCTTGGTAGTTTGGTCTGCCCTGTTCCCATGATGCACTGGGCCAGGGACAGACTAATTTGCATGTAGCCAGGTTCTGAACTGGGATGGTGCAGTGAGCTAAAAAATGGTGATGGATCAAGCCCTGATCTTTTGACTGGGTATGAGTGTTCTGCTTAATTCAGATGCTCTGTCCATCACCACCCCCTTTTGTGAAGCGATAGGGGACCACGTCATGTGGTAGGGTTGACTTAATATACGTCAGAAAAGGCAATTACATAAAATAATATAATGCAGCACAAACTATTGCAGTATTATTTCACTATTTTGTCATATTAACACACATTAATACATGTCTGGGCAAAATCTTCACCCCATTAGTACCAATCTATTATCTGAATGCGTCATCGGCAACCTAAGGGTGCCAGTATACCTTCGTAAATGATCTGTCTCTTCGTGGCCCAATCATACCCCTTTTTTAGAAACTTTACATATGGTTCAGCTTTTTTTTGCAGCCAGTGGTGGATTATGTGGCAAGTGTGGTAAATTCATAACCATACAGAAAATATTCAGGCCACAGGCTTCCAGCACCTAGTAGGGTCAGATTTAGTACCTGTAATTGAATTTGCCCCAGTTTACAAGATTAGCAAAAACAACAGAGACATCAGAAAATAGGTGTCCAATAGAGTAGTGTTGGCTTAAACTGATGCGCGCCTAACATTCTTGCTTCCTGGGTTTGTCCACAGCAGTCACATATTGTGACCACTGTATTACTGGTGGGTCTTCTGTGACCCGGGCATGGGTCCCTTTGATCTAATCTGAGCTCACTGTTGCTGGTATTGCTCCTCAAGCTTTGACATCTAGCCCCATGTCATTTATGAAATATGTTTTATAATGCCTCATAGAAAATTATATATGTAGTTTTCATGTACAGTTAAAGTAGATTATGATAAATGCACCATGTAGTACATGGTTTTTTAACACATATTAAAAGAAATGCGTGTTCTTATAAACATAGTAATAGGTACGTGTGGGAGAACAACCGCTTTCAAACTCGCCAGGGGGGTGCACTAGAGCTGTGTCCTGGCCCCGTTCCTTTTCTCACTATATAGCTGTGGTTTTGAGGCATCTCATAGAGCTCGGGACGGATTGTTCCCGTGTTGGGAATTGTAGTGCCCCAACTTTAATCTATCTTGACAATACTGTCCTTATAGCCAGGACTGCCATTGGGTTGCAGCGCTTGTTGGACCATTTTTGCAAGTTTATGGAGAGTCTTGATCTAAAAAGGAATCAGGCCAAGACAAATGTCATGGTTTTTGGTGCCAGGAAAAATAAAATTGCTGCCTTTACAGTCAATAGCAATAAAGTTAGCTCTGTCCCCACGTTTTCCTATTTAGGAATCCCTTTTGATAAGCATCTCATGGTGGGCCCCTTAAAGACCTATAGCGCCACTGCCTTTTCTAAGGCTGCGGAGGTGGTTTTTAGTTTTGCCAGTAGACTAGGCAGTAAGCCCGTTAGGGAACTCAAGGCTATTTATAGAGCCAAATGCTGTGCTATTACCTCTTATGAGGCTGGGGTGTGG
Source organism: Lissotriton helveticus (assembly GCF_964261635.1). Lineage (NCBI taxonomy): Eukaryota > Metazoa > Chordata > Amphibia > Caudata > Salamandridae > Lissotriton > Lissotriton helveticus. Next base: position 492,231,523 of record NC_136072.1, on the reverse strand, counting down.
GACATTAGTGATCAAGTGGGTTTGGAAAGAATTGAGAATGGTTTCATCAAAAGACTACTTGCTGTGCCAAAAGGTACCAACGCCTTTATTTGCCACCTTTATGGAGGGTTAGGGTGCATTAATGATTTTATCAAAATGCAACCCCTTCTCTTGTGGCTCAAGATTTGGTCTAGGAGTCAAACTTCCTTCAATCCGGCCGTGCTCTCTTATTGCATGAAACTAGATTGATGCCTAAATATCCCCTGGATTAGGTACATAGGTAGGCTAAAATCTAGCCCTTGTAGCACACTGAAAAATTAGCTCTTAGCCTGTTGTCTGGATATTAGAGTGCGGAGGGAGGCGCACAAGCCAACTGCCCAGTGTTACATGGGTATTTGCACAAACGATGGTATTGAACCATATCATTCTTGGGTGAGTAATCAGCATCAAAGATTTCTGTTAGATTCAGACTAAGCACAGTGCACTTTCTGGTCGATTTCCCCCTTACTTCACAAATTTACCTGTTTGCCCATGGGATGATCATTCTGCAAAGTTCAATGTACTTTATTTTTTTTTTGCAGGTTCTATTCAGTTCTGAGGAAGTGTTGTCTTTTGCCTTTTTTAAAACAGGCTAATTTACGGTACTGTAGAACTGCTTTTGCCTATTTGCAAACATTGCCAACTGTGAAGATCTGCTTCTTAATTGCTGTTTACATTCAATGAGCCATTTAGCAGAGTGCCACTGTAGTCATGTAATGATTTCTTAACCTGGTAGTTTTTTAATACTGATTTTCTTGTAATATTTTATGGATTTTATGATGTCAGAATGATAGAACTTTTTATGTAAACAAGATTTATTGATTCGTTGCTGTATGTATTGTGTTTGTTTGCTGACCTTTTTTAGTGTAGCTAGACCAAATATATGTATTCTGACAGACTAACTTGTAATAGGATTTACTTCATATTGTATGCAGTACTGTTAGAAAATACAGTTAATTTGTTTCACATTGTGTGCCCAGTAAGTTACCTTGAAATTAGATGTTTTTAGTCTTACCTAGGCAGTGCATGCGCTGGCTCTCGAGACATGTTGTATCTACTGTATAGGCTTTACGAATGCCCATCCATTTTCATTTGTGCTTCATGTGCAGTTCGAAATTTCTTTTGTTTTTTATTGGTGATTAGTTTACATTTGTTCCTCCTTGTGCTGTTTTGGTCACGCCCTGGTAGCTGGCCCTGTTACATGGATCACTTGACTATCAGCCACATATTTTTGTTTGGCGCGCTACTTTTTCATTTCCCTTGGCTTATCCGGCTTTCCGAAAGCGCTCAGCCAAGGACTGCAATCATGCCCTTAATTTGTTTTCCACTGTCTTTGGTTTTACAAGCTCTTTTTCAGCCGGAGACTACGTTGTTTTTCATACTATAACATGTTTGGGTTTCATTAGCTCAAATGTTCAAACCTTACATGATATACTTAGTAAATGGAAGTGTAATTTAAGAAGAACCTATTTACATTGTATTTTTGACACCGTGATTATGTGGATACAACTAAAGAGGTAACCATGCTAATATTGCTCCATTTTATGACATTGGAAGCAGGTTTAAGCTGCACACTTTCATCTTCTGATGCTTTCTTTTAGGTTTCAATCATTGTTGAAATAAAGCCAATATCAAGGGATGCATCCTTGTGCTCTCCACACGTGGCATGGAATGTGAGGTTACTTAACAATATTTCCTGCAAGTAAACAATGCAACACCATCTCAGCACCGCCACTGCACCACCTCAGCATCAGCGTAGCACCACAACAACTATTCAGCACCACTGCAACACCACTTCAGCATCAGCACAGCACCATTTGAGCACCAGTGCAGTACCACCACCTCAGCATGACTCAGCAAACCTTCAGTATCACTCAGCACCACCTGAGCATCACCTACACACCAGCACACCACCACCTTAGCACCACCTCAGCATCACTCAGCACCACCTGAGTTTCATTCAGCATCACCTGAACATCACCTCTGCATGCATCACACCACCACCTCAGCATCACATAGCACCACCTCAGTATGCCCTCGGAATCTGGCATCTGTTTCTTCTCTCCTAGTGTCTGCCCACTGCTTGTGTTGTAATTCAGGTATTATTTCCCAACCTCCAGCCTCCCACTGTTTATATCTTCCCACAACAAAAAAAAGCTATTACAATCAAGTATTAGAACAGGCAGCATTGCAAGGACAAAAAGACTAGAAGACATTTTTTATGTTGATTATTTTCTTAATATGATCGTTCAGTTGTACATAATGTCTTCTTGGTTACTTATAAGGTCACAAAACTGCTAATAACACTTTTTTATTATAACTTTTCAACATGCTGCACAGCAGCCACAATACTCTACAATGTAGCTTAAAGACCTTGGCAAAGTCAATAGCGCTGGCTAAACACTTATAAAGTCAGAAAGGCGAGACCTATTGGCAATGCCAATGCTTCCTTTCCTTTGCACTTGCAATCAGAAGCCTATTGGTTCTTTCACTCAAATTATAGTATAATCGAACGGGAATGAGTAAAATCTTATTTGTTCTCACACTGGTTTTTTTTTTCCTCATATGACCTCCGTAGCTATAGCAACCTCTCGACCTGATCCACCTCTGGTGCTTATAACTTGGTGGTTCCAATCACGGCTGGCGTTCTTACGGGGACCGCCCATTGCGCACAACCTGAGCTGACCCAGAGGTTTTAATCTTTGGAACTTATCCTATACCTTGATTTAATTAAATCTAAACAAAAGATAAATCATCCAGCAAGTTCCAAATTAACCCAATATCTGGCCTTTCTCTATATAAATGTGCCCTCGGATCTATAGTTCTAAAATATCTTACACAATTCCACCAGGCATTCCAGGTAGAAGGTACCACTTTACACCACAATTTCCAAATCTCTCTCCTGGCCAGCAGGACCAGATAAAACACCATTTTGTGTTGCAACCCCATCGGGCCTGGCACCCCCCCCCCCCCAGGCATAGCTACAATACCAAATAAAATAAAAGATGGGCTTACCTCCACATTGGTACCCAGGAACCTGGAGATAGTCTTACCCACACTTTTCCAGAATTCTTGTATCTTAGGGCAAGAAGCGAATACGTGGACGTCATCTGCGTTCTGGAAACCATATCTCAGACATCTAGCTTCTCCACCGCCTTTTATTTTAAGAGGGGACCAGTATATCCTGTGGAGTATGAAAATGTGATTTATCCTGAGTGCAGCAGATTTAATTAGTGGGTAAACAATGTCTAGAGATACTTGCCATATATCTTTCAGCTCCTCATTCTGCAAGTAGTTCTCCCAGACCCGGTATGGCTTTTCCATCTTTCTGTCTATTACAGCCAAGAGGTGGACATTCAAAATGAGACACTTCTTTCTTCCTTGGGGCCAAATCTTGTAAGTCATTTTCCATGGGATTGTCTTCCAAGAGGGACCATCGTTGACTTTTACACCAGGATGAGATCTGGTAAAATTTAAACCTCGATAGAGTACCTTTCATGGTGTGACTCCAGAAGTCCCAAGCATGACATTTATTTTCCACTACGATGTCCTCCCAGTGCGAGACTCCAGCCTCTTTTAATGGCTGAGCTAGAGCATCCAATAGACACTCCGGTGTTCCAGGGGAGACCCACACTGGAGCCCAATCGCTGTTGTAAGAAAGTCCCAGACAGTCTCGACAGTCCGACCATAACTTGGCCGCCATACGCAGCGTCTTCAAACAAACTGTAGTGTTCTACATCGCGCAATCAGCGGGTGAGGTCAGTGTGCGTCCTGGGATCCACTCTCACCAAACGCAGAATTCATGAGTACTTCTGGTGGCCACAAACGGACAGGGGTGTTTATGATCTTGTCAGCCAATGCACTATTTGTCCAGGTAGTGATAAGACTTTACGCACATCTAATCCTCCTCTCACTCCCATTCCTCTTCCAGAGTATCCTTGGACAAAGTAGGTATTGATGTCATAGGTCCTTTCCACACTCTACCACTTCAGTCCCAGTTTGGCATAGTGATTGAGGTTTGGTTGTGAGCATACGTTCCTTACTTTTAGATGGCTCGTTTATTCATATAGCACAGATGAATCCTGTTTATCTTTGTTTTTTAGTGGCAAACTCAATTACTGCATATTACTTTCATTCATCTTCTTAAAGAGTCCATTTCACTCTTATTGTAGATTTTCAAGAATTTATTAAGCAAAGGAAAAAGGACAGCCGACACGTGTTTCACCCTATGTGGCGAGTAGCACCAGGGCTTTCTCAAGGCTAGACAGTTTTATCACATCATTCTTAGACTTTTTTCAACAATGAATGTCGCAGTACAGTTGATATGCATACAAATTATCTTTAGAGCAGAGATCAGACAACAGCGAAATCCTCCGGGTAATCCGGTATGAGGCAGCAGTCCCGTATTTTAATTTGAGACCACCGCCATATTAAATGGTCTTTCCCGATGGTGTAAATCGGGAAAGAACATTTAATATGGCTGCCAGACCAACCGCCCCAATTGGAGTATATACCAGCTCCGACATATGCCTGCCCAGAAGAAAGCCCTTTTGATCCTCGTGGATTATTGGCCCTATGATTTTACACAGCCGGTTGTTCAAAATCCCAGCAAAGACCTTATAGTCAATGTTTAATAATTAAATTTGCCGATATGACTGGCACTGGGTTGGATCCTTTTCAGGTTTCAAAATCAATGAAATAACTGCATCACTCCAGGAGTCAGGTAGAGGGGAGGTACCATCTAGGATCTCATTGAACAGTTTCAGCCAGACTGGAATGACCTCCTCCCTTAATACAAAATAGACCTCAATCGGGATCGCATCGGGGTCTGCCACTTTCCTTTCTTAGCTCTGTCTAAAACAGTTAATATCTCGCTGCCTGTTATTTCTGATGTAAGCATTTTTTACTATCCTCGATTATTTTTGGTAGCTGTTTCTCTATGAGCCAGCTATCAGTGTGTTCCTCCACAACCTGAAGATCTTCTTCAGATAGCTCCTGAAAGAATTGCGTGAAGGCCTGTTCTATATTCCCTTTATCCTCTGTGATATGAGTGCCTACTTTTATCTTGCTAATATAGTTATGAGATCTATTGACTCTACTCTTCATAGCGAGGAGCTTGCCACAGTTCTCCTCTTGCTCAAAATCCCTCATTTTACTAGCCTCCCATTTTTGAAGTAAGATCTCTTCTGACTTAAATCTGAATTTTAGCTGCAGCTCTTCTACTTTCTTTATTAGATTATCATTCTCTGTTCCGGAGGGGCACCTATTCTTTAAATCCGCTTCTGCCCCTGCTATCTGTAGTTCCAAGTCAGCCAGCTCTTTCTTCTCGGCTCTAGCCCAGCCCACAGCTGCCCCTGTTAGTATTCCTCTCAGCCAGGCATTAAAGGAATGCCGAACAATATATAAAGGGGCCGACCCCAAGTTGTCTTGGAAGAAGCTAGCTGTTTCAAGCCTCAGAAAGCCTGGAGTTCATGGTTGCAGAAGAAATCTCCTATTTAAAATCCATATCCTCAAAGGGGGCTCTAGAGGAAGATCCAGATTAAGAGCTATGGTGCTATGATCAAAAAGGGTTATGGGGAGATATTCAATTAAGCTTATTTTCTCTGAGTGCTCCATGAAGATGTAATCAATTTTGGAGTAATGCAAATTCTTTTTATTATAAAAGGAATACTCCCTAGTCTCACCCATTTTTTCTGCCATATCACAGAGGTTAAAGTTTTTAAGTATAGTCAAAAGATGGGCTTTAACGCGCGGGACTGTTACCTATGTTCGAGGGGAGGACCTATCCAACTTGTTATTTAAGAGGACATTGAAGTTTCCTCCTAATATCAGAGCAGCCTCATAGTCAGCCAAGGCAAGATAGAGATTGTTCAGAGGAGTGATGTCATTCTCATTAGGACCGTAATAACTAGCTAAAGTGTATTTGGACTCCTGACATTTAATTTCTGCAATAACCCAGCGCCCTCTATTGTCTACCTGGGACTTTATAAGCTCAATTCCTGAATTTGCTTTAAGTATAATAGGAGCCCCCCTCGAGGAGCATTGCTGGTCTGAGGCTATAATCTTATCAACCCATCTTTGTTTACCAAATAGTACTTTACATTCTGATGGTAAAAGATGGGTCTCCTGAATCATAAGGATCCTAGCTGAGCTACTTTTTAAGTATTGAAGGATCAGGCGCTGTCTTCCTCTAACTCTTTGTCCATTAACATTCCAACATAAAAAATTCAAGATGGCGATTCCCTCCCCTAGCAGCTCTACCCCCCACCATTGTCCTGACTCCACCCTCTGCTGTAAATTCTGGCGGTTGTTATGTCACATGAGATTGTTGTTACGTCTTCTTTTTTTTTTGTTTCTTCCCATTGATCCCCACCAATGAACGTGAAACCCCCCAAAACCCCCTAACCCCACCGGCCCCCCAACCCTCCCATGGGAACCCTCCCTGACTAATCATCGGCAATAACTTATGCCTTTCGAGTTGGAGCCCTCCGGTCTCCTACAGAGAAAAAAATAAAATAAAAAATAATAGAAGCTAAATTCCATTAATCTATACACTAATAACTGGATTTAGTTAGTGCCAGGATGCTGTCCACTTCCTCCGGAAACCTAAAATTGTACATCTTATTGGCCCATACAACTTTTAGAAAGGCAGAAAATCACAACTGAACTTGAGCTCCCTGATCTCTTAATGCATCCATCTGCTTCCCCAATTCACATCTCCTATCTTCTGTAACCCGTGAAATATCAGACCGTATTCTGAAAGAGGCTTCATGAACCTTTATAGTCTTAAGTTTGAGGGCCGCCCCCAGTAGTTGCTCCTTAAGAGGATAGGATTGGATATATACTAGAATTTTCCTAGGCTTTTTCCGAGCGGAGTTCAGCTTAAAGGAGTCCCTGTGCTCTCGCTGAATCTCAGTTTCCCAAACTGGCGCTGCTGCAATCTGGGGAAAGGCTTTAGTCAAAATGTCTATGACATAGGATTTTAAATTGTCACCTTCCAACCCTTCTTGTAAGTCTAAAATCCTGATGTTATTCCTTCTTGAAATATTTTCAAGACCCTCCAATCTGTCCGCCAAGTCCAGCTCTCTTTCTTTCAATCTAACTACTTCCTGGGTGTTATCTTTAACCTCCAGACCTAGTTCCCCCACTTTATGTTCAAGGGACTCTATCCTATGCGTCAATGCCAACAGGTTTTCCTCTAAGCTGGTGCAGGTGTTTTCAATCTTCTTTTGATTTGTTTCAGAGGTAGAGAAGCGAGCTCCAATCTCCACCGATAGCTACCTTAACATCCCATGTAGTGTATATGGGCTCTGTGCTGCTACCTCTGCAGACTTATCCCCTAACTCACCTCGTTCATTTTGCCAGATGCCCCCCTGCCATAGAGGCCGTCTCACTTAATGGTGTGAATCGATTGGAAAGTGAATGGGCACACTGTTGTAAGAAAATTTTTATAGTTCATGAGCAGAAGGTATTGGCTCAAGTCATGATTTCTCAAACTTTCAATATGAAGTATAGGGAGGATGCTGGCTTAGGAGCAGTCCATTTTAGCCATTGTCTTTCATATTTTTTTCAGGTTTCTTTTCATGAATTGCACTTTCTTTGATGGGTTATCCCCCAAGTCCTTGGCATGAGCAGAAGGTATTGGCTCTTACAACATTGTAGGAATATGTTTTCTATTCCGGGGGACACATTTTTTTATAAAAGGGTACATACAGCAAACAATTTCTGTCAAAAGAGAAGACAGAGAGGGATCCCCAACCATACAGTTTCGTCACTGATTACGACATAATTTCTATCCAAAAATATCTATTCCAATTACCTAAATGTTGCTTTCCCCATTACATGTAAAGTAACACTCCCAGGCATATACCAATTACACAATAGATTTAAACAAACAAACTAGTCCAGTTTAGAACAAATACATTTTTAATAAGATTTAAAAAAAGGATAAAGAGACAACACTAAAAATCAGTGCATTGATTACAGTTAATAAAACATTCCTATAATTGTACATCTGTTTATACAAGGAATTTCAAATTTAAAAAAGGGAAGATTAGATGGCATCCGGTCGACGCGTTTCAACATAAAAATATGTCTTCATCAGGACATATACCATCCAGTTTCTGTAAAAAAGATCACAACAATATTTTACTTATTTGGCCTCCTAACGTAGTATAATATAACTGAACTAGTTTAGGTTTGTTTACATTTTCTATCGGTAAAGACAATACTTTCACATTCTTGATATACCGCTTTCTTTTCACAAATATTTTACACCTATACAGAAGAGGGTTATACAAGGTCACTCATAGTGTTCCATACATGCGGGCATATACATATATAATACAGCAAAATTGATACATTTGCTATATATCAGACTAACACATTAGAAATGCATTCATCATTTTCAGATTTATTTGCGTTACAAAAGACCTAATTTCATGTTTTTAGATCAGATGAGTTCATTGTTGGATAGTTTCCATCATTTCAATTACCCTCATTTAACATCATTTCAATAGCCATTGATTACATGTGGATTTCACTATTAATTTACCCCTCCTAAATATTCAATTCGTGAAGAATTAAGGAATAGAAGAAAAACGGGGAGAAGGAAAGGAGATAAAAGATGATTCAAGCAGTTCTTTATTTGGTGCCCCTAAGCGTATCCTACTTACTAACTTTCTAAGACAAAGGTTATTTATTTAATTGAATGACGTCCCATTCTCTTACCAAAAGTTGTACTTGTGTACAAAGGTAAATCTGTTCTTTGTTTATTCTTATAGATTTAAAAAGCTGATTCAAGGCTGTATTATCGCGTTCCAGGTATTGATATCTTGATTTGTAATATTCTAAAAGAGACAAACTCAAATCAAAATAGGCTGTAGAGATGCGGTCTAAGTTTCTCATTTTAAACCCTCATGGACATACATAGCCGCTCACCTTATGCATATAATCGTGTTTCCTTTGTGGTATACATGATCTGGATTTGTATAATTTAAGCAAGTAATATCAACCTACAAATAAGAACACTTGTTTTAGTTTTTAACAGTGATAATTAATCCTTATTTAGTAGAGGGGAAACGCTTAAAATTACCTTACCCCTGAAATGTTATCGGGCAGTTCCTCATCTGGGGTCCTTTCTATCAGTATCGTACCACGACTCAAGGCTGTTGTAGTAGATACTTTCCTAAACATTACAAAAATGCAGTCAGCGGTCATGCTGTTACATTGTTGCTCTTCAATCCCTAAATTCGGTGATTTTAACATTGCCACTTACCTAAATAATCACAAAGCAATAAGTAGTCGTGGTAACGGTCCTATCTCTGAGTATTATTAAAAACGGATATGTTCGGCGTAGGCGTCTCACTTTTAGTTTTATTACGCCGCCAGTCACGGAAAAAACCTAATGGTGAAAAAACAGGGGAAGCTATTTAGTTTCCCTTCCTAAAGCAGAAACGAACATACTTTCCAATAACAATGATACCGCTTACCTATTTCTAAATAGAGCAGTGTTCAAAAATATATACGTTGTTCCCTCGTGGTTTGCGGTTTAAAAGTATACGGCGAAGGCGTCCTGGTAATTGTTCTTTTTAAAGCCACGCGCACGTTACTCCTGTTGATTAGAATAGAACCTCTTAGCATTCAGTAAACATTATTTTTCACCGACTCTAGATTTAATGCTAATTTTAACTACACCCGGTGGTTGTTATCTTACCCGGTGAGAATCCACGAGGCTGCAGGAAAATTGCCGGATACACTGCCGGTCGGTCAGGTATTCAAGAAAGAACAACCCTTGTTGGTAGTTCAAACGCGCTTATATAAGCGCTACTCTCATTGGTTTAATTCCTACCTAAAAATTTAAAGGGGAAGACCTAATTTACAGGAGGCAGATTTCTTAAGACCTATATAGCAGATGTCATACAATGGCATTATGCCAAGGCAATTCATTATTAAGACCCTGGCTAAAGGTCTTAAGGGAGAAAATCCAGAAAACTTCTCGTTTTCTTCTTATTTTTTCACCTCCCTTTGTACTCGGTGTATGGATTTTTTCCAATATGCGCCACCGTATTTCAGATGGGGCATGTTTGTAGTCAGTGAAATGCGCAACAAGAGGGGCAGCCAGTTTCTTAGTTTTTATCGCTGACCTATGCTCCGTTAAACGGGTTTTAATGGTTCTTGCTGTTTCGCCCACATATCCTAAATTACAGGGGCACACGAGCAAATAAATCACATTGTTCGTATTGCATGTCCACAAATCATTTGCTATAATATTATATCCGTTTAGTTGGTAAATTTGACCTAGAATGATGCCATCGCAAGACTGGCAGGAGCCACATCTTGAAGTACCCTTTATGGGATTTGTACCTTGAATCGATTTTTGTACAAATGGGGGTCTTTCAGAGGTACCAGAATATCTTGATCTAACTACAATATCTTTTAAATTTTTATTTCTACGATGTGCATACATAGGCTTTTTAAGTTTTGGTGCAGATGGTTCCAGATTTAGTAAATGCCAATTGGCATTTACTACTTGCCTAATAGTTGAATTCAGTGTTGAGTGTCGTGTGACACACACTAGTTTAGATTCCTGGGATTCATTTTTTGGTCTTAAGAGCACATCACGGTCATAGTATCGGGCCCTCTTGTATGCCTCACGTACCAGACGATGGGGATATCCTCTATCAAGGAATTTTCGCTTCATATTTTCGGATTGTCTATCATAGTCTTTGATGTTAGTACAATTACGTCTCACCCTAAGGAACTGAGAAAAGGGTATTCCATCCTTCTGGCTCCTAGGATGATAACTAGAGAAGTGGAGCAAGGTGTTTCTTGATGTGGGCTTTGAGTATAGGTCTACTTCCAGTACATTGTTATTGTTCTGGATATAGATATCCAAGAACTCAACCTTCGTGGTATTAACATGGGCAGTAAAGTGAAGGTTCTCGTCAGCAAGATTAACCCACTCAAGGAATTCTCCCAGAGTCTGTTCCCCACTGGTCCAGATAAAAAAGATATCATCGATGAACCTGAACCAGTGAGAAACAGACTCATAGAAGGGGGCCATCTCGTTATATATATTACGTGCCTCAAAAAGGGCCATGTATATATTAGCTATGGAAGGAGACATGGCTGCCCCCATGCTCACTCCTTTGGTTTGCTGATACATATGTTCTCCAAATTGGAAAACATTTTCCTGCAATATTATGGAAAGACATTCATACACAAACTGTTTATTGCAAGGTATTTTGTGTAGATCTATAAACCACATAGTGGCATCTAAAGCACCTTTCTGTGGGATGTTGCTATATAGTGCTTCTACATCAAGCGTTACTAATAAGTCCCTGTTTTCATTAAATTTAAGGTTTTCTACTTTTCTAGTTATCATCCTAGGAGCCAGAAGGATGGAATACCCTTTTCTCAGTTCCTTAGGGTGAGACGTAATTGTACTAACATCAAAGACTATGATAGACAATCCGAAAATATGAAGCGAAAATTCCTTGATAGAGGATATCCCCATCGTCTGGTACGTGAGGCATACAAGAGGGCCCGATACTATGACCGTGATGTGCTCTTAAGACCAAAAAATGAATCCCAGGAATCTAAACTAGTGTGTGTCACACGACACTCAACACTGAATTCAACTATTAGGCAAGTAGTAAATGCCAATTGGCATTTACTAAATCTGGAACCATCTGCACCAAAACTTAAAAAGCCTATGTATGCACATCGTAGAAATAAAAATTTAAAAGATATTGTAGTTAGATCAAGATATTCTGGTACCTCTGAAAGACCCCCATTTGTACAAAAATCGATTCAAGGTACAAATCCCATAAAGGGTACTTCAAGATGTGGCTCCTGCCAGTCTTGCGATGGCATCATTCTAGGTCAAATTTACCAACTAAACGGATATAATATTATAGCAAATGATTTGTGGACATGCAATACGAACAATGTGATTTATTTGCTCGTGTGCCCCTGTAATTTAGGATATGTGGGCGAAACAGCAAGAACCATTAAAACCCGTTTAACGGAGCATAGGTCAGCGATAAAAACTAAGAAACTGGCTGCCCCTCTTGTTGCGCATTTCACTGACTACAAACATGCCCCATCTGAAATACGGTGGCGCATATTGGAAAAAATCCATACACCGAGTACAAAGGGAGGTGAAAAAATAAGAAGAAAACGAGAAGTTTTCTGGATTTTCTCCCTTAAGACCTTTAGCCAGGGTCTTAATAATGAATTGCCTTGGCATAATGCCATTGTATGACATCTGCTATATAGGTCTTAAGAAATCTGCCTCCTGTAAATTAGGTCTTCCCCTTTAAATTTTTAGGTAGGAATTAAACCAATGAGAGTAGCGCTTATATAAGCGCGTTTGAACTACCAACAAGGGTTGTTCTTTCTTGAATACCTGACCGACCGGCAGTGTATCCGGCAATTTTCCTGCAGCCTCGTGGATTCTCACCGGGTAAGATAACAACCACCGGGTGTAGTTAAAATTAGCATTAAATCTAGAGTCGGTGAAAAATAATGTTTACTGAATGCTAAGAGGTTCTATTCTAATCAACAGGAGTAACGTGCGCGTGGCTTTAAAAAGAACAATTACCAGGACGCCTTCGCCGTATACTTTTAAACCGCAAACCACGAGGGAACAACGTATATATTTTTGAACACTGCTCTATTTAGAAATAGGTAAGCGGTATCATTGTTATTGGAAAGTATGTTCGTTTCTGCTTTAGGAAGGGAAACTAAATAGCTTCCCCTGTTTTTTCACCATTAGGTTTTTTCCGTGACTGGCGGCGTAATAAAACTAAAAGTGAGACGCCTACGCCGAACATATCCGTTTTTAATAATACTCAGAGATAGGACCGTTACCACGACTACTTATTGCTTTGTGATTATTTAGGTAAGTGGCAATGTTAAAATCACCGAATTTAGGGATTGAAGAGCAACAATGTAACAGCATGACCGCTGACTGCATTTTTGTAATGTTTAGGAAAGTATCTACTACAACAGCCTTGAGTCGTGGTACGATACTGATAGAAAGGACCCCAGATGAGGAACTGCCCGATAACATTTCAGGGGTAAGGTAATTTTAAGCGTTTCCCCTCTACTAAATAAGGATTAATTATCACTGTTAAAAACTAAAACAAGTGTTCTTATTTGTAGGTTGATATTACTTGCTTAAATTATACAAATCCAGATCATGTATACCACAAAGGAAACACGATTATATGCATAAGGTGAGCGGCTATGTATGTCCATGAGGGTTTAAAATGAGAAACTTAGACCGCATCTCTACAGCCTATTTTGATTTGAGTTTGTCTCTTTTAGAATATTACAAATCAAGATATCAATACCTGGAACGCGATAATACAGCCTTGAATCAGCTTTTTAAATCTATAAGAATAAACAAAGAACAGATTTACCTTTGTACACAAGTACAACTTTTGGTAAGAGAATGGGACGTCATTCAATTAAATAAATAACCTTTGTCTTAGAAAGTTAGTAAGTAGGATACGCTTAGGGGCACCAAATAAAGAACTGCTTGAATCATCTTTTATCTCCTTTCCTTCTCCCCGTTTTTCTTCTATTCCTTAATTCTTCACGAATTGAATATTTAGGAGGGGTAAATTAATAGTGAAATCCACATGTAATCAATGGCTATTGAAATGATGTTAAATGAGGGTAATTGAAATGATGGAAACTATCCAACAATGAACTCATCTGATCTAAAAACATGAAATTAGGTCTTTTGTAACGCAAATAAATCTGAAAATGATGAATGCATTTCTAATGTGTTAGTCTGATATATAGCAAATGTATCAATTTTGCTGTATTATATATGTATATGCCCGCATGTATGGAACACTATGAGTGACCTTGTATAACCCTCTTCTGTATAGGTGTAAAATATTTGTGAAAAGAAAGCGGTATATCAAGAATGTGAAAGTATTGTCTTTACCGATAGAAAATGTAAACAAACCTAAACTAGTTCAGTTATATTATACTACGTTAGGAGGCCAAATAAGTAAAATATTGTTGTGATCTTTTTTACAGAAACTGGATGGTATATGTCCTGATGAAGACATATTTTTATGTTGAAACGCGTCGACCGGATGCCATCTAATCTTCCCTTTTTTAAATTTGAAATTCCTTGTATAAACAGATGTACAATTATAGGAATGTTTTATTAACTGTAATCAATGCACTGATTTTTAGTGTTGTCTCTTTATCCTTTTTTTAAATCTTATTAAAAATGTATTTGTTCTAAACTGGACTAGTTTGTTTGTTTAAATCTATTGTGTAATTGGTATATGCCTGGGAGTGTTACTTTACATATATTGTTTTTCCCTGTCCCAGGATATTGATCCGTATCAGGGGGTCCTTGTTGTTAACACAGCTTTCCCCATTACTCCATCTCCCTATTGAACAGAATTCTAATCTTTGCCACGATAACCCTATGCAACCTCGCCAGAGTCGCATCCCTATCATGTTCTATTTCTACCAGGCCTGATGGCTATAGTGGTCTGGGGGGCTCAAGTCATGATTTCTCAAACTTTCAATATGAAGTATAGGGAGGATGCTGGCTTAGGAGCAGTCCATTTTAGCTGCAATCTGGGGAAAGGCTTTAGTCAAAATGTCTATGACATAGGATTTTAAATTGTCACCTTCCAACCCTTCTTTTAAGTCTAAAATCCTGATGTTATTCCTTCTTGAAATATTTTCAAGCCACTCCAATCTCTCCGCCAAGTCCAGCTCTCTTTCTTTCTATCTAACTACTTCCTGGGTGTTATCTTTAACCTCCAGACCTAGTTCCCCCACTTTATGTTCAAGGGACTCTATCCTATGCGTCAATGCCAACAGGTTTTCCTCTAAGCTGGCGCAGGTGTTTTCAATCTTCTTTTGATTTGTTTCAGAGGTAGAGAAGCGAGCTCCAATCTCCGCCCATAGCTACCTTAACATCCCATGTAGTGTATATGGGCTCTGTGCTGCTACCTCTGCAGACATATCCCCTAACTCACCTCGTTCATTTTGCCAGACGCCCCCCTGCCATAGAGGCCGTCTCACTTAATGGTGTGAATCGATTGGAAAGTGAATGGGCACACTGTTGTAAGAACATTTTTAAAGTTCATGAGCAGAAGGTATTGGCTCAAGTCATGATTTCTCAAACTTTCAATATGAAGTATAGGGAGGATGCTGGCTTAGGAGCAGTCCATTTTAGCCATTGTCTTTCATATTTTTTTCAGGTTTCTTTTCATGAATTGCACTTTCTTCGATGGGTTATCCCCCAAGTCCTTGGCATGAGCAGAAGGTATTGGCTCTTACAACATTGTAGGAATATGTTTTCTATTCCGGGGGACACATTTTTTAGTAAAAGGGTACATACAGGAAACAATTTCTGTCAAAAGAGAAGACAGAGAGGGATCCCCAACCATACAGTTTCGTCACTGATTACGACATAATTTCTATCCAAAAATATCTATTCCAATTACCTAAATGTTGCTTTCTCCATTACTCCATCTCCCTATTGAACAGAATTCTAATCTTTGCCACGATAACCCTATGCAACCTCGCCAGAGTCGCATCCCTATCATGTTCTATTTCTACCAGGCCTGATGGCTATAGTGGTCTGGGGGGCTCAAGTCATGATTTCTCAAACTTTCAATATGAAGTATAGGGAGGATGCTGGCTTAGGAGCAGTCCATTTTATCCATTGTCTTTCATATTTTTTTCAGGTTTCTTTTCATGAATTGCACTTTCTTCGATGGGTTATCCCCCAAGTCCTTGGCATGAGCAGAAGGTATTGGCTCTTACAACATTGTAGGAATATGTTTTCTATTCCGGGGGACACATTTTTTAGTAAAAGGGTACATACAGGAAACAATTTCTGTCAAAAGAGAAGACAGAGAGGGATCCCCAACCATACAGTTTCGTCACTGATTACGACATAATTTCTATCCAAAAATATCTATTCCAATTACCTAAATGTTGCTTTCTCCATTACTCCATCTCCCTATTGAACAGAATTCTAATCTTTGCCACGATAACCCTATGCAACCTCGCCAGAGTCGCATCCCTATCATGTTCTATTTCTACCAGGCCTGATGGCTATAGTGGTCTGGGGGGCTCAAGTCATGATTTCTCAAACTTTCAATATGAAGTATAGGGAGGATGCTGGCTTAGGAGCAGTCCATTTTATCCATTGTCTTTCATATTTTTTTCAGGTTTCTTTTCATGAATTGCACTTTCTTCGATGGGTTATCCCCCAAGTCCTTGGCATTTCGTGCATGCTTACAAAGTGCTCTATATGCTCGCATTGGGTTTTGGGACTAGGGCACTGAATAGTACTTCTGATAGACTACATACAGTGTGTGTTTTGTCATTGTCTTGTATTTACTTTGCTGACACAACATTTTATTCGCTGGTTTATACAGTTTTAGGTCTGACTATACCAAGTTGTAGCTGTATGGGAAAAATAGTATTACTCTTATTAAGTGTTTTAGATGAGTGGTGCATGGTGGGTTTTAATTGCAATGCAAGAGGGAATATTTTACATCTCATAAGTATACTCAGTCATCTTACATTAAATTCTTTATATCATAAATGCGTGTCACACAAAATGTAAACATTGTTTTTTATTAGTTCAACTGCATGATAATTTTTGAATTGTTTTTTTGTCAATACCTGAAAAAAACCTCACTGTGAATGAGCCGCCAACATTTTTTTAGGTGCTGGCATTACTATACAATGTCTGCCTAGCGGAATCTCACAAGAGCAATAAAAAAACTTCAGCTTGTGAACTCCACTCCTTGCTTCTCTTTTCATGACCCTCCTGTTCTCCCCTCTCTGAAGATCTGCCGCTCCCCTGCCCTCCTCTCACTTCCTCCTCTTCCTCTTGCTGCTACTTTCACCTCCAAGCTGCACTAAATCCTCATCCTACTTTGCCAGGAGTACCTGCTGCTACTCCGTCCTTCTGCTTCACTCCCTCTTCCTCTCACCTTGCCATTGTTGACAAGCCTTATTGAAGCTCACCCACATTGCAGATTTTTTCCAACTTTTCCCCATGCACTCTCTGCCACATTCAGTTTTAGGCCGCTGCCGACTCATGAGGTTTCTAATGAGGGGATGAGGACATTGCTGCTAGAGATGCAGGGGAGTTTGACCAAGATCGATGACAAAAAATTGAGCACCAGATATCGGATACCGAAGACACCTTACAAACAGTAATAGAAGACTGTAAACACATGGTAATTAAACTTGAACAGGTTAAAAGGAAAAATTAAGATTCAGGGGCAAGATCTCGGAGACGTAACATTCGTATTCCGGGACTCCAGGAGACAACAGCGATGAGGAAATATGAAGAGTAGAACAATTGCTGGTGGCTATCTTTGGCCGAGATAAGTTATCTACCTAATTTGTGGTGTAAAGGGCCCAACGCACCTTGGGACCGCAACCGATCCTAGGAGTTTTGGTGCTCCAAACCTGGCTACATTACTTAACTACAGAAATCGAGACACCATACTTGCCTTAGCCAAAGACCAAACTGAAATTGTGCATGAAGCTGCCATTCTACCTGGATTATACCCTGGCAGTGCAGGATGATCGTCGGAAATTTGCACCTGTGAAGAAGAAGCTACAGAAACTGACCATTATATGTGAAATGTTGTACCCTACACACCTACCATTCTCTTGCAATGGAAAACCTCATGTCTTTGTGGATCATCAGGCTGTGTCAAACTTTCTAAAAACACAAGTAAAACAGCGACATAAGAAACAACATCCAAGTGTATCTGCTTTAAATCACGACCTCAGCGATATTGAATGATACATTTATTGTTGTGGAACTTGGCATGCTTATTTTCTGCATGGTGGCAACAGTCAGAGCAGTGTTGCTCACGCACCAGGACACGCAAAACTATCCATCACAACTTTGACTCTGAGTGGGTACGATATGTAGCCTGGGATGAGGGCCAAGCCACACTGAACCTGTGCTCCGCCTATGTACCTATGAATACAAATAACAGCATTTTACGACTTGGTATTTTCTTTTGTATATGATGCATGTTATAAGTCATAAGGTTTTGTTCTAGGCACCTCCAGGCCAAGTCGCCTTAATTTGGGAATGTGTTTGAGGGGAATCTGGATATTTGGGTTGACGGGAGGGGGCAGGGGAATTTGTCACTGACCAGATAAAACTCAGCATGGGTGGGAAGGGTTTAGGTGTTAACTGAGTAAAACAACTGCACAGATGTATGAGTGACCACTATGTGTACTTTAGAGCCTTATATAGAGCTCAGACTTATGCAACCCGTCATTGCTCTAGAGATGCTCTGTCGACCCCCTCTGGTAAAATGCGTTAAGTTGAACGTATGGGGCCTAAACAATCCTAGCAAAATACACCAGGCCTATGCCACGAGACACTTGATCAATATCCTCCAATTGCAAGAAACCTATCTTTCCCCATAGAAGCCAACATCTGGCTACGCAATAGAGCAACCATAGATGCTATGCTACATATTCAACTTACTCCAGAGGGGAGTCATACTTATTAGATGAGATCAATGATTCTGGCCCCTTCATGTGGTGTCCAATCCAGAGGGGCGATACCTGATAGTCCAAGGGCTACTACAGCAAATACATTGTTAATAGCAATGTCAATATACCTAACGATACATGTATGTTCAAAAACGAGATCCCTGAGTAAGAAATAAATGGTCAGGCAGGCCCTGCAACCTAGACCTTAGGCTACTGATTGACAGATCACAGGTGGGGTGGCACATAGCCAGTCGGACAAACGTACGAACAGCAAAAATCCAGATTAGACCCACAGATAGGCAACACCACCACAATGGTCCCAGGAGACTTACCCCAATAAACACCATAAAGTTAGATGCCATATGAAGTTAGGAAAACTCAGCCAGTCAGAATCCAGCACACACATTACACACAGTGATCACACGGTCCTCATGCCGGGCATCTGGACACTTCGCCCACTGGCTCTCATTGTGCCCATGCAAGGCCGGCACCCACCTGCATTCGCTATCAGGTGGCCTGATTTACCGCTCCATGGCTAGACCTGCATTCCTTTTTCTAAATTAAGATCTACATTGATTCATGGTGCTTCAAAGATAGTATATAATGGTATTCAGAACAAATGTATGTTGAGACAGTTCATAGACAGGTTTCTGTGACTGTTTCGTTTAATTAAACCAGCTGTTTCTGTTTTGCCAAAACCCTCTTGTCTTTTATTTTTTCAAGGTAAATTCACATTCCAGCAACATTTTGGTGAGCCAGATAGGAGGGATTGGTTCTTTGAGCCCGACTACAGCCAAAAGAAAATTATCCCACATGAACAGATTCACATCTGCACAGCCAGGAAGGTGAGCAGATGTCACAATTGATTGCAAGTTCGGCGGAATCCATGGGGCAGAGGTTTGTCTTGAAACTGTCATCAGTGTGTAAGAAACTTCACCTGATCCTTAGCCCCAGCATTTGGTGTATGGCAAACTAGAAACAAACACAAAATATTATCCTGAGCGCCCTACCACTAATATAAATTTAACATATTGCCTATTTTATGTGTCTGAACTGAGTAGTGCAAGGCAGCCTCGGAGGCGATCCTGTGGAGGTCACCTTTTTCAATAGTCAGCACGCTAGGAAAGGTGATGGTCCTTTAGTCGCTTGGACCTCTGGGCATGACACTTAAGGAGCGCCTGTGATGGAGCGAGATAGAAAACAAAATTTTGTTTAAACTCGCAAAGTCACATTTCCATAACATGAATAATAATATTAATGATTTGTGAAATGTCGTGCTAATACAACTTAGATTAAACTTTACACGTGGGGGGACTAATATGTGTGCTCATAAACGTGCATAAATGTTGCATCTTTTTGTTCATGCAAAATAATAAAATAATTTATTGTTTTCGTTCTTGTCATTACTAACTGCTGCAAACTTAAAAGAAGCATGTGCTTGTTTTGCTTTTCCTTGTCTGTGTGATGTCATTTCTACTATTCTAGGTGCATATGGGTCTCATAGAAAAACGGAGACTGGTAAATATAAACTCTGCTTATTTGTTTGCAATGGCTAGGTAACATTTTGATTAATCGGGTGGGTTAATTAGTGAAACATGGGGTGGATACAGAATCTACTTTATTTCTTACATTAATACTTTTCTTGTGTTTGTTTTATACTAGAAAACATAAGTTGCCTGCTTTTGGGCCTAGTCATTTGAACCGCAGAAAAAGTGCTGACATAAATTCTGCAGAAAGTCACGAGACGCCCATTCTGAATTAAAACGTTTATTGAAGCTGCATTCACAAAGCAAAAACTGATGAGCTGACATCATTCTGTCGGATATGGCCAAGGTCGAAAGTGAACATTTTGTCAGTCCTTAACTTGGCATCCGCGGAAGTTGTACTGAAAGTCTATGGAAGCTGCGAGGATGACTTAATACATAGTTGCAATCGCAGGAAGCTTCTGGCTTCACGTGGAAGAGACAATGGTCTTTATGAGACATGATTTTGTGGAACTTTTTGAGAATCGGGTGACATGTCACTTGTCACTCTCAGCCAATGGGACGTCGAGGATTTCTGAAAACTTTCCTTTGCTAGTTTAGTTAGCGTAGAAAGGTATAAAAAGTCATGCCCTTAGGGTTGGGCTGGCTGCTGCTTTCTGACTTTCCGATGAGGGTGAAGTGCTGCTGGACTTTGCGTGGAGCACGTAAGAATCCTCAAAGAACTTTACTTTAATTCTTATCTATTTAGCTTATTTAGGGACTTAGGTTTTAGAAATGCTAAATTTTAAATATTCACTTTGAATTTTGATTCACTTGTTTAAATTGTATTTTCCATATTTCTTTACAATCATGCTTGCTTTATTGCTAATAAAATTCATTTATAAAACTATCAATTTACATACTATAATTTAAAAAATAAAATCTTACTTTTGACAAACAAGCTGGTCTTGGTTATTCAGAAGTGTAGGTTACTATTAGCTAGATCACGTCGCCTATGGTGGTCATATAAATAGTTGGGTTTTATTCTAATGACAATATTCTTTCTGCAAATGTATAAATATGTATATAATTTGTAGATAATGTGTATATAGATTTATTCTGACCACCTGATTCAGTAGGCCCAAAATATATCAGGTTTATAAATGGGTCCATATATAGTATAGAATTTTGTTTATAGGTTATGAAATTGGGTAGCGTTGTTTATGATATATTTTCTATAGCCCGCTGGATCAATTCTCTGGTAGCAGAAATTGATGGTTGCTAAGGGGTAACCAAAGTAATATGTTGGTTGCTAAGGGTTACGTCATGGTATGGAAATAGGATCGATGTTTTAACACACGTTAAGTTCGTTTTTCGTACCTATCTGTAAGCTATACCGGTATAGATTGTGTGGCGAGAAATTAGTCACGTAAGCCATCTGTTCTGTTTGTAGTGATATCGCCGAATATCACAAGAGGTATCGCCGTGTACCATAGTGTTGTCGCCGAGCAGCACAGTTTTAGGGCTAGGTCTGAATCTTGTATAGTGAGGGTTTTCTAAGAAATCAAAGCAGCATGAGAATAGGGACAAAGCGCCTTCCATAAAACTCACTGTGATGAGAGTATTAGTTACATCCGAGCTTGAGTGAAGGGTAAATTTAACGTCGGTGCATGATTATCTATAAACAGGTTAGAGTCCTGTACGGGTACATGTTTCATATCTATAAACAGGTGAGAGCCCTGTACGGATAACGTCGTTATTTTGCTAACGGTGCATGATTTCTATAAACAGGTGAAAGTCCTGTACGGATTTCATGTGTGTTTGAAATTAGGGAATTTTCCGAATGAAAGTGCGAGTTTGAATTGTATTTTATGTTCAAGTAGAACTCTTAGAACTTTCACTTCGCGGTGGGTTCAGAGCAAAGCGAGTTCATAATTATACGTGTTAGAAGGGTGGGGTAAGGTTACTCTACTGACAATTGAATATTATCCTTAGTGTGAATAGCGCCGTCTATTCCGAAGTGTGGATACTTGAATGCATGTAAACTATCCTAAATAGTGAAACGAACAGATGTTGTCCTTATAGTCATCGTTAAAAATTAATTTACACTGAAAAGTGTCCTTAAAATGGCGCTGTGAAAAGATTTTGTGAAGGAGGGGTAAGCGCCAGGAGTGAGAAGCGAGAAACCGCAGCTGCTGTGTACGTCACAGAGCCGCGCTGGGATTGGGTGACCTACGTCACAAGCTGTATTCTGATTGGCTCTTGAGTCTCTGACGGTCTGTGAGCTGATTGGTCCTTCGGAAAAACTCTAAATTTATTGGTTAAGCAGAAAAGTGACGTAGCTCAACTGTCATTGGCTTGTTGGTGTGTTTCGCGCAAGGATTGGTTGTTTTACGGAACATCCCGGAAATATTTTACGAACGATTTTGTGAATTAGAATTAACTCTTAAAATGAGTTATCATTTTAAACATGTTGAGAAAAAGACAACATTATTTCAGAAATTCAAGAATTTATTTTCACCTGACAAGAAAATCGAAACGCGAGGTGGTAAATTACTTCATAAGTATAAAACACCTGCAGCGTATATGGAAGGTGAATACGGATATCATACTGTCTTATGGTTCGACAGTTGGAAACGATATACTAAAAACGACGGTGTTTTAGCTTGGCCTGATGATGGTTCTTTTAACGTAAGAGTCTTAAGAAATTTACGAGAAAAAAGGAATGCTCTTGTTCCAAAACCGAGACCAACTCAATTTGAAGCTTTAGTTGAGTGGGAAGACGAAATGTATCAATTACAAAGAGAAGCTAGTGGAATTAAAAGACCTTCTAAAAATCCATCTTGGAAAAGAGAAACTCATGAAGATAGATTGCGAATGTGGAGACAGGGAAACATGAGTGAAGGATTGTATTTAATTCATGAAATGGTGATGGGTTCTCCTACAGGAAAATCTATGGAAAGTGAATCTGAGGATGCAGTTATGGAAGAAATATATACAACTGCTAGAAAGAATCAGCCTAATCAGCCTTTGAGACCTCCTAGATCATGGTCTACTCCGGTGGTTTCTACTGAAACTTCACCGAGTGCACCTCCAATTAGTGAAGCTCCTAAACTTTATCCAAATGATTGTAATAGTATTCATTTTTATTTTGACCAAATTAAGTTGTTTGTTACATAAGAGAAAGAAACAGTTGAGAGAAAAGAAAAGAATCTATAAACTCAGAAAAGAAGAAGAAAGGGAGATCGAGTTACAGGAGTTACATAGAGAGCGTCATGTTAATTGCAAAGATTATGCAGAAACAGACTTTTAGGTTTACTGATACAAATGAATTTGAATCGATTTCTTAAAAATTTAATTTACCAAAATTTTGAGTGCTGGTGTGGTGATTTGTTAATCACCAGATGAGGGAGTTGATGGAGCGAGATAGAAAACAAAATTTTGTTTAAACTCGCAAAGTCACATTTCCATAACATGAATAATAATATTAATGATTTGTGAAATGTCGTGCTAATACAACTTAGATTAAACTTTACACGTGGGGGGACTAATATGTGTGCTCATAAACGTGCATAAATGTTGCATCTTTTTGTTCGTGCAAAATAATAAAATAATTTATTGTTTTCGTTCTTGTCATTACTAACTGCTGCAAACTTAAAAGAAGCATGTGCTTGTTTTGCTTTTCCTTGTCTGTGTGATGTCATTTCTACTATTCTAGGTGCATATGGGTCTCATAGAAAAACGGAGACTGGTAAATATAAACGCTGCTTATTTGTTTGCAATGGCTAGGTAACATTTTGATTAATCGGGTGGGTTAATTAATTAGTGAAACATGGGGTGGATACAGAATCTACTTTATTTCTTACATTAATACTTTTCTTGTGTTTGTTTTATACTAGAAAACATAAGTTGCCTGCTTTTGGGCCTAGTCATTTGAACCGCAGAAAAAGTGCTGACATAAATTCTGCAGAAAGTCACGAGACGCCCATTCTGAATTAAAACGTTTATTGAAGCTGCATTCACAAAGCAAAAACTGATGAGCTGACATCATTCTGTCGGATATGGCCAAGGTCGAAAGTGAACATTTTGTCAGTCCTTAACTTGGCATCCGCGGAAGTTGTACTGAAAGTCTATGGAAGCTGCGAGGATGACTTAATACATAGTTGCAATCGCAGGAAGCTTCTGGCTTCACGTGGAAGAGACAATGGTCTTTATGAGACATGATTTTGTGGAACTTTTTGAGAATCGGGTGACATGTCACTTGTCACTCTCAGCCAATGGGACGTCGAGGATTTCTGAAAACTTTCCTTTGCTAGTTTAGTTAGCGTAGAAAGGTATAAAAAGTCATGCCCTTAGGGTTGGGCTGGCTGCTGCTTTCTGACTTTCCGATGAGGGTGAAGTGCTGCTGGACTTTGCGTGGAGCACGTAAGAATCCTCAAAGAACTTTACTTTAATTCTTATCTATTTAGCTTATTTAGGGACTTAGGTTTTAGAAATGCTAAACTTTAAATATTCACTTTGAATTTTGATTCACTTGTTTAAATTGTATTTTCCATATTTCTTTACAATCATGCTTGCTTTATTGCTAATAAAATTCATTTATAAAACTATCAATTTACATACTATAATTTAAAAAATAAAATCTTACTTTTGACAAACAAGCTGGTCTTGGTTATTCAGAAGTGTAGGTTACTATTAGCTAGATCACATCGCCTATGGTGGTCATATAAATAGTTGGGTTTTATTCTAATGACAATATTCTTTCTGCAAATGTATAAATATGTATATAATTTGTAGATAATGTGTATATAGATTTATTCTGACCACCTGATTCAGTAGGCCCAAAATATATCAGGTTTATAAATGGGTCCATATATAGTATAGAATTTTGTTTATAGGTTATGAAATTGGGTAGCGTTGTTTATGATATATTTTCTATAGCCCGCTGGATCACCTGCCCCCTAGGTGTGATGCAGGGTTGAAGCCTCAACACTTGGACCACTGGGTGTGACCGAGAAGGTATACTATACATCGGCCCTGAGGGTGATATAGGGCCAACACTTTGATCTTATTTTTTAGTCTAGAAGGGTTTTCTCAATGCTATCGGTTTCACTGGTTTCACTGGTAGTATCTGAAAGAAGTGAGAGGTGTTATGCACTTGGACCACTGGGTGGAACACAGCCGGTATGCCTTACCCCTGCGTGTGACATAGGGTGTAATTCAGATATTAGGGAAAAATTGGATCTTGGAGATAGGTGTAACTTGTGCTGGGCCAAGGAGGCCCTGTGGTTGTCAAGTTGTTCCTTCTTCTCCAAGTAAATTGTTGTCCCAGAGCTGATATTGACAGACTAACAGGCTCACTTAGTACTCTCATCAGTGGGCAGAATAAGCTAAGAGCGGGCTAAGGTATTTTTGACAAAGTCACAATTTTTCTCTGTCAGTGTTTTGCTCTCTCTCTCTCTCTCTCTATCTCTCTCCCTCGCTCTCTTTCTCTCTCTCTCTTTCTCGTCATTGCTGCATTCAAAAGTTACTTTCTTGATGTTGTGGTGCTGGCAAATTATTGCAACTGTGTTTTATCTTGAATGTTGTGCCTTGTTAATTATTTAATGTACTTATGAAGAAGTTGCCATTCCCACAAACCATTGTTCCATGTCTGCTATTCCGCAGCTAATGATTTACAACGTTTTAAATGTTGCCATTGCACGTTGTTACAGGTTGTGAACCTTTGTTGTTTTATTTATTGTGAAAAGCCTGTTTTCTATGCATCTTTTTCTAAGGCTGAGCTTGTAGTTGTTTGTAGTTTCCCTCAATCAGAGTAGACTTTAGGATCATTTAACCCAAGAAGTTAAAATATACCGGCCCCTTCAAAAGTTTCCAAATAAACCATGGAGTTACCTGAAAAGCCCATGCAAACTAGGTTCTCCACATAGGATAAAAAAATAGGTACCTTTTTCCATGAAATGGCCAAAACACACTCAGACACACACATTCCCCTGGCCGACGGGAGAACCTTCGACACCAACATAATGGAACGTACGAGGACACACATTCAGACCAAATATGTAGGGTGAAAAAAGGCTAGAAAAGAGGCACTGCTAGAACTGTGGGCCATCTTTGAGGTGGCCCAGACTAACAATCCTGTCCCAGAACACCACTGCTTACAGGAACGGAGGTGCTCTCTCTGATGCGTGCCATCCCAGTCTCTCCTGCAATAGGATACACCAGTCTACCGGTTGTGGGAGCCGTAGAGCCCCCACCAGGCAGCGAGCTGCTAGATCTAACACTGGGAGGCTACCAGACTGCAAGCTCAGGTGATTGCAGCCTCACCCCAGCTCGGTGCTAGAGTCCCCGAAGTTCAACCACCCGTCCACTATATGCAACACATCAAGCCCCAGCAGTGCGAGAAACCAGCACTCCAACCCATTAAGTAGAACGCTCTCAGGGGACTGGGAGGTTCATAGTAGTTTTGGACAGTGACACTACTAGTGGGGGTGAGGAAAAAGGTCCCAGTCTTCCAGGCTTCAACATCGAGGGAGAGCTGCAGGGTATACTCCCCCAGGTTATGCTCAGGCAGCGGAAGGGGCGACAGAAAGTTAGTCTGAGGACAAATTCCTACCAAGGAGAACCACGCACAGCACTGAACGAAGGACACATTCTAGGCAGGAGTTAGAGGAGAGGCGCGAGTTAGGGATGGAAAGAGAGAGAACTGTTGCAGTGGAAGCACCAAGAGATAACAGAGCAGCAAGCCCTCCCCCAGGGGAGAGCGGGGTTAGGCCCAGGGATCCACATGAAGAGAAGTCTGAGATAGAACCAGAGGGGGGTCCCTATTGGGAACACAAACTTCACAAGAACGTCAGCATAGTAGAAGAGCCAACCAGGAGATAAAGGTCTAATTCAAACCCAATTAAGACGTAAGAGCTCTAACCTGGTACACTTTTAGGTCTTCGAGGAGCGCAGCAACAAAGACATCTGTCGTTCCCCTGAACGAGCCAGTCAGACAAAACAGATCCCCAGAGAGACAGTGACTAGAGGAGAAGGCGAGGTCTTTGTGCGACCATTTTGCCACCTGCTAGCCCGTTGGACCAAAAGGAAGGGTCAGTGTGATAGACCCTGGCCAGAGGAGGAATCCTTCTAACCAGAGGACTTGGCTGTCACTGAAGACTGCATCCGGCATAGAGGGGGAGAGCCCAAGTTAAACTTTTCCTACATGCAGGATTGCCTGAGAAGATGGGAGCACTATATTGGAGAGAAACCAGCGGCGCTGCGACAAGTCAAAATATACTCCTTATTGCAAAAGGGCACATCAGTGACCATCTACGTTCCATGGGTTCAGATAGATGAAGAAGGGCTCAGAACTAAACTGCCTCCATTGATGGACAGGGCAGGAAAATGGATCTCGTGTTTTTAGAAAAACACCACCAGGAATGAACCTAGCAATAGAGGATGTCAAGAGTCTGCCCCACAGCCTCATTGGAGAGCAGACCAATATAGTGTTCACCCGAGCATGCATCCCAGCAGTCACGCAGACCAACACCGAGCATGACAGGCCACCTTCAATTCTTTGAGGCACCAGATATGGACAGCCCTGAGGCAAATATTCCCTGACTGCCCAGATGAAAGAGGATTGATGACAGAAATCATTAAACCTGGGGAGACTGTGACCGATTGTCTAGACAAAATTAGGGAATGGTGGGGACAAGGGACAGGACAGACATGGACCAACACAGGACACCAGGTCTCATTTTTCTATATCATCCTCAAAAAGGGGCTGCCCACCAAACTACAGAGTGGACTGGACAGGTAGTAGGACTAGACACCAAACCATGATGAGTAATAGAGGCCCACATTTTTGATTAGACACTACGCTGAGCACACTGACCACTTGCTTGAGGGAAAGCTTTGGTACAAATTTTACAAGTGCATTGCTTTTTTGTAAAACGGAGGAAACCTTTTTTTAAATTAATTGTTTTAAACATTTTATTCTTGAAAATAAAATTGTCTGTGCTCACCGCTGTTTAGCGGGATTAAGGTCCTTCGATCTGTTTTCAGCGCCATCTTGGGTGTGGGGATTAGAGGCTACTCGACACCTTATTTAGCACCATTTTGGATTGCGCTCTAGTGTCCAGCTGACTGCACTTGCCTGCCTATTTAGGACAGACAGGGCTAGCGTGCAGCGAACCAGACTTTCGATTAGACACTACGCTGAGCACACTGACCACTTGCTTGAGGGAAAGCTTTGGTACAAATTTTACAAGTGCATTGCTGTTATGTAAAACGGGGGAACGTTTTTTTTAAATTAATTGTTTTAAACATTTTATTCTTGAAAATAAAATAGTCTGCAAGCCCGCTTACCCGCACATAAAATTATTTCAGCTCACCCGCTGTTTAGCGGGAATAAGGTCCTTCGATCTGTTTTCAGCGCCATCTTGGGTGTGGGGATTAGAGGGTACTCGACACCTTATTTAGCGCTATTTTGGATTGTGCTCTAGTGTCTGGCTGACTGCACTTGCCTGCCTATTTAGAACAGGCAATGCAAGCGTGCAACGCGCGCGCGCAGCGAGCGCGCTGATGGCGCGCCAGAGGCAAGAACGTCTGCGCCCGTCCGCGCCTCGGACGCACCTAGCACCAGCCATACTGCCCGTTCCGACAGAGAACAAGGTTGCATAACATATTCCAGGGAACAGTTGCTTAACCTAGGTAAGAGAGAGGACTGGGGACAACACCATCATCCACCTAATGTAGGCAACGATAAAAAGCCCTTAAACTGTGGGCTGATTAACAGTAGATCTCTAATAAAACACCACTTGGAGGTGTCTTTTATGATAGAGGACATGGACCTGGATGTCCTGTTTTTAACTGAGATGTGGACCAATACCAACTCCTCTGTAGAAATGGGCTTCGCCTGCCCTGAAGGTTATAAAATCTTCCATAAACCGAGGGCTGCTGGAAGAGGAGAAGGGGTTGGAGTGATTTTCAAGGAAAAGTGGAATTTTGCACTGTTAAAGGTTGATGATGTCATAGGGATCGAACTCTTGGATTTCCTGCTGCAGGAGGCCAAAGGTAGACTACTTATGGGAATGGTCTGTTATAGATCCCCAGGACAAGATACCCAACATCAAGTACTTCTGGACACCATCACTAACCTGACCCTAACCCATTCTAGAATGATTTTATTGGGGGATTTTAACTTATGGGATAACGGAAAGCTAGGTAGTTACCTGAGAGAATTAAGGCAAACTTGTGCGAATCTTAATCTACAACAATTGTACAACGACCAACCCACCAAGGAGGCATATTTTAAGATCTTTTGTTTGCCAATCAAACCGAGACTGACATACTGCCACAAAGGTCAACTACGCTGACGACGCTCAACTGGTGTTCTCCCTGGAAGGGAAACAAGCGGTATCCATGGATACGTTCCAGGAATGTATGCGTCAGACTGCTGGTTGGCTCAGGAAAAATTCATTACAATTTAATGGGGGGAAAACAGAGGTGGTGTACTGTTCCACTGCGAGAATGTCCCAGCATCTACCACTGGAGTTCAAGCTTATCCCCAAGGAGGAACCCCTGGTCTCAGCTAACACGGTGCGCAATTTGGAGTTTTGGTAGATAATAATCTCCAAATGGAGTCACAGGCCTACAAAACCATTAGTGTGTGCTTCTCTCTGATGCGCATGCTACGGCAAATTCTTCCGCTACTCCCAAAGGATTCACGTTCTCTTGTAGTAAGGAGCAAAGTGCTGAGCAGGCTGGGCTACTGCAACTCCCTGTATTTGGGAGCTCCTCATTACATCCTTCAGGGGCTACAGAGAGTCCAGTCCATGGCTGCTAAGCTGGTGCTAAATAGGCAACGCAGGTCTTCAACAACTTTGGCCTTGAAAGATCTTCACTGGCTGCCTATAGAGGAGAGGGTCTGCTTCAAATCACTCTGTATAATATAAAGGGCAGCACATAGTTCAGGCCCAGTCCCACTGCAGGACAATTTTCCTGGTACAACCCGAAGAGGCAGCTTCAATCCTCTAATGTAAATCTTTTGACGACTACCAGATTCAAGCACTCCAGGATGGGAGGCAGAGCTTTTAGCGTGGCTGCCACACACCTATGGAACGAGCTGCCCCAGCGTATTAGACAAGCCAATTCCTTGATCGAGTTCAGAAAGAGTCTGAAAACGTGGCTTTTCCCCAAGGACTGATCTTAGTTTTCTCCCTGGCCACTCTGGTCTGCTCATTCGGTGGCCTCTCTTAAGTCTAAAGTGCCAGGATAACCGTAGGGTGGCAGTTTGTACTATATAGGAACCTAACAATAACAATAACATTTTTTAAATACTACAAAAAGAAACAAGAAAAGGACAAGGAAAAACAGGAGCAAGCCCAATCATACTCCGTTAAGCTGTTCCAACGCAATTTGAAAAAGACTACCCTCGAGGGGGGCACGTTAGTGCCAGAGTGCAAATGGCACCAGTCTTGAAGAAAGCTTTGCCTCAAAACCCCAGAGGGTTTCCGCCCAGTTTTAAAGGCATAGGTCTGGGAGGCTGGCAGCAGCCAGACTTCAGAGAATGTTTTTAATGCCACAGAATGGGCAACATGGCAGACCAATGGCAGTTAAAGGCGTACCATGAGCAAAGATTGATAAACCTAGGCCAGTCCCCGCAAAAACCCCATCCACAAGATCAAGCCCAGACCAACCCGAATGCACCTTACATTCAGTTGCAGGGAAATCAACCAACAACCACAACCCTGCAACAAGGACCAGATGGTTGGCTGAATACATGGCAACAACAGCAGCAGCAGACAGAGAACCCAGTCCAACAAGAACCAGGGCCACAACCACAGCAGGGAGGGGTGACCGTCTGGGGAGTCAATACCTTTACACCAATGCAAAACCAAAATATGCAGTCAGCCCATACCCCTGACACAAAACCCCCATTTCATACACACTTCAGAACTCATCTGAACAATAAAGATTAGTGACACAACAATATGAGAACACTTAAACCTTTACTTGTGAGCAGGAAACATTCAGGGCTGCTGTACGCTTTATTGATTCGGGATCCATGCTAGAGTCTGCCTTTCGGGTGCGTGTGGGGGCCTTTGCCCCACTCTGCTGCTGATCCCACGGGGCATGGTTGGTTGGACACACCCCGGGGAAAGGGCAGTCTGACAAGGGGGCAAGGTGGCTCCATCGACCAGTGCATAAATACAGGCACCCCAGTACACTCACCCACATCACTGGGAAGGGCCCCAAGTTGAATGGACCCCATACTCCAACTGTCTCTAGGCCAATGGAGGCCCCGCTTTTTTGTTCCAAAACAAGGCGATGTTCCAGTATCAGGAGACAGATTTCCCACACACTTGGGATAATGGTGTCCTCATAAAACTCCAAAGTCTCCACACATAGTCCTTGAGATTGCACGGCACCACATGGTCCTGAGTTGGAGGGGGGAAGGTTTCACCAAAACCACCAGCCCTCAATATATATTACCCGCATCGGGTGACTTTCAACGAAGTTTTGGCCTTGCACAGGACCCTCACCACAGCAAAATGTTGCCTTCTCCTATCCTCAAACATTTCCAAGCATCCAAAGCCTGCTCACCAGGTACTGTCCTTCCAAACAACTAGTGTAGCATATTGCCAGTCAGAAGCCCCTGGTCACAGCCTGTGACCGCAGGCCCAAATATTCGAGGAAGAGGGGGTGCTAGGAGAACGGAAGTCCGCAAATGTCCATCACAACTCCTTGTAGGAGATCCAGAAATAATGGCCCACTGCCCGGCCTAGTGATTAGCCACCTCACAGAGCCTAACATGAACGGTTCGGGAATGACCCATAGTCTCGATCTCAGACATTGGTACAAAAGAATCACTGGCCATGCAGCAGCTCTCCAGCCTTCTCTGGCATACAACAGTAGGGACATCAAATCAGATCTAGGGAAGCACTCAAAAGACCTGAAAAAGAAGCCCAAAAGAGTCTCTAGAAAATCGGCGGGCTAATGCACCAGGTGCCACTAGGGAGAATCACACTGCATGCTCAGAACATAGTGCAATCATTAACATACACCCAATTGTAACACCCCCCTCTTCTACATCGCCCCACGCACACATAGGTCAAAAGACACTGCCCACACAGAAAAATTCCTTCCACACACATTAGGGAAGGTAGGAGACTAGAAGACTGACGACGCCCATAAAACAGCATCTAAGTAGGCAAGAAAACCTGCATACTAAATCATTATTTGCCACCGTTGTGAGGGAGGGAGACAATAACCAAGGAGTAAGAGACCCAGGTGACCCATAAATAACCATTCACCGCTGTTTTTTCTAAAAAAAATAGATAGCCTAATTGGGGTCACCTTCCTGTACCCCACTAAAATTGGGTGGATGAAAAAGAGCAAACCCCAAAAAGGAATGGCACAGGAACCCCCAAGGTTGATTTATGATGATACATAAGGATGCACGTTTTTATAAACTAACCTACAAATGACAGCTCTAATCCAACAGGTTTGCAGTGGAGCCACAAGTGTACCACCTTTACAGCAGCCCACCGCCTCTTCAGTGACGACTTTCATAACCTCCACAAGGGCAAAGTTTGCAACCAAAGATGGCAGACTGTGTTTTTTTAACGGACATTTGCAGACAAACTCTTTTGCAAGCAAAGAAACCCCCGAACACCAGAAGACTACAGATGTCTCCTCTGAAAATCATCCCATGCCGTGCAATGTTTCAAAATGTATTCATTATTGTACCATTGTATTGTAGTGTAGTTCCTATTTTCCCAATAGGCTCTGCGCATTGGAATAATATCTTCAATAGTATAGACGTAGGACTGTGGTTAACTAGGTCTTCTACTGACGATATTAGACTTAAAGTTATGTGTGTGCCAGCTAGCTCAGAGTTCACTAGAAACTTTCTCGAATAGGCAAGGAGGAGTTTAACCTCCCTGGATAGACAAGAAGGGATTTAGTTTCTGACAACCATAGAACGTGACAACTTTGCTCTCCCCTAATCAAGAGTATATCTCTAGAGTCGTGTGAAAACAAAAGACAACTTATTTTACTCAGTCAGTACGTGCATTCTTAGTTTCACCAGATTGTAGAGAAAAGGAAGAGACGGCGTGTTCAATAAAAAGGTGTTATTTATTGATCAGTCTCTTTTCTCGTACAAGAGAAATGAATCGCTATTATTGCAATACTTATAGTTAAGTAAAGTGCATACAGTAAAAGCAGAATTATAAAATAATACTGTAAAAGCATTGATATGGTTTCTTAGCCATATGATACTTTAAAATGGATAAAATAGATACATACATATATACATTGACTAATCGTACTCAACTGGTGCTTCTAACTACGCCTACCCCGGTGTACCTGACCTAAGCCTAATACGTGGGCGGGAGTAGATAAGTAGCAGTTTAAGTTAAGTTTGCTTTGCCAAGGGTCTGACTCAAGAATTCTCTGTAAGGGGTTATTCAGCTCTGTACCTGGGATTTAGAAGGCTGGAGGGCTGGTATCTCTATCTCAGGACTTGATATCCCAGCTGCCTGCGAGGGCGGCTGGAAACGCCGGAGCTGGATTTCTCAGCAAGACAAAAGGGAGGGGCAGCGTCCGTGGGCTTTTTCTGCATCAGCTGGGCTCCTCGGCAAGTCGCGCTGCTCCAATCTCGTCACCACCACCGTGTGTTGCTTAGGGCAATGTCGGTAATATTTATACCTGAAAGGTGCCGAGATTGACGTAAGGATGGACATAAATACGTCAATAAGGATGTCATAAGAACTGGTCGTTCTTACATTCTTTACTGGAGTTCTTGGCTAAATCAAAACAATAGCTGCGGGGGATTTCCCAGGTTGCTGGAGGTTTGATTTCTTTTGAGAACTCGGTATGCTTTCTATGGGGGCTGGAGGAATAGTGCTTGCTTAATGTGGTAGCATGCGCTATGACCTAATCAGAAAACGGGTTTCTGTGCCGTTGTATGGCCACTATTGATTTATTAACCGGACAAGGGTCAGAAACAGGAATATTGATACAGTTCCCATAGGAAATACATCACACCCACTCCACGGAATCTATGTCCATATTTACTAACCTAAGCATAGTAAACATAACTAATAATGTATGTGTATTTAAACCGCCCCAAAATACATTAATTTGCATTAATTGGATTAGCGTAACACATGAAAAATATGAATATAGTTACTGTATGCATTCAAGCAGTGTAATCATTCAAAGAGGATGCACTTTTTATATCAGCACGAAGGATTTGCGAAAATAACACATGAAACGGCTCTTAATACAGAAGAAAAAGTGCGAGACCATTTCATCACATAGAAATACAATCGTATGTGTAAATAACCTAGAGGTCGAGGTAAAGTCTTATAGAGGAACCTAAAAATAGAAGTTTCTGTTCTCTAAGAATAGTTTACTTTAAGCAGAAGATAAGTGCCTGAAAGGTAAATATTTTGGATGTTGGAGAAAAAGTTCCTGTTTGCAGGAGCAGACTCGAAAAAATCCTCAGTGGCTTTGTTTTTTAAAATTGAAGGCCAAATTCAGAGTTCAGGGAACGCTGTGTGCACGTTTGCTCAAAGTCATTCTTTCTGTTCTGGTGAAAACATCATATCATTTAGATGTTCGAAAAAACAGTCAGCAGCTTCTGGTGAGAGTTCGACTAGATGGGAAAATGACGCTACCATGCAGTCATGAGCATGATCGCTTTCAGTGATGGTTTGATCAGCATTGCTGACAGAAGGTCGTACCTGATCGATGCTGCTTTCATCTTGTACTTCACTACCCTTCAATCGCAGTGGTGAAGTCTCCACGATGCCGTCATCAGGATAGGTAGCCGCTGGGGACAGCACAATGCATGAGCCTTAACTGAACTCAACAAAGTCTCTGCATCCAATGGCACTTCTGATTGTAGTGTGAGACAGGTGTCCAACACGCATTCCTCGCCGCATAGCAAGCACCTTAATACAGGCATAACACAAGACTGCCACAAGGGTCTGAATGAAAGAAACCAGGTCATATTTAAATCTCGTAGCCGGGCTAGTCCAAGGACTTTAGTTATGCGATCCCGGTAGCGGATAGCTAGGATCGTTTCTTCCATTGTTGCTGGAGTCATGTCTGTGACATGGTTTGCCATAGCGAAGCAAAAGTAGCAAAAATAGGACGCCTGCTACTAGTCCCAACAGGAGAGGAAGTCCGCCAAAGATGGAATGGACGAAGTTAGGAAAAATACCAAGGATGGCTTTGAATGGGGTCAAAGCGCCTGAAAAAACTGTCTTAAATACACTTGCGATACCGCTCGTATCAGAAATATTTAAGATTTCGTTCAGTATTTCTGCGAAGTGTATGGGACTATTCGTTGATAATAATGAATGAATCTCTGCCGTTGTCCTTGCAACTTGGAGATCATACGTTTCTTTTGATGACGTCAACCTGGTTGGCGTCTGTAGGAGCACAGTCTTCATTCTGCTTAAAGTATCAATTCGAATAGAAGAGAAATTAAAACTGGGCCATAACCTTGCCTCCCTGTCTGGAGTATAGTTTGGGAACAATACTCTTTCACAGCACATGACCCTGGTAGTCACGCTTACGAGATAAGGTTTTCCGGGCAGCAGGCTGCAACATCTGCGATCTACAATTAGAATGTAACTCCCGTTTAAGAGTCTCCTAAAGAATGGTTCTATTCGTGTTGCAGGTGTGCCTAACTGGTGACATGAAAGGTTGTTTGAAGTCCCTTCACAGGCCCCATGCAAACTTATACCCTGACACAGAAGTATACCGCTTAGTGATCTTGCACAATTATTGCCACAAAGAAATACACTCTGTCCTTTATTACTGACACATGTGTGTGTATAGGGCAAGTCCCATGTTGACTTAATGTATCCTTTACCCAACCTTTCATACTGGCCTGCCTGTATATATTTTTGGCAGTATTGAAACTGGAAAGTCGTTATCGGAATATTTATTATCTCATGTATTATCCATTCAATGACAGGTCGTTCTGACATTGTCAATGGTAATCTCTCAGGTTTTTCAATGCTCAGAATTGTATAGTCAGCACCCTTCTGTGCCAAACTGATTTGTTTATCAGTAAGGTTAAAGATATTAAATAGTGACGTTGTGTTGATTAAACGCCAAGGCACATAGCCTGAACGCAGATTTTGTAACGTCCAGCCAAGCTGTACAATAGAACGTAATTGAGACTGACCGTGTTGTAACATCAGTAACCGCTATATGTATCAAGCTATTTAGCATTCGCAAAGGCCGAAATTCTGCGAATTTCGGCCTTTGCGAATGCTAATTAGACAAATGGAATGTATCAAACTAGTTTGATGCAAAATAAGGAATAGCAAAATTTGCTAATCCTTATTTTGCGATTGCACTTAAGGAATTGCAAATTTTGCGATTCCTTAAATGCAATGTATCAAACAAATAAAATGCAAAAAATGCCATTAAGGATTAGCAAATTACCACCAACTTCTAGTTGGTGGTAATTTGCGAATTCTTATCAAAAATCTTTTTTGATAAAAACCAAAGGTGCCATATGACGCCCATACATGCCCTTAGGGCATGTATGTGCGCCATATGCCCCCAAATGTCTTTTTCAGGGGTGCAGCAGGGTGTTCTTGAGACACCCCTGCACCCTTGGAAACATCCCTAATTTGCGATCAGCAAATTGCTAATTGCAAATTGCACTTTCATTCCTATGGGCCTCCTGGCCCATGGAAATGAAGGGGTAATTTGCGATTGACAATTTGCTAATCTCAAATTAAGGAATGCTAAGGAATCGCTATTGGAAAGCGATTTTGTACATACATACCGTTTTGCATTTCCTAAATAGCGATTCCTTAAAATTCGCTATTTAGGAAATGCAAAATGGTTTGTTGATACATATAGCGGTAAGTCTTGCTCTATTATATCGATTGCTGAAGACACAATACTGTCCAGTGAATATATTCTGGAAGACAGAGTCATTAACCCATTGTCCACAACAGAAAGTGATTTTTCCAAATTAATACGGTCAATTTCCCGTATTTTTTCTGCTGTCTCAATTTGAGTTTCTTTCCAAGCTTCATTATAAGCTGCATATATAGAGGCCCCTATGAAACGTTTTTGACGCTGTTTGCGTGGTCCCATAATGAAATCACGCAAGTCAGCACCTTCTTGAAGTAAAGTTAGGTGTTGCTTAATTTCTGCCAGTGTGGATGTATGTAGCCATTGAAGGCAGAGCTTTCCCACACTGTAAGTAGTTACTATCCCTGGATGTTGTCTCTGGGAGTATCTAGGGTCTGGCCTGGTCAATTTGAACCCCTGTATTTTGTTCAGGAATCTGTCTTGACAGTTATTTGTGTCTGTGGGCCAGATCAACCATTGTTTCCATTCAGGATGTGTTCTGTTTTGGTTTACAATATGGTTTACGTCTATCTCAACATCTGTAGTGTTATTACTGTCCGTTGTTGGCTTTGGAATAGACGGTTTGTTTAAGTCTTTGATTTTGGTTAGGCCAAGACAGGTAGTCTGTTGAATCGTGTCATTCAAAAATATCATTTGTTCTGGGATCATGCAGGCTCTAAACAATGATTCTATACCCTGCACTTGTCAATCTTTTGTGCCCCAGATCGTTTTCGTTTCAATGTTATTGTTCCAGAAATCAAAACCAAATGTATTCATTTTTTCAAAAAATGAGTCTGAATATATCAATTTTGTGTTTGTAAGGATGGTTTTCACTCCTGTCTTATTTAACAATTTGAAATAGAATGTTTCTGCATTACTTGTGTTAAACCCTGAAAAGTATGAATATTTATCATAAAATGTTTTTGGACTGCCTTTTTGTGGAGTTGCACAATGTTCCCATTGGTTATAATTTAAAACTTTTTTAGGCTGGGTAGATTTATGCAGATAATGGTTACCATAATGGTTATAGCAAAACATTTGATCGTAATTAGATGAACCTTGTAAATAATCATGTTCTGTAAATTTAGCTGACATCACTAGATCAGACATCATATCAGTAATACTTTCAAAGTCCCAATCATCAGCAAATGTGCTTGGTTTTACAAAGTCACTCAATGAAATCTTAAATTGGTGTGGATACTTCAGGAGTTCAACCGGACCATATATTTCATATTCAGTTTTGTCCCATGCTACCCCGCTGGGTATAGGATTGGCTGTGAAGTTGACCGAAGAAAGTTCTCTTTTCTCGACGTGTGAAGATGTGTGTGGTTTAAGGATCAAGTTGATTTTCTGGCTTGCTGTGTCCATTTTAGCATATTTTTCCTCAATGAAATGTCCCAAGCATAGTACCATGATGAGCCAAAGTATGAGGACAAATGCACCTAGTGCCACCCAAATTTCAATCCATGGAGAAATCAGATAGGTTTCTTTGAGTTGATGAAAAAGTTCCTTTGCTTTGTCTTTAAAAGTTTTAGTTGTCGGTTGTACTTCTGGTTCACTTGGATCTTCAGAAAAATCATCGAAGTTGATGAAGTAGCCTGATGCCGTTCTGTCAATTGTTCTAATTGCTTCTGGATTTCTTTTTGCTTTTGGAATTTGTTTTGTTTCATCAGCATAGTCATTTGTTACTTCATTGTAGGTTGGTGTTTCTTGATGAAAAGTTTTGATTTGGGTTTTAAGAGGTTCAAGTTCTATTGCTTTGTTGCATAGTCCTTCTTGATTCACTGTAGATTTTTCAAATGTGATTAGTCTTTCAGTTTGAACCTCTGTGGATGTAGCAAACTTTGGTGTTCTGCTACTTGTTGGGAGTCCACTTGGCCTACTACTTGTTATCGGCCACATGATTGTGGTTTAACCAGGTCGATGGATACAACTCGGTTCTCCTTTTTACCAGCAAGGGGCGGTAGTACTACTGATCTTGTCCCGTTGACAGACAAGACAGGAACTGCTTTTCTGTAAGAAGGCCCAAATTCCTTCTTTACCGCGATCTTCTCTCTGAACAGATCCCCGATCTTTGGAATCCAGACAGGCCTTGCTGGGACAGGTGGTTTCTCTTCAGTGGTTGTTGGCTGTTGTTTCAACTTTATGTTGCTCAGGTCCTTTCTTGTTTCATTTAAGTCCTGTAAAATAGCCAAGCGATCTTTGATATCAAGGCATTTTTCTTTAACCACTGAAGTCTGACTATCTAAGTCCTGGACTAACATTCTAGTCCCAAACAATAGTTCGTACGGACTGAGACCTCTCAGAGAATTTCTTGGCAGATTATTTAGACTACGTTGGACACTTATTAGATGTTTGACCCACCCAGCTCCCGAACCTAATACCTTTGCTGTTATAGATTGCTTTATGTCACGGTTTTTTCTTTCCACGATTCCGTTTCCCTCAGGATGAAAGGGACAAGAGTACCGCAATGCAATGCCCATGCTGGTCATGGCCTCCTTATAAGCTCGAGAGCTAAAAGCAGGACCCTGGTCAGAATGCAGCATGCCAATTGCATATGTGCCGATAAAGACTCGCAAATCTTTTATAACAGTTCTGGCGCCAGCCGATCGCTGGGGCCACATCCATATGAATCTCGTGCATGAATCCACTGCAACCATGATATATTTATAGTTACCATCCCTTTGTAAGGGACCGCAGTGGTCCAGGTAAACACAGGCTAATGGTTTATCTGAGATTAGAAGGGGCGTCTGGGCTGGTAGTTTCCCTGTTGATACCTTCATTTTTTGACATATTTCACATTCTAGAACATAGTTCCGAGTTTGTCTTCTCATTCTCGGCCACCAGTATCTCTGTTTTAATAATGATACTGTGGCTGAAACGCCAGCATGTACAGAAGCAAGCCCTTCGTGTGCCGCTATAATGAGTCCTAACCTATGTTCCATGTTTGGAATAGCCCTATCCCCCACTCCAGGGATTCGAGCAAATGGAACGTTATTCGCATCAGTTATGTATGAGTACTTTACTGGAAAGCCTTTCGGGAGTGTTTCTATTGCACCTTTTACTGTAGCGCAGACAGCCTGTAATATTTCGCTGTCTATTTTTGTTTTTGACCGAGTGATGGCAGCTACGGAAGCCATTTGCACAGCTGCCTTCGCGGCCTCATCAGCCAATGAATTCCCTGCAACGTGAACGCCATCACGTTGATGACTCAGTGTATGTATCATGTGAGTCTTTTGTAGTTCTTTTTGTAAAAGAACTACTTGTTCCCAAAGCATTTTATGCTTGATTGTGCCACCTTTTGCATCTTTAAAACCGTTCTGAACCCAGATCTGCAAGTATTTATTGTAAGATTGAACGCAATAGTACGAATCGCACACTATGAGTGTGGGGAATTCTCGATCGGTATTTTCAAGCGCCATCTTAAATGCTAGTAGTTCAGCTCGCTGAGCTGTACAATCTCCTAGAGATTGCGTTTTAGTGACCAGTGGTCTAAATTTTCCTTTGTGCCAGCGACCTTTAATTTTATTTTATTTTTAAATTTGTATGGCGCTACAGCTACCCAAAAAGGGTTTCCCGGCGCACGCAGTACTGTAAGCATGTTTACCCCCAACTGCGGGTTGTGCTGATCCGTCTGTATATATTATACAGCCGTAATGTTCTAGAGGCAGAATTTCGGTCGGCAGAGGACATTCAAATTCATATTGGAGAAATTCTTGTGTTTTTAAATTAGGATCAAATTCGTATACCACGTCTGTTGCAGCAAGGGAATTGGCCCACTGTATCCATCTCGGATGTAGGGCTTTAGCATTCCGAATGCTTGCCTTTGTTACCGCCTCCAGGGCTGGTATTGGTGTCACGATGATTATTCGTTTACCTTGTGCTAGGGCTCTTTCTTTCGCTACAGCAGTTTGTACCGCGGTCAGAATTTTTTCCGTTGGGCTAAATTTCATTTCAGCTTTTGTGTATAAATGTGATTTGTATGCAATTGGTACTGTTTCTCCCTCATTAGAGGTCAGGTATGTGAATCCGCATCTTCCTGGGATGACTCGAATCACAAGGTTGCGTGTGTTGTCGCGTGTTTGTAGTTTTGTTTTAACTAACATGTCTGTTTGTAAAGATCTCAAAATTTCTGTGTGTTTTTGAGTCCAGTTGATTCTTTTAAAATCTGGTTTTATTAGATCATAGAGGGGTTTGACCCTCTCTGCATAATTTATAATGTAAGTTCTTCCGAAATTTAGGAAACCTAGAATTGATTGTAAGTTTTTTAGTGTTCTGGGTGCTTGGATTACAGCACATTTCTCTAGGAAATTGTAAGCCAGGCTTTTGCCTTCACTTGATAGTTCATATCCTAAAAACAGGACAGTTAGATGGGCAATTCTTGACTTTTTAAAGTTGAATTTGTAACCCTCTGCTGCGAACCCAAGTATTATGGTGTTCACTCTTTTCAAGTGAGTATCCAAGTCATCATCTGTTAGATAGATGTCATCGACATAAGATAATGCCTCATCATCATATATTTGTAGTAGCTCTGTTACTCTCGCTGAGAATAATCCTGGGCTGTTCTTGAACCCCTGTGGTAAACGACAGAAATTTTTTTGCGCGCCATTTATTGAAAACGCGGTCAAATATCTGCTTTCTGGTGCTATATTTTGACAAAAGAATCCGTTTGAGATGTCTAATGTTGTTTTGTATTTTTTGCGCACTATGTTATTCATTAGTGCTGCACTGTGTGAGTTTTGCACTGCAAAAGTTTTGCAACATGAGTTCAAGTGTCTGTAGTCCAAAACAAGACGATATGAATCATCTGGTTTGGAGACAGGAAACAAAGGATTGTTCATTTGTGAGGTGCAAGTTTCAATCACCCCCTGGTATTCAAGTTGATCTAGGATCTCTTTTACCTGTTTTTTAGCTTCTTGCTTAATTGGGTACTGCCTCTGTGCAGTAGGTTGTGATTTTAACTGGATTTTGTGAGGAGAAGAGTCCTTATCCCATCCCACATGGTTTTTATATAATGCAGGAGCTTGGGCTACTGCCCACTTTCTTGCAAGTGTATATTTTTTATGTATTGGAATATGATTTGAGAAGGCAGGCATAATTATTTCTTCGCCATGAGGGCACTCCCTGACAAACTCTGGTGGCCAGTCTTTTTCAGCTAGAAGGATGTCATAGCCCTTGGAGAGATTATCCCAAAATAGACCCCTTATTTTCCTAGTCTTATCCCCCTCTACGCAATGTTATTTCATATATTTTATGAGGTTTGCTAACTCTGGTATCTGCAGTTTCCACCTGAATGTATTCATTCGTGTCCACTGTCTCCAGATGATTCATCAGGATCTTGCGAGCTATGCTCACTTCTGCTGCGCTGTCTAGCATTGTCTGAGACCATTCTCCGTTTTTCAGCTGTGTCCTCAGTATCCTTGGCATGGTTGATTACTTTAATACTGGCTACCTTCTTCTTTGGAAATTGTATTTTTTGTATTTTGATGAGCAGGTTCCTTGTCTTTGGACTTGACGTGCTCTTCCCTGTGTTCTGATCGTCCTCTTCTTTCCGATTTCTGCGAGGAAGTCTGAAAAGATCGAGAGGGACGTGTATCAATATCTTGATATCTATCAGGTTTCTTTATATTATCCCTATATCTAAGGTTGTATTTTTTCCCAGAGGGCTCCCTTTGGGGAGACTTGTGTCCTTGGTCCGGAGATCTTTCTCTCTGCCGAGGAGACCTTCCTCTGGTTTGGAATCTTTTTTCCTTTGGAGTGGATTGTTTATTTCCATCCCAGCTCTTTTTTTGAGTGTTTAGATTATTTTTAATAAATACCTTTTCAGGATTTTCAATTAGTTGGGGTTTCACTGGTTTCCCACCCAAACTATCTCTTCCTAGTTCTTCATAGGATTTTTCTATGATTCTGGCAATTTCAAATGGTTGGTCTGCTATATCTGTCTCTTTCAACCTCTGGCGGATTGCCACATTTGCTGCTTCTCCCTTTATATTGGCTAGTAATATTGCAGAGACCTGCTTGAAGTCTTTCAGTAATTTCATACCAAGAGTTAAAGCTGGTTCTGGACCGTATTCATCTTGAATTTGTTTTAGCACATCTGGTATTACTGACATGGATGGAACACCATGTGTTTTTGTGTAAATGGAAGCAAAGACTGTACCCCAAGTGTCACAGGCCTCCACATGTGGTGCGATTCCCATTGGGAGACAGATAGTCAGAATTCTGTGTTTCTCAACCGGGGTGGTATCTGGGAATACCGCCTCTATTTGAGTGATTTTTTGTGCTAACCAGAATGGAATTGGTTCCCGTTTTGCGGGTACTTTACCTAGACAGGACTGTATGTTCTGTCGTGTAATTTTATTTGTGTTCCCCTGAGTAGGGGTCAGCTGTGGAATTTTAATAGCTGATTGGACTGTTGAAGTCCGCATTACATATTGGACTAATTGTCTATGTATTTTAATTAGTTATTTTAGCTGTGCTAAAAGATCTGGTGCAGGCATTTCTTCAATGTCTGGATGTGGTGTGTATCCGGCTAGGACCCGCCACGTTGCTCCTGGTCTACCTAGTGGACCGAGCCTGGTGATGTGATTATTGTGTTTTAGGGCGCCATTAAACAAGAGCAAGTGCTCTTGATATTTGAGTGGTATTTCCACCTCCTCGAAAGGAGTATACTCATTCGGAGGTTCCTCTATTTTGCAATAGTGGAAGTCCTTTGCTACAGCGTTTGCTGCTGGAAAGTTTATCCATGAATAGAATACCTCTGTCTGCCGATATTCGTGTGCCTCAATTACGAATATTACTGTACCACCTCTCGGTGTCAGCCCATTTTCTATAAGTTTTAAAGTTATAGTTTT
Organism: Lissotriton helveticus; assembly: GCF_964261635.1. Classification (NCBI taxonomy): domain Eukaryota; kingdom Metazoa; phylum Chordata; class Amphibia; order Caudata; family Salamandridae; genus Lissotriton; species Lissotriton helveticus. The sequence goes on along the minus strand of NC_136072.1, from coordinate 492,187,764 downwards.
TCTTATGTTGACCGGGATTAGTATTGCCCCCGGTTCTTGCTGTAGGAGACTATTGTCATCTGCTAGGAGTTGAGCTGCTACTCTAGCTGTCTCCCTTTCTACTTCACTGTCTGACATTTTACTGACAGGAAGATTATTTTGTTTATTTGCAGATCAGGTTTCTACGGAAACAAAGATTAGATGCACAATATTTTGTAACAGTGTATCCTTCAACTTTGAATAAACCAAGAACCATACATAGGAGTCTCCTCCTACTAAGTTTGGTGGATTTAACCTTTCACCCACTCCAGACGTCTTTGGAGTATTATGGGAAAAAAGGGTCTGTGTGAAAAAGCACGACTGAGTTACTCTAATGTCTTACGTTAGATTTATCGCCTATCCAAACCGTTGGGCGCCATGTAGTGTAGTTCCTATTTTCCCAATAGGTTCTGCGCATTGGAATAATATCTTCAATAGTATAGACGTAGGACTGTGGTTAACTATGTCTTCTACTGACGATATTAGACTTAAAGTTATGTGTGTGCCAGCTAGCTCAGAGTTCACTAGAAACTTTCTCGAATAGGCAAGGAGGAGTTTAACCTCCCTGGATAGACAAGAAGGGATTTAGTTTCTGACAACCATAGAACATGACAACTTTGCTCTCCCCTAATCAAGAGTATATCTCTAGAGTCGTGTGAAAACAAAAGACAACTTATTTTACTCAGTCAGTACGTGCATTCTTAGTTTCACCAGATTGTAGAGAAAAGGAAGAGACGGGCGTGTTCAATAAAAAGGTGTTATTTATTGATCAGTCTCTTTTCTCGTACAAGAGAAATGAATCGCTATTATTGCAATACTTATAGTTAAGTAAAGTGCACACAGTAAAAGCAGAATTATAAAATAATACTGTAAAAGCATTGATATGGTTTCTTAGCCATATGATACTTTAAAATGGATAAAATAGATACATACATATATACATTGACTAATCGTACTCAACTGGTGCTTCTAACTACGCCTACCCCGGTGTACCTGACCTAAGCCTAATACGTGGGCGGGAGTAGATAAGTAGCAGTTTAAGTTAAGTTTGCTTTGCCAAGGGTCTGACTCAAGAATTCTCTGTAAGGGGTTATTCAGCTCTGTACCTGGGATTTAGAAGGCTGGAGGGCTGGTATCTCTATCTCAGGACTTGATATCCCAGCTGCCTGCGAGGGCGGCTGGAAACGCCGGAGCTGGATTTCTCGGCAAGAGAAAAGGCAGCGTCTCTCTCTCAGCGCGTCAAAAGGGAGGGGCAGCGTCCGTGGGCTTTTTCTGCATCAGCTGGGCTCCTCGGCAAGTCGCGCTGCTCCAATCTCGTCACCACCACCGTGTGTTGCTTAGGGCAATGTCGGTAATATTTATACCTGAAAGGTGCCGAGATTGACGTAAGGATGGACATAAATACGTCAATAAGGATGTCATAAGAACTGGTCGTTCTTACATTCTTTACTGGAGTTCTTGGCTAAATCAAAACAATAGCTGCCGGGGATTTCCCAGGTTGCTGGAGGTTTGATTTGTTTTGAGAACTCGGTATGCTTTCTATGGGGGCTGGAGGAATAGTGCTTGCTTAATGTGGTAGCATGCGCTATGACCTAATCAGAAAACGGGTTTCTGTGCCGTTGTATGGCCACTATTGATTTATTAACCGGACAAGGGTCAGAAACAGGAATATTGATACAGTTCCCATAGGAAATACATCACAGTATACCCTCTGTTTAATATGGGTGAGGCCACACCCATCCATATCTAGATATCAGCCTAGTCAAATGGAGCCTATCCCAACTTTTTTACAGCGATTGCGTAGGGACCTCCACCGCATCACTTAAAATTATACTGAATCCAGCGCTAGCATTTCACACACATGACACAGCGTGCTCTTACACAAAACATGGTATCAGCATATAACCGTCGTGGGCACCCAGACAGCAGCCAGGTCATACTATGTATGTTCACTAAAACCACATACAATAGGCCCAACAGGCTTTATTTATATCAAGAGGTAGCCCCCGAAAAAACAAAACGTCTCCTCCTCCTGTACCTATGTAGAATTAGGGCCATGATACAACCCAACAGAGTAGAACCCCATAGAGTAGTGGTAAAAGTAAGTCAATATGAGACCAATCCCACAGCACTGTACCTTTTCACAGAGCCTAGTGAGATTCACACAGAGCTAGATAGGATGCCCATAGGGGAGGATACTGTGTGGCCCTGCGCCTTTCTAGAAAAGAGATTATTGGAGGTACAAAGTCACAGCACCAGTGAACAAACACATCCTCTCTTGCTTCCGTATGTGGTCACAGTGTGGCCCTTAGCATGTTTGGTGCAGTCCTCTTCAATAACAAATGGACGCCAGACATGGAGTTCAGTATAGGGCCATCCACAACGAAGATATGAAAGAAAATGAGTCACATAGAGGAGGATTAAATACCAGCAGAGCTAAACCCTGTCAGGAAATTTGTGGCACTGAGATAGATTGGTACACGTGGTTAGAGGGAAAAGCGTAACCCATAATTGTCTGGAAACTTACGCTGTATTCCTTGTGTTTCAGAAGTAAAGGAGTGATTCCAATCAGCACAAATGAGAACTGACGAGAAATATTGCACATACCAGATATGCAATGGGGCACCTCTACGCTGATGGATCTGTACTGGTAGTGTGGGGAATTTGCATATGCTCAGCTCGTCTCCAGATGGCGTGGTCTTTGCTCCCTCATCACCATACACACCCCGACCATGATCATCTCTGGAGAAGATCTGTCAGGGTTGTATCAACATCTGCTACAGAAGGCACCAACTCTATTGCATCAGGCTTGAGAAAAAAGAACTGCTGATTATTTTGGCTAGGCTCTGTACAAGGACCTTCCTGAAGAATTCAGACTGTTTATTGACACACAAGTAAATGCAAAAGGGTCTGTACCCTTTTTCCACCACGCAGATGAAAACAAGCACCCGCTGGTTACAAATAACCAGATGGGAGCTGCTGAAAATGTCTGTACTGAACAGTAATGAGCTCTGCCATACTGCGATCAAGGAAGAACTAAGAGCCATTTACCTCATGGTGATGCAACATCAATATGTATTGGACTTGATGACTACAATGGAGGGAGGGGTGTGTACCAAAATTGGTGCATCCTGTTGCTCATTCATCCCGGGCAACGACATGGATAACAGGACACTCATTCTTGCTATTCAAACACTGCATTGATTACAAAACAACATACGTAAGGATGGAGGTGCCCCAAAGCAGGAATGGTATGAAGGCTGGTTTGTCTGGCTTCCCCACTGGTTTGCTAGACTATGTATGGCATTGCTGCAAGCTCTTGTACTGTTTTTACGTGGCTTCCTACAAATGTGGGTTTCTGCTGTAAAAACGCAGTCCTCAAATTGGGTAGAATGCAAGTAATTAGAGAAGTAGCTATAGTTAAAACTGAAACACAACAAGCCCCTAACAATGTGACTTTTATGAAGTGTGGGGTAAATTATACAGTTGAAAATTCAACTAGAGGGGGGAATGTTGAGATTAAAGTCGTTATACGCAACAATACGTGTATGTTCAAAAACAAGATTGAATCACTGTTGACGAAATCTCCAGAGACAACCTCTCCATCAACCCCGAGTAAGAAATGCATAGTCAGGCAGGCCCTGAGACCTAGGCCTGAGGTTACTGATTGACAGATCACAGGTGGGGTGGCACGTAGCCAGCCGAACAAACACGACAATAGGAAAAACAAGATCAGTCCCACAGATAGGCAGCAATACTACAAGGATTCCAGGAGATTTGCCCCTATAAAGCACATATAGCCAGAGGAATGCGCGCATTCACTTAACACTATAAAGTTAGATGCCACATTTAGTTAGGAACACTCAGCCAATCTGAACAGAGCACGCACAGTGCATGCAGTGATCCGCACTCCTCATGCCGAGCATCTGGACACTTCACCCACTGGCCCTCATTGTGTCCACGCAAGGTCGAGACCCACCTACATTCGCTTCCAGGTGGCCTGATTTACAGCTCCATAACTATGCTCACATTCCTTTTTCTAAATTAAGAACTCAATTGTTTTATGGTGCTCCAAAGACTGTATATGATGGCACTCAGAATGAATGTATGTTGAGACAGTCCTCGGACCCATTTCTGCGATTATTTCCCAGCCACAGCATTTGATTAAACCAGCTATTCCTATGCCTCTTGTCTTTTTTCCCCCAAGGTAAATTCACATTCCAGCAACAACATCTCACTAGCATTAACACCTATCGACCCAGTCATAATTATCAAAACATGTACTGTGCGGTCGTGGCTTGCTGCCTCCACCTTAAACTGGGTACAACACTATAGGGAAGGGGCTTTAACTCAATACTACCTCAGACCTTAGATAGCTCAAACACTAGGCTTCGACAACCTGGTGGTGCTTGAACTGTAGTAGTAGATGTAATGCAGAACCACAAAATAGTCTATATCTGGAGAACACGCACTAGCATCAAACGAGAATATGCATTTTGCTCCGCGGTCCATGACTCAGTCTCCAGACTGGACTTCTGGCTGGAGACCAAAGATTTTCTTGAGTGGAACATGTAACATTTGTCAACAAATCTTTATTCGGCTGCAAATTCAACCATAAAAGACTGCATAACGCAAGTAAACATTTCATGCATTTAACAAAACCAAATTTATAACATGTAAACAATAAAACCATTTGATCAATTGACAATAAAATCATTTTCCAACAAAGTTCCAGAGCCGAACAGCGGAATAAATGTACTTATAGATCATTAAGCAGATAAATTCATCTTTTAAAAGAAGGAGATGATGTAGCACAGCTTTACACTTTCCTATATTTAAAAATCTTAATAAAGGTTTTAAAAAAGAACATCTTGGGATAGCATAAAATTTACAAAAAAAACATAAAATGTAAAGCGCTCTGTTCCGATTCAGAGTCACAAGGACACAGGTCCAATTTAGCATCACAATGTGCATTACGTGGGTACAAAACCAGTAAATAAGGAGTGCATATCCTAAATCTTATGATAAAACATCTTAATATTATTAAAATAAAAAAAAAGATTGGGCTCAGTGCCTGGGGAGCAAATCAACGACGAGTGTTCAACAACCCTTTTCTTTGTCAACTCTTTATGATCTCTGACTGAGTAGGAATAAAACAGGAAAACTCTTTTCAGCTCAGCTCTTGAGATTTTGACTATGTTTCCGGGGGTATTGATACATTCTGATAAACCCAACTTCCCTAGTAAATCATAGATATACATGATCCAAGGAATTTTCTTTACACAGTCCAGCTTTAAACAGTCAGTGATTATAGCATGATTCAAGACTGTCTCTTCTTTTGTCCAGATGTTACGCCAGAGCAAAAGAGGTGCTAGTTGCATACGAAAAGATAAAGGGGTCACACCTAGTTCTTTATGACAAATCGTAGCAGCAGTACTTTTCGGGACTGTCAATAATCTTTTTAAGAACATGTTTTCAGCCCTCTGCAATCCCTTAACATTACAAAATCCCCAGACACCGGAACCATACATAGTGATGGCACACGTGCTCGCTTTATAGATGTCTATAATGGTTTTTATAGGCCGAGAGCCTAGATTTTTTGTAAATCTGAACTTGACCACAACATTTTGATAAAAATACCCAATTCTTGCCTCCATTAAGTGAGACCAGGATTTTTTTGATGGAAAAGAATGCCCAAATAAGAAACGGTGGGTATGTAAAGTAAAATTTCATTATTTATAAAAACAAGTTTTTAAAATTGTGGGGTATTTGCCCACCACCATAACATGAGATTTTGCAACATTTGTTTTCAGACCAAGGTCCCTCATAAAATTATTAAAACCAGTTAAAAGCCTTTGCAACCCCACCCCAGTTCTGGAAATTAACACACAATCATCAGCATATAAAAGTGCTGGGAGAGGTCTGCAGCCCATTAACAGGGCATCAGTATTCCCATTATCAAGATTGCTCTCCAAATCATTAATGTATAGTCAAAATTAAAAAGGGGCAAGGACGCAACCCTGTCAGACCCCGCGTTCCATCTTTATTGGAGCAGTTAATTCCCCATTTGTACCGTACCGCACTCTACACGTAACACCCTGATGCATTGCTGCTAAAAAGTGGACAATCGGTGGTTCAATGCCCATGGATAGCATCTTCTCCCAGAGTCTCTCCGTCTGTACCCAGTCAAAGGCAGACGTCAGGTCCATCCATAAACCCTAAATAAAGGGGTCCAGGCCTGGCTAAGGTGTATTTGCCGATGACCAGGTGCAGGTTGAGGCACTGTTCAACTGTGCCCAGACCTCTCCTAAACCCATATTGGACATCGGAGAACTTCCCCTTTTCGGCTACCCAGGACTCCAACATCTCCAATATAGCTTGACCTATAATTTTACAGGTACTATCAATTAAAGATATGGGTCGATAACACTTAGAGTCCGAACTGTCTCCCTTTTTAAAAATAGGAACTATTAAAACTGTTCTCCAGGAGTCAGGGGGACCCTGGGCTGCATAACATCTCAATACATTCGTTAGCAGCGGTAACCACAAGGGAAAGTTGGCTAAAAACAGATCCACAGGTATACAATCGGGCCAGATGCCTTATTTTTCACAGTCTGGGATAGGGCTCTTTCCACTTCATCTAATGTCGGCAGTGCCAGGATGGGAGCCCCATATTGAAAGTTAGGGCTATCATATGAATTAATGCAACTTTTGTAAAGACTAGAGAAATGGTCTACCCAGGATTCAGACATAATTGTCATCTCCATACTGGCATTTTTGGAGCTATTAAAGTGCACCTGATTTATGATGCCCCAAAAGAGCCTAGAATCCTTACTTTGACTTGCCACATGGAGTTGACCCCAAGCTTCTTGCCTAATTTCCATTTTGCGTTTCTTCAGTGCATGTTTACAGGCATACCGTAAATATTTTATCGCCATGGGATTTCTGGGTTTTACTTTTAAGGCCTTTACCAATTTATTATGCTGTAGGGTGCATTTGCTATTAAACCACCTATTGAAGCTCTGTTGTTTAGAGCTTGATTTCTTAGTATCTCCCTTGTTGCCTCAGTAATTGCCTTGAAGGATTTCAACATGGATTCTGGTTTAATGTTGTTTTCCAGGCAATCTAGAATTTAATTTAAGTTTGACTCTATAATCTGCTTGAGGACAGAGACAGGATTTACAGCAGACCATTTTCGTAAAAGCCGCTTATTTCTGTCATGAGACAAAGGCAATATTCTAGCTGACACAATTAATTCTTCAGAGGGTGTCACCAGGTCTAATGACAAAGGATCATGGTAGCTAAAATCATTTTTATGGATGTTAAAAAACACTGAGTACGGGTTAAGAAAATCAGATAAGACAATAAAATCAATTAGGGTGCCTCGGCCTCTCCCATATGTTACTAAATCTGCACTTGTTTCTTCTAGGAGATCAATAGTTAAAAAAAGAGAATATTTTATCAACAGCGAGTTAAATATATTCCCACGAGGGTTGTGGTCAAAATGTTGGCCACCTTTGCTTGCCCCCACGGTAAATGACAAGCTGCACACATAGAAAGAGGGCACACCATGCAATTAAAATCACCTCCCCAGAGCACAACCAAATCCATATTAAGATCCTCAATGTGCTTTGTTAATGTAGTTTCCAGTTCTTGGGCAATACTGGTATTTAAATCATTAAAATTGTTATGATAAAAATTGACAACTACCAGAGTCAAATTTTTCCTATACAGGGTATTAATAATCTGAAAGTGCGGGGAGTCAAGACAAGTTTTTCCCAGTCTTCTATTTAAAGTTGTCAAAACCAAGGTAACAAGGCCCTCCTTTATTATGACCACCTAAAGAAGCTCTGGCGGGTGTGTGAATGGAATAAAAGCCAGTCAAATATGCAGTGTCACAAATCCAGGTTTCCTGAAAGCATACTATGCTATATTTTCCAATGAAACCTATAAATTCTCCAATTTCTAGTGTACTTTGCAGGCCCGCAATGTTCCAGAAAACGCTTCTGTGGGTGATCATGTTGTTCTGACTGACATGCGCGCTCTCCGGATCTCCTGAGACTGAAATGAAGCCATCCTTAGGGACCGGATCAAATGATGCATGAACATCCAACTCAACGGTCACGGAAACATTTAATGATACTGGCATAGTTTGGGCTGATATAGAACAGATAGAGTTGGCTACTTTGAGGATATTGTATGCATTCTCTATGCCCCATAAGCAATCTATGAATGGTTCTGCCTGTGGAAGGCTAGCAGATGATAAGGAATTTACTCTCAGGTGACTAGTGATGTTAGGCCTAGGCTGTGTGACTGGTTGATTCTGATTCTTAACTCCACGTGACATCATACAAATGCTCCGAACGCTATTAGACCACTCCCCAGTGATAAAAGGCAGGCGGAACTCAACAACTGTGGCGGTTGCAACCTACCATGCTCCTTGGCAACATTTTTACAGAGGAAATCAAACAGGCCATAGTGGCATACTTTGACACAAACAAGAACTCAGAGCAGGGGGATGGAACAGTGTGGGAGTCCACTAAAGCCATAATATAAGGTGAGTGTACATCAAAGGAAGATGGCATTTTAAAGTTGATTAGAGGCACTCTTGATCGTATAGAAGAACACTGAAACAGCTGAAGACCCAATGCAATGTGGATCCTCAGTCTGAGGCACTCAGGCAGAACCCGTCCAGACAGTTAAAATACTTGGGGAAATATGCAACTGTGTGGATGTACGAGTAGTGCGAGAAACCCAGACATACACTGGCTAGAGTACTGAAACCCAGATGGGCCGCTGATCCCATAGCCATGATAACGACTACGGGGGGCAAGGAGAAATCTTGATCAATAGACAGTCTTGTGGAATTCACATTATACTATTGCATGTTATATACCACCAGGCAAACAAGGAGGGGCTTAAAAGATACTTCAAACAGATCAGACTGCCATGGATCGAGACGGCAGAGCATGAACTTCAGTGCTCCCCAATTCCAACAGATGATATTCTGTGTGCTATTAAAGATATGACAAAGTGCTGGGTATTGAAGGACTCTATACAGAGTTTAGTGATCTTATTGCTCCGTACCACTTCGATATGTATGACAAAGCCCTTGAGAAGAGGAAACTCCCAGCTACGATGCAGAAGGTGATGGTTATTACACTCCTTAAACATGGAAAGCCTGCGTAGGAGTGTGGATTATATAGACCGCAATCCTTAATAAATACTGATAGCAAAATTTGGCCAAAAATGTTATTAGCCCAACCAATACTACTATTACATGGCCTAGTCTTACTGGAGCAATCAGGGTTCATACCACAGTGACCTACTATTAATAATCTCTGTACTCTTTTTGCTGCTCTCCTACAAATAGACCCATGTATGAGAGCCGTGGCAGTGTTTCTTGATGCTGCCAAGGTGTATGGTTCCATAGAATGGCTATATCTAAGAACAGCTGACTAGAATGGGATTAGGTGTGGCAATGACAAAATGGATAAACCTGATCTATACTAGCCTGATGGAGCACATACAGGTGAATGGCTGTATCTCTGGCCCTATCACTAAACAGCATGAGACAAGGCAAGGCTGCCCCTTGTTCCTGATAGTTTTTGCACTAGCACTGCACCTTTAGTTAGTATACTGCATGAAATACACAGCAAAAGGTAATTCAATTTGGGACACATAAGGTGTTGATGTCACTATACGCTGATGATACTGCTGGTGAAAGATCTGGGTAACAAATTGAAACCATCCTTACAAAGATCGCTGAATTTAGTTGCTGGTCGGGTCTTACCATCTCTGAATTTGGTTGCTGGTCAGGCCTTACTATAAACTGGTCCCCTCACAAACATAACTACCTCGCTGTCCCTATTATATCCTTTGCAGTGGGAGGAAGACCCCATTCATTACCTTGGAATCCTGATCCATAAGGAGTACGATGTCACTTTACTTAATAAAATCGAAACTAATGTCAATAAAAGGATGAGAATACCCATAACAGTGGCAGGCCGCATTGCACTTATTAAAATGGTGGTGCTATTTTGGCTCCTTTACCTTTTACTTAATAACTCAATATCTCTGAACCTGTGGTTTTTCACCTGCTTACAATCCTCATTAATTAAACTTGCATGGGTGGGTAAGCAACCACGAGTCCTCTGAAAATTGTCACAGAGACTGTATGATGAGGGGGAATTTGATGAACACTACATTGCTTAGGTGCAATTCGCCATGGTAGAATGGAAAAATTCCTGTCTGCACACTGCTCTATGTCTTTTAGCATTCGCTGCGCCATTTTCTATGTCGCCGTCATTTTGAGATATAATCAAACCTTATTCTTTGGTATTTCCGAGAAAAGGCCTCTGTTGAGTTGTGTTTCTCCAAGTCTAAGTTTTGCTTCACTAATGAATACACTGTTCTTATTAGCGCATACCTTTCCCACTAAACAGATGCCTTCTCCCACTTGTCTAGGGGCGGGAAAGGGCAGAGGAACCTTGAGTAGTAGACAGTGTGTGCCCGGCCTCAGATTCTAAACTTATTTTCTGTACATCATTGTTTAGCTGAATCTGCTTGGAAAATTCCAATGTGGGCGTGCCTTCATTAGTTCTGATATGTACATAATGTATCTCTAAGCTTGCTGATGTCAGTCCTCCTGCAGCACTCCTAAGCGATTCGGCAGACTGGGCTCCACTCTGAGTGTACCTGAATAAACAGATATTGGTTTGTATTCTCTACTGTCTGACCAACTCTTCATTTGGTATGGAAGGCTGAGAGGTGGTCATGCGTGACCCGGTGGGTGGCTACCAGCCGACCGAGCTAGATGTGAGCTGCGTCGGCTCTGTCTAAATGCCCTGAAAATTGGCCAATTATCCTGTAAGCCCTGCTTCTAATCCCATCACATTTCACCCCCAAGCAGAGAAGAAGGTCCGGCAGAGGAGCGGAGCCCCTTTTGATCTCCAGCGGCGAGGATCACAGACTATGGAGATCCTGCAGCGAGAGGCCCACCACCGCGACAGGCGCGCTGGAGACCACGGCCCACAGTTACAGGGCTGGCCGGGTGCAGCTGACTTTCGGCCGGCGGAGGCGGACTTCTGGGAGCCGCGCGGAACCGGAGAGCGGAGGACTGACACATGTGAGTCGGAGGATGCCGGGACAGACTACCGCCACAGGGACGCCCGCCGCCTATTATAGCTGGTAATCGGGAGGTCCATAGATATCCTGCTGGGGGTCGGCCTGCGGCGCGGGCCGCGAGGGAGTGAGGAGACGGACGCCAGCTGCCGGCCGCGACCCCCACCATAGCTGAGCTCGGCTGGAGAGTGTGCTGGCACTGCCCTGTGGCCCGCTGACCAGTGCAACCGTCGACCGCTGGGTTTGACCGAGGATTGGCATGCCCTGCGACCTGAGGCCGGTGACGGACGGCCGCCATTTTGCAGACGCCGCTGCCGCCAGGAGCGGGGTCCCCTGTGCACAGAGTGGTGCGGCGCTGGCTGTGGGATGACCGGGGGCGCACTCTGAGAACCATTGGCAGCCGTCCTCCCTGGTTGCCACCGGCCTGCTGGGGACCTCTGGAACGGCCATCCCCGGGAAATAAGCAGGAGAAAGGCCTCGAGACAGTGGGTGGCACGACATCTAGACCCCCCACGGGGCCGTTTGCAATACGGTAGGAGACCACCCCTCCGAGTGCCCAGAAGTGTGGGGGCAGTGGACCGGACCAGTGAGGTTACTGCCTGAGGGACGTTCCACATCATGGTTCGCAACAAGGGCGGCCGCCAAGACACAGCGGTGCACGCCACGTTGCGCTCCACCATCTCCGAGGACCCCCTGGCATCCTCCAACAATGAAGTGATCCGGCCAACAGGTATGGACTCGCAAGAGGCTAAGTTGGACCTGATCCTAACTGAAATCAGGGCGTCAAGGGAGGCGCTGGAATCTCAAATGGACACCATGTCTACGGGTTTATCTCTATTGAAGGCTGACCACAGCAAGTGGGCGGAAAGGGGCACCAAACATAAGCTGGCCCTAGACGACTTAATTCCGCAGTCCGTGGAACACTCTACGAAACTTGAGGCCCTGGAGCGGCAACTGAAGGGGCTGCGGGACAGGGTGGACGACGCGGAAGGGCGCTCATGCCGCAATAATGTACGCCTCCTTGGCGTACCGGAGCGCAGCGAAGGGACGAATCCAACGCAGTTTGTGGAGGACTGGCTAAAATTGGGCGTGGCTCCTGAGGACCTCACCCCGCTGTTTAGTGTGGAGCGTGCACATAGAGTACCCCCACGACCGCCAAAACCGGGAGCCCCTCTGCGCCCGCTAGTAGCCCGCATATTGCATTATAAAGACAGAGATGCAATCCTCAGAACTGCAAGAGAGAAGGCTCCGCTGCGTTATGAAAACAAGACAATCTCGATATATCCGGCTTCACCCCCGCTGTTCAAAAAGCCAGGTCCTCCTTTATAGGTGTGAAGCGCACTCTGCGTGAACGCAACTTAAAATATGCCTTGTTCTTTCCGGCACGTCTGAAAGTTATCCATGAACATAAAACTTATTTCTTTGATACACCGGAAGAGGCGTCGGAGTGGGTTGAAGTGACACTTTCATCGGGGTCATCGCAGGACCATTTGGAGCATGTGGCGGAGGGTGATGCGATGACTGCGGATACTGGAGAGACTGGAGCCCACGCAGCGACGGGAGACACAGGGTCACAGGAAAAGGTGCTGTTGACGACAGACGCGCTGGCGGCTCATGATGCCAGATCCAGAGTTGGGACGGCCAGCGGGGCCAGTTCACGCACGCTGGCCTCCGAATCGGACACTAGCCTCCAACTGTTCCTGCGCATTACGGCGCAGATTACAAACGAATTTTGATGGACAGACTGCTCTGACAATGGGGTGGTAATGTATATGCACGCATAAAGAACTGTTGGTGATGGGGTTGCACAGCAAGGGTTACATGTAGAGAACGGGGCACAATGTACAGAGGACTTTGTTAACACCTTCTGAACAGGACAGTAGGGGCACACCCCCCCAAGCGAAGGAAATATGGTTTTCAAGGTTTACCCCTGTTGGGTACAGAGATTTGGTCCCGGATGATTAGGAGGACGGGACCTCAATGTTGGGGAGTTCAGCACTGAGTACACGCACATTTTTAATTGCACATCATTAACTGACATACAGGGCAGAGCAGGAGCATGCGACAAAAGCGGACACAGTAATGGCAACAACTAACACCTACAAACTCTGCACGTGGAATGTGAGAGGTCTGGGGTCGGTCCATAAGAGACACAGGGTACTGGCTCAACTACACAGGCGCAAAGTGGAAATTGCATGTATACAGGAGACCCATTTAAATACCGCGGAGAGCTCTAAGATGGCCAGGAAATGGAAGGGTCAGTTGTATGCAACTGCTTACTCAGCATTCTCCAGAGGGGCGGCAGTATGGGTTAAAAGTACGGTCAATAAAAAAATAGGGGTAAGACACGCACCAACAAAGGTTGAAAACTTGTAAAGCTGTTGCGTGCTGCTGGGGCTTTGCTCTCTGAACCACAGGGCGTTTGGAAGAAGAATCACACAAGCAAATCCTGATAGGAATTGTCCCCCTACGCACAGCGTTATGGATACCCAACCAGGGTATAGAAAGTTGATAGGAACAAAACGTTGTTGTTAGTCCATCATTAATTTTATTTCATCAATGATTGTAAATTTCAAAAGTTCATTTTTATGTTCAAGAAATCGATGCAAAAGATAAATCCAAAATGCTTATTAGTGTATCCCTATGCATTTTGGGCTGTCCATAAGCCCTTCTTCAGGGGCTAAGTCTAAAAAAAGAAACAAATAAACGGACTGAGTGTGGGTGTATCTCCACAAATTACATCATGTCAATGGTGCTCGTTAGTATCATGTCTATCAAACATTCTTGGTGATCGTGAGGGATCGGAGTGAAATTAATTTTAAAATGCGTGTAAATGAACCGGTTTCGTATTGCAAAATAAACAAACGTCACGTGCAGGTAATAAAGTGCAGGGTAAAAGTGTGGTAGCGGCGAGTGTTTAAATAAAACGAATTGAAAAAATCGTGATATACGGCATATTAAAAAATAGTGCACTGAGATAGTCTTGAAACGTGTTGATTCACCAAATCCAAAAAAACAGGTGTAATCAAAGAGGGTCGTAAGCGTGTTAGCAGCATTCGTACTTACGGAAAGCATTTTCGAAGGTTAATCACGAGCCGCGGTTCGCGTGCCAGAAAGCGTGCATCGGTGTGAGTGTTGGGCTTGAGTAAACGTGTGACGTTACTAAGCTGTGAGAATAAACAAGGGACTGATCGTCGAAAAAAGGTGGCGGCCATCTTGAGAATTATAGGCCCTTATCACTCCTAAACATGGATTACAAGATCCGTAGCAAGATTCTGGTGACCCGCATCTCCCAATATGTCCCTACATTGATACACTCTGATCAGTGTGGCTTTGTACCAGGCAGGAGCACGGCCCTGAATCTCCGTAGACTGAGCCAGCTGATGGGACTGGAGGGCACGGAACACGGACAGGAGGGATGCATCTCTCTAGACTTGAGGCAGGCATTTGATTCCCTGAGATGGGATTATATGATTGCGATTCTGGTCAGATTCGGCATCCCTCAAGACTATGTCAACTGGGTGACGTTATTGTACCATAAGCCCACAGCGGGAGTCCAAACTAACCAATGTATTTCGGAACAAATTGTAATCATGAAGGGTACTCGACAGGGTTGCCCACTGTCGCCACTACTGTTTATTCTCGCCTTCGAACCCTTACTAATCAAAGTCCGTACCCTGGCGGATGCAAAGGGGATAGTGAGGAACACAGTGCCCCATATTATATCAGCCTATGCAGATGACATCATCTTATATCTCCGTAACTTGTCCGCAGACTTGGCCCCTCTACCCGAGATATTCCATACTTTCCGAGGCGTATCGGGGCTAGGGATTAATGCCTTGAAAACTTATGGCTTCTATTTTGACGCCCCACCGATTGACACACACATAGATTTCGAGCCACACCACTTCCAAGTAGTGCCCACAACGTTCAAATATCTGGGGATACAGGTGTTCCGGAGTGCCAGTGACCTCCTGGACGGTAATCTGGGCAAGACGATCGCCACGCTCAAAACGCAAATACAGTTTTGGAACACCCTGCCCATTTCGATAGCTGGGAAGGTGGCGATTGCAAAGATGGTAATACTGCCTAGACTGCTGTATTTCTTCACAAACCTACCCATCTGGTCCCGATGAGTCTCTTCGAGACTATAAACACGCTACTCACGGAACTGTACTGGGGCACTGGTAGGCGACGCATCAGTATGGCTAAATTGCAACTGCCCACAGACAGAGGTGGTATGGGGGTGCCAGATGTGATAGCTTATGGTTACGCTTGCCAGCTCCAATGGTTAGCCTACTGGCTGGCGGGACGCAACTTGCATGAATTGGGTATGACTGAAGTAGACAGGGACAGGGGAGATCTCCACAAACTGTTGCTACCAAACACTAGAGTACCGGCCACAGCACCGTACCTTCTGCGCCTTGCTATTAAGTCTTGGAGGAAGGCGGTCCGATACACCTCCACCACATCGTCCTATGCCCCCACTATATCACTGCTAGGACTCCCGCTGGGCACAGGCACATTATCGGAACAAAAATTACGGCCTTGGCAGAAGGCGGGAGTCCTGCAGGTGGGCGACTTCTTTGCGGAGAACGCTCTCATGACACATGCGGATTTCACACGACTACACAATACCCCTGACACACAATTTCTGCTCCATGCACAGGTAGTGCGATACATAACCTCAACATGGGCAAGGAATGGGACGGAACCAGCCGAGAACCCGCTCCTCACAATGCAATATCTGATGGGAACGGGCCACCGCCTGACGAAGTGGCTGACGGCTGGCATCCGCACCGGCAGAGCGCTCACATTACAGCCGACTCGGGATAGATGGGAGACTGATGTGGGCCGAGTAATTGGGGATAAGGATTGGGAGCGGATACTCTGTTTCCCGAAAAGGATGTCAAGCAATCCGAAATTTAAATTCATTCAACTAATGATCATGCACAGAGCGTATCTTACCCCCCACAAATTGCATAAAATGTTCCCGAGCGCAGCGGATACCTGCCCCAGATGCGGAGCGGCAAATGCCAGATTGTTACATATGTTATGGTCCTGCCCGAGGCTCGGCAATTACTGGGCAATAATCCACAAAACCTTAGAGTCGGTGGCACCGGGCAGACCGTATGCATCACCACTGTACAGTTTGCTGGGGGTAGGCCACAGAGAAAAGAGGAAAAGCGCAGCCACCCGCTTTGTAGATTTGACACTGCTGCTTGGCAAACGGTTAATAACAATGCGCTGGAAGTCGGCGAGACCTCCGGATGTGGAGGGATGGCATACTGAGATGATGCGCTGGGGAAGGGCGGAAGGGATGGAAATACGGAGAGAGGAACAGAGAGGCCTGCGGAAAATACACATCTCTCTAGAGTGGGATACAATGATGACAGGATTTGAGCTATGTACTGATACAAGCTGAGAATGCTGCCTAATGTTACCGATAGACCCGCCAAGTGGCATGGGACTGTACTATTATGAAGTGGGCTGCATGATGAGAGAGGGGAGTTGTGGCCCAGTGTGCCAGGCAACAGGAGGCACTAATGGGAAAATCGCCATGTCAGTAGAGTAGGAACGGAATTGTTTATCACTTAACGTATGCTACACAATTGTTTGGAAATGCTTTGACTTGCCCTATGGATAAAGACATGAGCGGAATGTGCAGTGCTGCAGGGATGTGGGAGGGGGGAGTTACTTATATAGGGGTGTTCTTCTGCAAAATGAAATGTAAATGGGTTAATTGATGTACGGTTTATGTCAAGATGTCGCACGCCATTTTCACTGATGACAACGTGATTACTTGACTGTACCACTGATTTGCTGCAATAAAGAAATTTTCAACAAAAAAAAATGAGTGACCCGGTGACCCTAATCGGGCCACTACCTTTAGCCACACACTGGTTTCATAACTAGACAAGCACCACACCGACCTGTAGAACTGCCCTTAGCAACACTCAATAAGCTTAATAATCTAATTATGAAACCCTCAACGAGAACGGTTCTGATATTCAGGTAATGCAGTGCACGGTGTGGGCATGGGCATGACAGGCTAGAATTACTGACATTGATATTATGTACTCCCTGCACATTAAACTGACTTATAAACCCAAACTAACTCTCACTAGTGAACCCCCATGATACATCATTTACGGGACTAATAAATCCTTACACTGGGAAATCTATATGGGGGGGGAGAGTCCTCACCATTGAGGAATATCTGCTAAAAGGCCACTCTACAGTTCTCTATATAAAACTTTATGTGTCAATGAGAAAGGCATTCCCTACATATCCCCATGAACCGGTAGATTGGAGATTGTTGAGCCTTGTGGCAACCAGCGCATTGACTAAAAAGTCAATTACTACAATGTACTCCACAACCCTGAGGGACATGTCGTGGGTGGGGTTTCAATTCAGGGACAACGGGCCTAAAGCTTTGGGTGCACAACTAGCAGAAGCACAATAGGAATATTGCTGCCGGTTCACTACAGAGGGTTCCATGAACTGAAGAAATAGATTTCTGCATTACAACTTTCTTCATCAGTTTGACTATACTCTGACTAAGCTGCACGATAATGGGAGGAGAGGCAGTGATGTATGTGAAAGATTCAACACTTCGGTGACTGATGTTTTTTAACTTTGGCATGAGATTGCACAGTGATCGGTGAATATGGGGGATGGCTGTTTCAAACCCTGAATGACGTTGTGGGCCTGACACTACAGACTGAGGCCCTGACAGCACTGCTGAGCTATGTCAAAATGGTACCTAAAGTCCTAAACACAGTTCTTGGGGAAACGACGGATAGCTATGGCGTGGGGAATTGGAGCAGCCCACCCGCCTACAGTGGAACAAATGGCTCAGAGACTTGGCGTCTCAAAACGCAAACTCAAAGTATACAGTACACTACTGCCTGTGGGGTTGTGCCCAGTGGCGGCTCCTGGCGCAGAGCCGGCACACGAGAAATACAACGATGCTTTAGCGTCGTTTTATTATTTGTTTGCCAGCTTGTGCATAGAAGGGTAGTGTGGTATCGGTGTAGTTGTTGGCCGGCGCCGGAACAGGATGTTCCGAGGCCGGAACCGGAAGGCGGCCATGTTGTTTGGCGCCGGACGGCTCCGAGAAAGGCACGAATTCCCGGCGCCCCGGGTTTAAATAAAGAACATACAAACTCAAGCACATGTCCTCGCCTTATTATAAATACAATAACATTGTAATAATGGCGACGAGGCGGGATCCACGATAACGAAAAAAAACGGGGAAAAAAAAGGAACTTCACTCGAAAAAGAAACATCCAGAAAAGTAGGAATTCTGAAGGGTGTTCCTCACACGAGCGGATCCACGCGCACACAGAGCGACGCTGTCCCGAGAACGAGGGGCACAGAAGGGAGCGAGGACCTGAGCACCTTGACCCAAATACCCGGAGCGTGGCAGAGGACGCTGGTCACTACAACGAGGAGCCGGTGGTGCCACAGCTATTCACAGCGCACCGTGCATCGCGGTCCTGGCCTGACAGGGGTCCGCCGACACGCGAGCAGGCCTACAAGTGAAGGCGAGCGCAGCTAGACGCCAGAGCTTCCCGGCACCGTGGAACAAGCTGGCGGAACAACAGTCGCGAGGTGAGGTGCCACACAGAGCGGAAAGGGGCAGGCTGCAGTCGAACCAAACCGCAGACGGGGCCACGGGCAGTGTGCGAAGCAGAGAAGGGAGTGCAGACGACACCGACACCAGGCAAGCCCCAGGCAGCCCGCCCAATTACACAGTTCCCGCCCAAGCAGGCCCCAGAGGTGCAGGCAAGATGGCGACGCCGTCGGCCTCCTTGACGCACATGGTGCCGTTCCTACCCAAAAGAGGCGAACTGTCCATGCCGTGGGAGGACTGGAAAAGGTACTTCCAGAACTACTTGGAGGCCATTGAAGAAGAAAACGAAGCCGTGTAAACGGAACAAAGAAGAAGGAACATTTTGTTGCATAACCTAGGTCCGGAGGGCTTGAGAGTGTTTGACACCATTGTCAAGCAACCGAAGGATGCCAACGACACGGAGGTTTTCCGTCAAGCCTTGGAAGACCTGGATGCACACTATCGACCAGTAGTTTGTGTGGCCATCGACAGGCACAAATTCTTTCACAGGAAACAGGAAAGTGGTGAGACAGTCGCCGAATATGTAGTAGCATTGCAGAAACTAGCCCTCACATGCAAGTTTGGCGCTCTCCACGATGAACTGGTGAGAGATCAAATTATAATGCACACGACGAGCACGCACGTCCAAGAGAAACTGTGGGTCAATGGGGACGCGCCGCTGAAGGAGGTATGGGCCTTAGTGAAGAAGGCGGAAATGTCCAAGCGCTGCGCACAGGCGGCCAGAAAGGAGGGGGGCACGACACCGACGGTGTGCAGAGTCATGCTACACGACAAAGGAGACAATCGCAGACAGCGGGATTTCTCCAGATCACAAGACCCCAGGAAGGATCAGCAACAAAGCAGACCGCCGTCGAAAGCTGGAAAGGGAGGAAGACCGAGCTGTTACAGGTGCGGGAGCTTAGCACATTTGGGCAACGACAAAGCATGCCCGGCGTTTCGGGCTAAGTGCGCTCTCTGTGGAGTGTATGGGCACTATGAGAAGGTGTGCCAATGGAAGCAAAAAGTGACATCTGTCAAATACATTGACCAAGAACAGCGAGATGAGGAAGAGGCACGGCCGGAGGAGGATGATGATGACAATCTCCTTTACATTGACGCTCAAGTCCTGGAAGTAGGGGGAAAGGATTCGGACAAACCAAGGCTCAACATGCATATAGGAGGAATTCCGATCGAGATGATAGCTGACTCAGGAGCCCCCATAACGATTGTCAAACGACAGATATGGGAAACCAACTTCAAGCCAAAGGTGAAGGAGGAGCTACGCCCCATGGATGTGCGGCCTGTCACCTACACAAAACAGAAGATACCTATGGTAGGGTACTGCCCGTTACTCTTTGAATTCAGGGGGCGCCAAGCCACCTGCAAACTCTATGTGGCCGAGAAAGGTCCCTCGGTACTCAGCTGGAAAGACCAAGGAGCACTGGGGATCATGCTAAATCCAGGTGGCGCAGAGAAAGTGTTGCTCATGGAAATGAAAGACGAGCAAGAAGAGGAAATGTGGCGAAGACACTACCCAGAGGTGTTCTGTGGAAAGATTGGAGAACTGGCTAAATTCAAACACGTCATCAGATTGAAAGAAGGGGCACAACCAGTCATTCACAAAGTCCGGAACATCCCATTTCGCTGCAGAGAAGCGGTACAGGAGGAACTTGACCGCTTAGAAAGGAATGGGGTTATTCAAGCCATAGAGAGCGCAGAATGGTTATCACCCTTGGTGGTCGCCCAAAAGCCGAACGGAAACGTGAGGCTGTGTGTAGACCTCAGGGAACTGAACAAAAACATTCTCATAGACAAATTCCTACTTCCCCGCATAAGTGAAATGCTTTCAAAAACCAAGGGAGCCAAGTGGTTCTCGACTGTGGACTTGTCGTCGGCTTATCATCAAGTAAAACTCCACCCATCGAGCAGCCACCTTACTTCCTTCATAACACTGTTCGGGTGCTACAAGTTCATCAGGATGCCTTTTGGCCTCGCCTCGGCGGCTGCCGTATTCCAAAACTTGATGCATAAACTGTTTCGCAAGATGGAAGGAGTCCAGTTTTTCCAGGACGACATCCTGGTGATGGGAAAGACCAAGCGAGAACACAACGAGAAACTACATGTAGTATTACGCACGTTGCAAAACAGTGGGCTCACAGCTGAATGGTCCAAATGCAAATTCGGCGTCTCCTCAGTTACCTACTTGGGCCATGAAGTCAGCGAGAGGGGCATAGAACCGAAGAGATCCAACATGGAGGCCATACTGAATGCCCCGTGCCCAGGAAAAAAGGAACAAGTACGGTCGTTCCTGGGCATGGCCGAATTTTATAGTAAATTTATTCCCAACTTCGCCACCAAGACGCACTGTCTTCGCCAACTGCTGAAGGAGAAGAACGGATTCCAATGGAGTAGAGACGAACAAGAGGAGTTTGAAGCCTTAAAACAGGAGATGAGCAAAGCTATTCCTCTTAAAGGTTTTGACACAGCGGCGGAATCCGTACTCACCACAGACGCAAGTGACAAGGGACTGGGAGCGGTGCTAATGCAGGGAACCGACAACGGAGAACTGTCTACTGTCGGCTTCGCGTCCAGAGCTTTGACTCCCACCGAAGAACGCTTCTGCGTCATCGAGAAAGAAATGTTGGCGGTGGTGTGGGCGATGGAGCGGTTCAGGCAGTACCTGTGGGGTGCAAAATTCCTGGTCCGCACCGACCACAAACCCCTGATAAAAGTATTGACGTCAAATGGCCACGCGCATGCAACACCAAGGATAGCCAAGATGACACTGAGACTCCTGGACTTTGTGTATGAGGTGGAATATATACCTGGCCCCGAGAACAAAGTAGCTGACTTTCTCAGTAGAGCGGCAGCCATGGAAGAACCGCAAGAGCAAACGACACCAGGATGGGAAGGCTACGTGGTAGCGACTATACAAGACATGGAAGGAGTGATCAGTGCGCAAGAATGGGCGGAGGCCTACGCACAGGATGAAGAGTTGGAAGTAATCAAAGGGTACGTCATGCACGGCTGGCCCGAGAAGAGACATATCAAAGAGACATTGAGGAGGTACTGGGAAGTGAGAGACGAACTGTCGCTAGGAGAAAATCCCATATACCTACTCAGAGGTGACAAAATCGTCCCCCCACAAGGGCTCATCGAACACCTCATCACCCTGCTACACGAAGGACACCAAGGGATCACGAAGACCAAAGCACTAGCCAGACAGGCTTACTGGTGGCCAGCCATCGATGCCCAGGTGGAGAGGTACGTGAGGCAGTGCGACTCGTGCTCCAAAGCGGACAAATCACAAGTGATGCTGAGGCCACAGTTGGGGAAGTTTCCTTTGCCGGGAGGACCTTGGGAGATGGTGTCCATCGATATATTAGGGCCCGTTCTCAACTCGGAAGGAACACAAAAATATGCCATTGTATTGATTGACAGATACTCCAAGTGGCCGGAAGTGGAGATAACGGACACAGTAGACACGGAAGCGGTAATATCGTTCTTAAACACGGTTTTCACGAAGGAGGGCATCCCCAAGACCATAACATGCGACAATGGTCCACAGTTTGTCTCCACGAAATGGGAAGCATACACTGCCAGGAATGGGATAGAAGTCAAGCACACCCCTATACACCACCCAGCGGGGAATGGCCAAGTGGAACGTTTTAATAGGGTGATCATGGGCACCATCCAAGCGGCCATAAATGATGGGCAAGATTGGGAGAAGGAGCTACCTAAGATGCTATGTGCCTATCGTATCACTCCAGGAAGCACAGGCTACAGCCCCTTTAAGGTATTGAGAGGGAGAGAGCCGTTCACCAAAGATAACACCGCGTGGAGACAGATGGTCATACAGAGCAAGTGGTCACCGGCTGTGGTAAGGAGGAATCTAGAGAAAGCGCAAGAAACATACACAGAACACTTCAACAAGAAGAGGAACGCTCAAGGAGTGTCAGTAGAGAAAGGTGACTGGGTAAGGGTGAAAGTAGCCACCCTGAGACGGAAAGGGGGGAGTAAGTTCACGCCTCCGCTGAAAGTCATTGAGCCCTACACCAGGTCAGCATTACTCAGTGACGGGAAGGTGTGGTTGCAGGAGAGAATGGCTCGGTGCAGCAAGATCCTGCAGTGGAGTAAGGAAGGGAAAGAGAGCGAAGGAAGGAATGTGGAAATGATGGATGAGGCACGTGGCGAAGAGGAACAAGAGCAAGTTGAAGAAGGGACTCCGAAAGGGGAAGTACTGGAAGGCGAACAAGTAAGGAGCACCAGAGCGGAAGGCACAGGAAAGTTTGGGAGCATGGATGGAGACGAAGAGGAAAATATGGAAGCAACAAACAATGGCCCTAGAACACTGGAGAATGAGCAGGATGAAGGAAGGGTGAGAACGAGAGCAGGAAGAATTGTGAGAACACCCAGACGATTCCAGAACTTTGACATGGACTATAAGTAAGGTTGTTTTAAGTTGAGTTTACAATGCATAAAGGGGGAAGATATGTGGTATCGGTCTAGTTGTTGGCCGGCGCCGGAACAGGATGTTCCGAGGCCGGAACCGGAAGGCGGCCATATTGTTTGGCGCCGGACGGCTCCGAGAAAGGCACGAATTCCCGGCGCCCCGGGTTTAACTAAAGAACATACAAACTCAAGCACATGTCCTCGCCTTATTATATATACAATAACATTGTAATAGGTAGGACATGGGAGGGGGAGAATGAGTGTTTGTGCACTCCCTAAGTGCTCATGTGTGTTTGTCCCGCCATCTCAGGCCGACCAAAACACACATGCGCACTTAATTTTTCTCCAGCCCAGCTGCATTGAGCAGCAGGGCTTGAGAAAACCCCCACAGACTCCATAGTCTGACCAAGCCGTCTTTTACGGCTGCTCAGACAAATCCCAGCGCTTGTTCTGCAGCACAGGGATTGGCTGGGAGTTTGTCCCACGGGTTGCTGGGATCCAGGAAGAGAACAGCAAGAGGAATATGATGCAGGAGGCGGACTGCAGCATCAGGTACGTTTTTTCAATTATTATTAATCCATTGTCGTCCCCCTCCTCCGCGCTCACTATCCACCTGGTCTCCCCCACTCGCCTCACCACCCTCTGTTAGTGACGGCTGCAATTGGTTGTGCCCTAGAGACATGTGGGGCTCACTGAGAACTTACCTGGTTAGTAGAGAACGTAACAACAATGATGGACGAGAGGACTTATGACAAAATCAGAGTGTTGATCCCAGATCATGGGGAGGGTGAAATTCAGCATTAAAGTGGTTAGCCTGGAAGACGGTATGCACACTGCCAAGTGAGTCTGTTTTTCTTTAACCCTCATTACAGAGCACATGTAGTGTACACTACTGTTTTATGTTCCGACAGATGCCTATTGCGACTTCATCAGTGGTCAGTATTTGGTATTATACTAATGTGTTAACAAATAAAGTGTTAAAAAAAATCATCCCAAATGATATATATAGAAATATATACTTTATATGTTTTAAATTACTTTTAATCTCCCCACTACTCCCCTCATCTCATGACGTCCTACCATCCCATGTACACCCTTCTGACCCTATGCTACCCCTTCCTCTTATTGATTGGCATACACAGGTTCCCCTCCTTTTGTCCCATTCTGCATTTGAAACCTCCCCTCCCTCATCCTCCGTTCTTTGTCTCTCTTACTTCCCACTTATATACACTCTACCCTCTATCTGCTTCAAATCCTGGTGAATGTTAAAATGAAAATTTAACGGGTCTCTGCACTGAAGCCCGTAAAACCTTTAAAAACAGCAGCCAGCATTTGAAAGCTTCAGAACTGAAATTCATATTATTCAGTGGCACCGCATTCTCCAGCTGTTTATTTTTGGATTTGAGCTGCATAAGGTATTTTATTTTATTTTCTGTCTTACGGTCTATATGATTCCGATGATGTGTTCTCTGACACCTGTCTATCAAGGTACTGAATTCACTCCAGTATCATCTCCTCCTAAAATCCCCTCACTGCCACCAAGAGTTACATTATTTCCATTCGAAGTAAATCTTTCTTTAATTAGTTATTTTCATGTGTTTCTGTGCGACTGTCTTTCCTTGTCTTCATTTGCACATTTCACTTCTATTTTTTTTCTAGTGTTTATTATTTATTCTGCTTTTTGTCTTTCTCACTTTGCCTTCTTAGGTGCTCTATTTTACCCTGTCATGCTCTTCTCCTGTGGATTATTTATGAGCTTCGAGGACGCCCAGAAAGAACTATTAAATCAGCGTTATGGGCGGCTTTCTGCCAATGTTCGGAGTCAATTTGTGCTTCATCCTCATAACACTCTCACGTCATCAGCAGGCAATGGGTATAACAGATGGAGGGTACTTAGTCTGTCATTATGTGGCACTGCAAACACCTTTACAGTTAATGTTTTACCCAGTGTTCAATATGTGGTGAATCAATCACCATTTAAAATGCATCAGCTGTTGTGGATGAAAGCTTAAAAAAAATCTTAAGCTAGATTCATGTGGCAGGTAAACAAAAAGAATAAAGTCGAACAGCGCAAGCTTGTAATGAGTTAAAATCAATGCATGTTTGAATTACCATGTTTTCCTCTAATCCCCGAGCGACACCCGTTACCAGGCTAGAGTAGATAACATGATAATAACATGTCTACTGTTAAAGGAAGATCTGGGATTCACTGACCAGAAAGTCGGGCACTTTCTAAAGCGCCAGGCTGAAATATAATATAAATAAGAATATTTGCATATGCTAGGGTCTTGGATGTGTTTGCCAGTTTCTTATTTCTTTTGCTCTGCTCTGGAAGTTAACTACATATCAACAATTTAGCATCTTGTGTTAATTAATTCCATAAACGTTTCTTAGATTTCAATCTTTGTGCCCACATGTACACCTCCTATACTCAAAGCATTTTGTGCAAGCGTGCGATTCGTTAGAACCAAGTGTACATCAACAAACCTATCGAAAAATCAAAGGGCAACATTTACACAATTCTTAAGCATAGACAGTAGGGGTTTAAGTGATGATACAAGTGTATCACGAGTAAAATGAAAAATGATGGGCTAGACATTAAATGTCAAGAAAATGAGGAGGAAAAAATATCTGGCCCTTCCTTAACCTTTTCATTCATACCTCTCCCCGCTTCTTTGATCCTCTACTATGGGAGAGAAAATTCTAGGGGGCAGGGTAGGCATGGAAGTTTGAGGGGATCTTCCTATGTCATCCTCACCATTTGGGCTTGGGCCATGGGCCCATGTGTCTTCCTCTCTTCTGTCCCACCATGAAGCCCTCCCACTAAATCCTGGTTGAGAACCATTCCTTTGGTGATTCAACAATGTCTCCAATGTTTACTTCTCCCCTGGTCGTGGGACTCCAATAGCGCTTGAAGGTTTTACATTGCCTCCAATGGGTTGTTCCTTTGTATCTCCTGTCTATATAATACTCCTTGTGGTTTAATAATGCATCCAAAGGGTTGATTTTCTGTTGCTCCTCTGTCTCGCATGGCAAGATTCCATGAAATACTCATGATCATTTACCAGTGCCTCCAGCATTTTGACTTCTCTGACGCAATCGCATATACAACATGTAAAACCCTAGCTTGTTTTACAGTGCCTCCAATGAGTTGCTTTATTGTCGCCCTAAGCAGCTACTCTATTACTCCAGGTAGAATTAATATAATACTCCCTGAAAAAAGACTCCTTGTACTATTTCACTGTGGTTTAACAGTGGGTTCCTTTGCTGTTGCTGCTTGATAAATGCAAACTAATGCACCGTAGTGGTTTAACAGTGTCTCAATTGGTTGCTTTTCTCTGTTGATTATCTCTTATTCCTGAGTAGATTTTGTACAATAATGCATTGTGCTTCTGCAGTACCTCCAATGGGTTGTTGCTGGGTGAAAGAAAAAGATGTCACAACTTCTGTAGGAATACCCTGTCCCCTTAACTCTGGTCATGGGGTCACAGAGGGACCCCGCTAGAGCATAAAAGCATAATTTTTTCATTTTTGCCTCGGAAATGCAACTGACCAACGAATCTGCAGCAAACATAAAAAAAGGTGTCTGCGCTTGTTTTGTATAAAGTCCCAGGTTGAACCAAGTCCCAGGGGTATTGTTTAAAAAAAAAGAGGGGGCTCACAGGGTCCCCTTCCTCAAGCACTATATGCCCTGGGGATCACCACTTCCCTGGAGAAAACAAAAATTGGGGGGGGGGGGGGGGGGGGGGCACGGACCCCTTCAGAGCCCTGGGGACCACCATCTCCCTAGGGCAAAATGACTGAAAATGAGGGGCCACTGCAGACCCCCTCAGGCCTCAGTGATGAGTACCTCCTCGGGGCCAATTTTTTTTTTAAAGATTTGGAGAGAGGCGGCACGGCCCCCTCATGGGTCATATAGGGCCCTGGGGACCACCAACTCATCGGGCTGGCCCTGAAAAGTGAAGGAGGGTGGTGGCATGGCCCCCCTACTGGAGCCATACATGACCCTGGGGACCGCCGCCCCTCAGGGCCAGTTCCTGCTATGTACCGGGGTTTCCAACCCCAGTAAAAAGCTGTTTGCTTTTGCTTGACGAGAGCTGACAACTCCTGTCAACTAAAAGCAAACACTCTGGTTCCAGTGGGCGGGAGCTGTGAAAGTGCTCCCGCCCACTGGAAGCGAAGGTTTCATCTCTTTTTCTGCCCACAGACATGTGGGCAGGGAAAGAGATTACATTTTTGCTCTTGCACACAGGAGCTGCATTTCCAGCAGCTCCTGGTGTGCAATAGCAATGCCGGCTCCTGCAGGAGGCGGGGAGCTGGCTGGGACCGCAGGGGCCTTGAGGTCCCCAACCCACTCAGGCACTCTCACACCCACTCACAGACCCATTGAGACGACACTCAATCAGACACTCATTCACCCACTCAGACACCTATGCAGCCACTCCCAGACCCATACAGACACGTACATGTCCATTGAGACACTCACACACTCCCTCACACACCAACTGAGACACCCATGCAGTCACTATCTCGCAAATGTCACAGGTTACAGTTAGGAAATAAAATGTAAAAAAAAACCTTAGAAATTCATTCACTTAAAAAACCATAGGTTACATGGATATTATAGTTAGGAAACAACTTTAAAAAAAAACTTAAACATTCACTAAAAGAATCAAAGGTTATAAGGATGTTATAGTTAGGAAAAAGAATAAAAATACCTTAGAAATTCACTGAAAAATTAAAGGTTACGGGGATGTTATAGTTTGGCTCACATTTCACTCGTACCAAACCAGTGAAATTCAGCAGTTGTAGTTAGCTGAGCTAGCTATGACTTATGCCCCCTCAATGCACTGCTTATGATTTCACATATTAAATCACTCATGACATGGTCAATGACATCACTGATGACATTACTGATGGAATATGAAATTAAATCACTGATGATGTCACTGATGACATCATCCAGTGAGTGTTTTGTAAAAGTTTATGAGTGTTAAACATATATACCAAGGTAATACAAAAGTTAAAATTCAAGTCACAGAACGGCACTCTGAGTAGTGCTGCTGTAGTTTATTCACTTTGGCAGAACAAAACCTTGTATAGCGTCAGATGCATTTTGGCATCCAAAGCTGATAAAAAAAGACAAATGTTTTATGTCCTTCCCAAGAGCGGTTAAACAATTGTACGCAATTCTCAACTTTTTCAGCACCAGAACAAGTAAAACACACCACAGAGTAGCTTTGTTTATGTAAAATGTTACCCTTATTCCTTTTATCTAAGTTACTGTATCTAAGGATCATCTTGTTTTGTATCACAGTTACTCTATACTTGTTTCATCATCATATATATATATATATATATATATATATATATATTCACTGAAAAAACCATAGGTTTCACACCAGTTATAGTTAGCTGGAAATTTTACTCGCATTAAACCATCGAAATTCACACGTTATAGTTAGTTGGATTCACTATAACTTGCGCGTGCAATGCACTGCTGATGAGGTCACATATTACATCACTCATGACATGGTCAGTGACATCACTGATGACATCAGTGATCAAGCTGTGATTAAAACAGCGAAACGCGTTGGGCACCCGTTGCTGGAACTAGAATAAAAGCGTTTATTCAAAGAGGCCACGGCACCAGTGTGAAATTATTTTGCGTGTACTGTCTTTATATATATATATCTTATCATGACCTCCTGACGAAATGGCGGAATAAAACCATGTTGGACATGGATGAATTTATGTATCTTCGGAATCCAGAACCATTAACTCCGACTTTCTACCACCTCCCCAAAATACACAAACATGCAACAAGTCCCCCGGGACGCCCTATTGTGCCATCGAAGGGTGGATTGACAGAGAATCTATCGATCTATATTGATTCTTTCCTGGCGGAATTTGTGGTGAACTTGAAATCGTATGTACGAGACACCAAACATTTCATTGAACAGATAATAGACATCACATGGGACAACTCTTTCTGGCTCATTACTTTAGACATAACCAGTCTATATACCTGCATTAGACATGATGTTGGGGTCAATGCAGTAAAATATTTCCTCGATATGAGACCTGGAAAGTATAAAGAACATGGTCTAATGTTAATAGAGATGTTGCAGTTTTGTTTGCAAAATAACATTTTTCTGTTTCAGGACACTCTCTTTAAACAGATCTCCGGGAGGGCGATGGGAACCTGCTTCGCCCCCAGCTACGCGAATTTATTCGTCGGCTGGTAGGAGGAGCAGGTGGCCCTTGCCGGAGATAACATCAAATGGGCGGAAAATATTGTGATGTGGCGTCGATACATCGACGATCTGTTCGTGGTGTGGAGGGGCTCCTTCACAGACGCAAACAATTTCGTCATGGATCTAAACAAAAATGATCTAAACCTGGTATTTACTGCTGATATCAGTAGTGAGGAAGTCCACTACTTAGATCTGAGAGTCTTTGTCAGGGAGGGAAAAATACATACTGCCCTATACAGAAAACCCCCTGCGGGGAACAGCATACTTCATGCTAAGAGTAGTCACCCACCTAGCCTAAAAAACAGCATACCTTACGGTGAAATGTTGAGAATAAAAAGAAACTGCTCACAAAAGGAAGACTTCAGGGTAGCAGCCAATGAGAGTATCCAAAGGTTTCTTTTGAGAGGTTATGATCCAGCTGTCCTCAACAAAACTCTCAAGAAAGTGACGAGAATTCCTAGACAGGAACTGATGGCCTGCAGTCCTAAGAAAACAACCAATACTGAGAATGCTAATAAATTTAGAATGATCACTAAATTCTCAGAAGGGGCCAATGCTTTGAGAGGGATTCTCTCAAAAAGTTGGCATATACTGCGCACAGATCCAGTGATTGGGTGTGATGTACCAGAAAGACCGCTCATCACATTCCGCAAATCTAGATCCATTAAGGATATGGTAGTCCATAGTCACTTAACACCTGTGAAACCAATCGGACAGAGTACCCTAAAGGATATGGCGGGGTTTTTCCCCTGTGGGAAATGTCGCGCATGTGAGCATAGTAAAAGAGTACTCTCCTATTCCATCCCAGGGGTAGCTTTACCGAAGAAAATCAAGCACTTCATCACATGTACTACAGCGTATGTGGTATACTGTCTGATCTGCCCCTGTGGCTATAAATACGTAGGGAGCACGATCAATGGGGTCAAAATGCGAGTGCTAGAACATCAACGGGCCATAATGAATTGGGACGCTTCTTATCCGGTGGCCCGACATTTCTCTCAAGTCCATCAGAGCAATCGTGATTTACTCCAATTCTTTGGTCTGGACCATGTACCAGCTAATCCTAGGGGTGGAGACAGGCTGTTACGCTTGCGTAGACTTGAGTCACGACATATCATAGATATGCAAACAAAACATCCGGGAGGGCTCAACATTGGAGAGGAACTAGGTGTACACCTTGGTAAATGAAAAACTCTACATGAAGTGGGTGTGTACATGCATGTATATGTGTATATATATATATGGCAGACAGAGAATGCTACTAGCAGATTTGATGTATTAAGAGCTGTATTGCTTGTAGAAGATCTGTCTTGACCATTGTTGGACTGTTTTGAGACTTTTTCTGCTTGTTTCAAACTTCTTTGAAGATTCTTTCTTTCTCTAAAAAAACTCATAGGAGATGAAATAGTTGTGTACCTTTCTCCTTTCACCTTCGTTTCCTTACTTTATTCTTTTATTCTTTTATTGGCATATCCCTCTCAGTTTGTTTCCCTATCAAATTTTGGGTCTAATTAATAATCTTTGGATTGATTAGATTTGTGACACATGGCAAACAAAATTCACATGTATCATAATTGTGATAATTGGTCCATATGGATCTGTGATTTACGAGCTAAGCTGATACACGGCTTGAGTTTGAATACATGACTTATAATACTTGGAGTTGAGGTATTTAATTAATTTTGCCACATTGTGTCATGTTTGGGACACACAGTGGTGTCGTTCCCTATTGGTACATTATTGAATTTAATTGATTTAATTCTTGATTTGAATAAGGGAAGTCAATGAGTTTGCCAATGTATGGTTTACATGATTAGGTTGTTATTTGCGTTAATTGTCTGAGCTACTGTCGGTGACATGCCGATACACGGCGAGATCTATTAATTTTCACCGACTTGGGTTATTATTATTTTTACATATGTGTATTGAACACGTGGATCGGACTTTAACCCACAATGTAACTGTACGATGATTTCACTGTACA
The DNA here is from genome assembly GCF_964261635.1 of Lissotriton helveticus. Lineage (NCBI taxonomy): Eukaryota > Metazoa > Chordata > Amphibia > Caudata > Salamandridae > Lissotriton > Lissotriton helveticus. The sequence continues at coordinate 492,156,311 of NC_136072.1, read as the reverse complement.
GGATGGTGTTCAAAATGTATATATTGTAAATATTTGTAAATAGGGCGTTGAAATGCCATGACATGCTGATACACAGCGAGATTGTTTTCATTTTTCATTTAATGATTTGAAAAGATAGGCATTAGTATATCTAAGGGTCGTAGCACACTATAATTATGTTCATGTGTGTTAGCATTTATCCACTCAATAATGGCCGCCCTGTTGTAAATATTTGCATATTGTCCTTTTTTCCTTTTCATTCACGCTAAACAGGAAGTGCAATGTATATAGTGTGCCGGGAAACGTGGCACAAACTAACACTGACGAAGGACTAGAGGTCTGAAACGCGTCTGTTGTTTTTGTCAGAAGCCGAAATAAATCTTGTGCAAACATACCCCCGTGAGTGCGTTTTCGTCTCGAATGAAGGGTCGAATGGAGCCATTATATATATATATATATATATATATATATATATGACTCTCCAACTTGTCTTTAATAGTGCTTCGTTGCACTGACAGGTTTGCAGCCTACAAAATTACGCCAAGTCAGTCTTCAATTCTCAAAGATGATTTATTCCATTGTGGTGCAAGCCATCAGACGCGTTTCGGACATAACGTCCTTGCTCACTGATGGGGAGTGTATAAGCAACCGCCATTATATATAAAACTTTGCATGTGAAATGCACGCCAATTGCCAGAGCCTCGACAACACAAACATAGGACTGTGCTACCGCATAAGGTCTGTTAAATGATGTTCGTAAAGGCGCCATTTTGAGACATGTAATTAACTTTTAAAAACAATATTAAACTTCGGCTCTGACTTAAGCACATAACAAATTAATATTGCATGCTAAGGAAATGCCATCAAAATTATATCAGTATATCAAATTCATGGTAAATGCCATATGAATTACTCAAATGTAAAGAATTGCATGTAAAACTGCAGGTTTTCAACACGTACAAATGTGTAAATTACATCAAACATGCAATGTTTCTATTGGACAACTCATTCTAATCACAAAGACCTTGAAAAAATAGGGTTATGGGTAGATATAGTGCATTGGGGTGTATTTCGTCAACTGTACAAATACACTTATTGAATTTCAAAATAAAATGCCCCTCAATGCTACATTGCAAATCAATCCGCATTTAGGGGCTCATTATGATGGAGGATTTTCCGCATCCTCCGGATGCGGAAAATCCTCGGCGGACCCACCAAACACCCACCGCCACATTAGGATGGCTGGTGGGGGCTGGTTTCAGTCCGCCGCTTTTCCGCCGCGGTTGACTTACAACCGCGGCGGATAAGCTGTAACATGGCTGGCGGTGTCTATCAGACACCGCCAGCCATATTAGGATGGAGTAAAAAGTATGCTTTTCCACGGCGGCTTTTCCGCCGTGGAAAAGCATACGGACCTTCACTTCGGGGGCCCGTTGCGGGCCCCCTGGGTGAAGGGGGTTGGGGGGTGCACATGGGGGGTACCTATTGTACCCCCCTGCATTTACCATTTACGTGAACAAAGCGGCAGGCACCGCGCGGTGCCTGCCGCTTTGTGCACGCAAATGCTGTGCATGCATTTTTAACATTGCGGCGGGTGCAGCTTGAAGCTCCACCCGCCGCAATGTTAAAAATAGAGGATGTGACCGCCACCCTGGCGGTCACATCCTAATCTGTATGGAGGGACCGCCGCTGCGGACGGTCCCTCCTACTCTATGGTGGCGCCATCATAATCGGCCCCTTAGTGTATACCCCTCAGACTAATGTCTGATTACAAATTATTTTACGATGGTCTGAGTCGTCTTATTGATATAATGTTGTACGGAAAAATCGATTAAAACATATACATTTGTGTCACCGTTGATAACAACTATCTTTACAATTCATTCTAATAGCTGTTTGTAACAGGCATTAATAACAATACTAAGCTCAAATGCTAAAAAAATGAGATGTCTCAGAATGCATTTCCACTGATTTGTGCAAAAATGGCCATAGGGGTGCGTTCTCATATAACTGAGTTGACGGTGCTCACAAGTGACGGGTGCAAAAGCAGGGACTCGTTGACATCATCGAGACCCCGAAAAATAAGTGCTAAGTGCTGAAATGTGTGTATGAATACTAAGTTCATATCTATGTTAAAAAATTGTTTTTTAAGTATATTTTCAGCTCTGATCTGCCTCAAAAGTGTCAAGGTTAATTAGAATTAAGATGTGTTTCATTATAATTGACACTGAAATACGGAACTTCTCTCAACAGGGGGTAAATGAAATACCTTCTTTACTGTTAATGAACCATTTCAAAAGATTATTTAGAAATTTCATTATAAAAAGTTGTGAAGGTCTTCCCCCATATTCAAACCTCCCGGGGTCTTACTATTCAGAAGTACAATGTATTTAGATTCGAGCTGTCTGAGACGTTTTTCATTGCCCCCCCCCCCCCTTTCTTGCTTGGGGTCACAGCATCGATGACAAAATACCTTAGGTGGTTCAGGCTTTGCCCATGTACATTCTGAAAATGCCGAGCTACAGGGTAGCTTTGATCGGCATTAACTATAGCCCTTAGGTGCTGTAGGATGCGTAAATGAACGGGTAATTTCGTGCTGCCAACATAAATAAGATCACAGCTACATTTTAAAACATATACCGCTAGTTCGGTGCAGCATGTATAGTGTGCCTTCAACATGACAGGCATGTTATCAAATGGGGTTGGATAGGTGGTCATATTTATCCCAAACTTACACGCCCTGCACGAGCTGCAACGAAAAAAAACCTTACGTGGAGACAGCCAATTCTCCCTTTTGAGTGTTTCTGGACTGATAACCACTAAATCATTGCGCATCACATAAGCACGTCTATATGGGACCGCGGGGGTTTTGGGCATGATTTCTTTTAGTACGTGGTCTGTGAGGATGATGGGCCACTGTTGTTTTACCAATTTAGTGATTTGGCGTGCCTGGCGGCTGTACCCTGTGATGAGGCGTATAGTATTGTTGTCATTGCCTTCCACTGTTAACAATGGGTTTGTTCTGATAGGATCTAACAGATCTTGGCGATTAATGCGGTTGGCCTTCGCCATACTCACATCTAATCTTTTCTCATCATAACCTCTGGCCATTAACCTTCTTTTACATTCTTGTTGATGTTTGTTTCTAAGCTCAGGGGTACTGCAAGATCTGTGGATCCTTAGAAATTCCCCATAGGGAATGGCCGTGATGGTATGCTGATGATGGAAACTTTTTGCGTGCAGAATCGTGTTTCCTGCAGTTGATTTTCTGAACAGGCTGGTGGTTATCTTATTATCAACTATGTTGATCTGCACATCTAAAAAAAGTTGCCTCATGGTCACTTATGCTAGCCGTGAATTTTAAATTCAATTGGTTGTCATTTATTTCATTGACACAATCCCTGGCTTGTTGCATAGTACCTCACCAAATCATAAAAACATCATCGATGTATCTCCAATAACTTATGACATGGTTTCTCCAGCTAATTGCATGTTGAACTTTGAGGACATGTTCCTCCCACCACCCCACATGGAGCCCCGCGTAGGTCGGAGAAAAACATGCCCCCATTGCCACCCCTCTTAACTGTTTGAAAACAGTGTTATTAAATAAGAAAACATTGTTGTTAAGACACTTGTCAATCATAGCAACAAGCATTTTGTTATGCTGGTATAGTTCTATGGGGCGTTGATCTAAGTAATGCTTGACTGCTCTGATACCATCAGCATGTGCAATGCTCGTATACAGTGTCGATATGTCCATTGTCACAAGTAAAAATTCATCAGACCAGGTACATTGATTTAAAAGATACAGAAATTCCGTAGTATCCTTGATGTAGGCTGGTAATGAGACAACAAATTCTTGTAAATAAAAGTCTATTTATTTGGATGTATTCTCGAAAACGCTATTTATTGCTGACACAATGGGCCGACCTGGCACTGGTGTCTGTTGTTTATGCACTTTCGGAATAAAATATATATTTGGCACCACAGGATGGACTTTGTGCAGAAATTTTAACTCATCCCTGGAAATCAATCCATCACGTTTCCATTGGTGCAGGTCTTTTGCATATGATTCCTGTATTTGTTTCATAGCCTTCAGATCTATTTTGGCATAGCAGAGTTCATCATTGAAGTGACGGTAAGCTTCCTCAATGTATTCCTGTTTCCCCCAAAGCACAATATTGCCGCCCTTATCCGATTGGTTAATGACGATTTTGTGGTCATTTTTCAATTTCCGCATTAAGGGGCCGATTATGATAGAGGATTTTCCGCCTCCTCCGGGCCGGCAGAAGCCACCGCCGGCCCGGAGGAGGCGGAAAATCCTCTGCGGAGTCACCAAAGACCCACCGCCGCATTACGATGGCTGGTGGGTCTTGGATTCTGTCCGCTGCTTTTCCGCCGCGGTCGGATTACAACCGCGGCGGAAAAGCTCTCCTTTGGCTGGCAGTGTCTATCAGACACCGCCAGCCAAATTAGGAAGCATTAGTAAACATGCTTTTCCGCGGCGGTTTTTCCGCCGTGGAAAAGCATGTGTACTTTTGCTTTTGGGGGCCCGTTGCGGGCCCCCAGGGCGTAGGCGGGTGGGGGGTGCACATGGGGGGTACCTATGGTACCCCCCAGCATTTACATGCACAAAGCGGCAGGCACCGCACGGTGCCTGCCGCTTTGTGCATGTAAATGTTACACATGCACTTTTAACATTGCGGCGGGTGCTGCTTGAAGCAGCACCCGCCGCAATGTTAAATATCCAGGATGTGACCGCCAGGGTGGCGGTCACATCCTGATTTGCATGGAGGGACCTCCGTAGTCCATGCGGACGGTCCCTCCACCTCTGGGATGGCGGACGGACGCAAGTCCGTCCGCCATCCTAATCGGCCCCTAAGTTGTTATACGGCCTCAGTTTTATATTGGGTGGTTTGTGCTGCTTCATTGTTTTTAATTGAAGTTTTTTGAGTTCCTCTGTTATCCTGTCCGCATAAATGTCTATAGCGTCCCTAGGCATACAGGGATTGAACGCTATGGTGGTTTGAAAGGACTATTGCATGCACGATCGATCTCAATATGCTCCGCATCAGCAATAGCTTGAGTACTTAGGGTATTGTCGTTTTCTGTTTGAAGTTGGTGCATTGATCGCATCAAACTTGTATCCTTGGCTTGGAGTACACTCATTCTTTGAGATCGATTGCTTTCAGTGTCTTTCGCATAGTATTTTTTGAGTTTTATTTTCCGGATAAACTTAAAGATGTCTATCCTGGCGTTGCAATAGTTAAAATTACTTTCTGGACAGTAAGATAAACCCAATGAAAGTAACTGCTCTTCTGCCCGATCCAATTGGATGTTAGTTAAATTGATTATGGTGTTTTCTTTTATTGTTTCTTGTTCTGCCAAAATTTCTTCTTTTGTTGCCTTCCTCTTGGTTTGGGTGCACTTGCGGCGCTGTCGTTGTTTGGCGTTCCTCCTCTGGTTTGCGCGGAGTTTTGATTCCCTGATCGTAAGGTTTGTTTTCTCTGCAACCTCACATACTCGATCTCCTCCGCTAGGGTTAGTTGGCCCAAATCCCCTCTCTTTGTACCTAGGGTGGTATCATCGGATTCATCCCCGCTTGGGACCAGGCTAGTGTCCGACCCTGATGGATTGGAATCACTTGTTGCGGCTTCAATCTGGTGAATCACGATTTTAGGTTTTGTTACTGCTGCACCTTTTTGTTTGCGTAGATGGTCATATTTACGAGCGAACGTATAAATTTGCCCCAATTGGTAATCCTACTCATCGCGTGCAAATATGTACGCCTTTCTTGTTTTAATCGTGTTTTCCTGTTTTTTGAGACGCTCTTTCATTTCCTTAGTTGTTTGATCAATGTAAGCTTTGTCTTTTTTGTAATCGTCCTTTTTTAATTCCTCATTAATTCTGGCAATCTCATCCAGATTTACTTGACGGTCGATTTTTGCGTATATATATATATAAAACACAATCAAAACTAAAAGTCTTTGATTCAAAACTTATTCATTTACACATTACTATTTTGCTCCTTTAACTTCATGCCAATGTGTTTTGCGGATCTTATGACTGCAGCAATGAAATCAAATACACTTTAAAGACAGGCAGATGTTTTTATGAATGTTATTATTTCCGTTATCACATCCAGTTGTGAATCATAATATGATTTCTTGCACTGCATTTTCAGAAAGCAAGACTGAAAACTTGCATTTGTTTAAGAAGAGTCACATAACTTGATCTATGGAGGGGAAACATGCAATGCTGATAGTTCGCATTTTTATATTTTCATAGGTATTGTTTTTAAACGAAGCAACATTATTTGTTTTTCATAAAAAGCCATGTTTGAAAAATGCATATCTATTGAAGTTGTGCTATATGACGGTGCTAAGTGAGACTCTCACAGGAATTCTTTGATAAACTAAAATGGTTCTGTATCACGAAAATTAAAACATTTGTCAAGCTATGAAGGAATACTAAAACTCACTCACCACTTTGTCCTATCATTTTCGACCTACTCTCTTGGAGCCTGCTGGTCCCTGTTCTTTGGTATAACCATGATGGAATGTAATTAAGGTCCTGATTTAGAAGTTGACCAGCAGGGTACTCCATTTGTCACAAATGCAATGGACTACCCACCCAGCCAAACCCTCGGTCTGTCTGTCTCATTTAGAGATGGTCAGACCTTAAGTATTCCATTGCTGGAGCTCTGTTGGCTCCATTCACAAAATACTTCTTCCGATGGCACAACAGAGTAGGGCTGTCGGAGGAAGGACATAATACCACCTGCCACATTTAGGCGCTCATTATGATGGAGGATTTTCCGCATCCTCCGGGCCGGCGGAAGCCACTGCCGGCCCGGAGGATGCGGAAAATCCTCTGCGGACTCACCAAAGACCCACCGCCACATTAGGATGGCTGGTGGGTCCTGGTTTCCGTCTGCAGCTTTTCCGCCGCGGTTGGCTTACAACCGCGGCGGAAAAGCTCTGCTATGGTGGCGGTGTCTCTCAGACACCGTCCACCATATTAGGATGGGCTTGAAAAGATGCTTTTCCACGGCGGATTTTCCGCCGTGGAAAAGCATGTGGAACTTCACTGCGGGGGCCCGTTGCGGGCCTCCTAGGTGAAGGGGGGGTGGGGGGTGCACATGGGGGGTACCTATGGTACCCCCCTGCATTTGTATGCAGAAAGGGGCAGGCACCGCGCGGTGCCTGCCGCTTTCTGCATACAAATGCAATGCGTGCATTTTTAACATTGCGGCGGGTGCAGCTTGAAGCTGCACCCGCCGCAATGTTAAAGATAGAGGATGTGACCGCCACCCTGGCGGTCACATCCTAATTGCACTGGAGGGACCGCCGCAGCCCCTGCGGACGGTCCCTCCTCCTCTAGGGTGGCGGACGGACGCAAGTCCGTCCGCCATCCTAATGAGCCCCTTAGAGTGAATGCTTTAATGACTTTTTTATCACTTCGTTATTGCCAGAAAAAAAGCTGGTGTTGAGGGACAGGAAAAAAAACTTGGGACAAAACTCCCTGGGTGGGTGTGCGGATTATTAGCTTTTCATATCCCGAAAACAAACTACTGCTTTGGAAGTTTGTTTCTGAAATACAAAAAAGAATAGAAGGCAGGTGTGGAAAGGATTTTTCTAGTCACAAACAGCCCGATTCACTGAATCATGTTGTTTGCAATGAAATAATGCTTTTTTGAATGTACAAAATGCAGAATACCGAAATTGTTACTTAATCGCATTTTGCATTTGCAATTCGGTATTTGGAAGGGGCATGTTTAGGGCATCCCTTCCAAATAATAAATCAGTATGGTATGTATACATTTTTTTGCGACCAAATTGCGGTCGCAAAACAGTAATCATTTACCACCAGTTTTAAACTGGGTTTAACCCATTTGCAAAGGGGAAACGGTCCTTTGGGGATCCCTTCCCCTTTGAGATTGTTAAAAAATGTTTTTTAAGAGCCGGCAGTGGTATCCCCATTGAAGTCAATGGGAGTCCGACCGAATCGAATCCGGATGCATCCAAATTGTTCAGTCGGACTCCCCCAATCAGAGTCATCCAGAAAGCATTCTGGCACCAATTTGGTCAGGATGCTGTCCGGACGAGATTGTAGTCAGCCTCATAGTATCTTGGGTACCATTTTATCCATTATATCAACATTGATTTTTGTAACAGTAATATTGATGTTTTAAATGTATATGTAACTGATGTTTAATTAATTGTATTTTTTGGAAATATTTTCAATTTATTTTTAATTATACTTTGGGTTTTAACATTTTTGTTTAGCTTAATATTTTTTATTATTTTAAATTGTAATTAAAATAGTAATTGTATTTTTGGGGATGCTGCCATTTAAAGTTTTTTTTCAGTGGGTACTGTTTTAAATTAGTATTTAAATTATGTTTTTGGTAAATTAAAATAAAAAATATATTGCTAAATAAAATGTTAAAAATATATGTTTTAGTACTTGACTTTTTTTAAATTTCGTATGATGTTTTGTGTTATAGTGACATTGGATAGTGAGTTTTTATTTTATTGAACCTAATAAATGTTTCAATATTTGTTTTTTAGCTACAAATTATAATAAAAATGATTGTGCTTATTTTATTTTTCAGGATCCTGGGTTACATAGTAAATCTGGGAGAAGTATTTTAAAATGTGTAATCTAAAACGCCTGTTTTAAAAAAAGATTGTTAAAATGTTTTTGCAATCTGTTTTTATTTAAAAATGTAGTTTAAAAAAAGAAATTCCAGATTGTTTTCATAAATTAAAAACATTTGTTATAATTTATTGGTGTAAATTTAAAGTAAAATGTTGAGGATTAATTTATTGTGTACATTTACATGATATGTTTTTCAAATCATATGTGTTTCTATTGTTTTAAACATGTTTTTAGTAATTTTATTTGATGAGATGTTTTTATTAGGTATATATTACTGATTCGTGTTTGCTATTTATTTTATGCTCATTTAAATATATTTTGAATTTGTTTTATTGATTAGTTTGGAGTGTGAATAATAAATATGATCCTCCCCATAGGTAAATATTTTCTACAGTGCAGTTTATTTTAGTCTGAAAATGCTTCATTTGTCTCACACAAGTATTCAATGCTTTCCATATTGTTACTAAATTTAGGGCCATATGTATCAACATACAGTTTTGCGATTCCTAAATAGTGATTTTTAAGGAATCGCTATTTAGAAATCGCAAAATGGTATGTATGTAGGAAATCGCTTCTTTTTAGCGATTCCTTAACATTCCTAAATTGCGATTAGCAAATTGCTAATCGCAATTTTCCCATTCATTTCTATGGGCCAGGAGGCCAATAGGAATGAAGGGGAAATTTGCGATTAGCAATTTGCAAATTGCAAATATTTTCAAGGGTGCAGGGGTGTCACAAGAACACCCTGCTGCACCCTTGAAAATGACATGTGTGGGCAAATGGCGCACATACATGCCCAAAGGGCATGTATGAGCGTCATATGGCACCTTTGGATTTTTAAAAAATTGCTTTTTTAAAAGAATTCGCAACTTACCACCAACTAGAAGTTGGTGGTAATTTGCGAATCCTTATGGGCATTTTTGAATTAATTTTTCTTTGATACATTGCATTTAAGGAATCGCAAAATTTGCGATTCCTTAAATGCAATCGCAAAATAAGGAATGGCAAATTTTGCGATTCCTTATTTTGCAGCCCAAATGTTTCATACATACCATTTAGCAAATCAGCATTTGCGAATTTCGGCCTTTGCGAATGCTAATTTGCTTGATACATATGGCCCTTAGTGTGGTAATAGTAAATCTTATCTCTCCGGAGTCTGACGTGTTCGCATAAGTTGCTTAGTTTGGAGGGTGAATAGGAAATCTGAACCCTCAGAGTCACACACTTTTCTCAAAAGTATTTGTTTTGGGGAGGTAATCGTAATCTGCTCCCTCCCACCTTCCCCAGAGTCAACCACGTCCCCAAATGTTGGATAGTTTGGAGTGCAAATATTAAAGCTTACCATATAACAACATCCTGTATCTATGAGGGCCTTCCCAACACTGCTCCAACTTAGGAAAGCATTGAAGACACAACTCTTTAAAGAACACTATACCTAATACAATCCTATAACAAGCTACCTCTCCTACCACTCAATGAGGGTATACCTGTCTTTGACTCTTCTGCCGTTTTGGCTAAGTCCAAGCTATGCCAATACCACATATTTCAATAAATACTCCATCCAAAGTCCAACATACCTGACCCACCTAAGTCCAACACTTTCCCCAATATTGTTTAGTTTGAAGTGTGAATATTAAATCTGACACCCCTCTGCCGTCCAACACCTTCCTCAAACTTGCTTAGTTTGGAGTGCAAATAATAAATCTGATCCCTCAGAGTCCAACACTTTCCCCAAATGTTGCTTAGTTTGGAGTGGGAATAGAAAATCTGGCCTCTCCACAGTCCAACACTTATCACAAATGTTGTTTTGCTTGGATTGGAAATAATAAGTATGTTTTAAATATTTATACATTTAGCATGTCACATTTCAATTAATTTGTATACTTTTAACACAAAATGTTATGTATTTCCATTGTAATATTTTCCGTTATATTTCCTATATTTTTAGCAATTTTATCATCATTTCTAAATGCTTACATATTTTTCATATAACGTTTTACAAAAGTCATTTTTTCATTCTCATTAAGGCTCGAATTTTAACAGGTACATTACGTCACTTTCTAGAATTTTCCTTTGTAAGAAATAGGGTTACTGCTTCAGGGAGGTGAAACACTACTCAAGCAGAAACAACAATCCATGTCAGGGTGAAGTCAAATGCAACCTCCAATTAACTTGTGCTCATCCCCCTGGTAGTAGGGGCGTAACAAAATTTGAGGGGGCCCCCCGCAAGGTGCACAGAGGGGCCCCCGCTCTGGATTTTATCAGGAGCTGTCGGACCAGAGTACTGTGCTGAGGGGGCTCCCTGCAGATCGAGGGCGCCCCGCATTGCGGGGGCTGCTGGGGCCTGTGTTACGCCGCTGCCTGGTATGTAGGTACATAGCATTCAGGCTTAACTTAGAGGCAATGTGTAAAGTGTGTGTTCAACACTTCAAGCAGTAACACAGTGAAAACGCTCCACAAAAGGATACCACATCAGGGGCCAGATGTGCGACCTGACAAATAGCACCTCGCAAATTGCGTTGCATTTTTTTTTTTTTAAATCATTTGTAGAGCGCCTGGCTACACAAAAGAGCAGTGTGTCCCCGCGCTAACCACTGATAAATTATTCAGAGGACCGATGTTATCAGGCAGGGGGTTTACAAAATGGGAAAGATGGATGTTTTTAATTTCCTCCGGAATCCCATTTCAGATGGCTCCATCCTCAGGTGCAGTGGTAGAGCATTCCAGTGTTTGGAGGCTAAGTACCTAAATGAGCGTCCGCCCATTCTGGCCCTGAGAATACGGGGGATTTTAAACAGCATCTCGCCAGAGGATCTTAAATTCCGAGTGGGGCGATGTATGGTCAAGAGGTTCTTTAGATAATCCGGACCTTTGTCCTGGGCAATGCGATGCGCGTAGCAGAGGGCTTTAAATTTAATTCGCTCCTTAATAGGAAGCCAATGGAGCTTGGTCAGGGCGGACTTCCCTGAAGCTCTGCGCGGAAGGCCAAGTACTAAACGTGCGGCAGCATTCTGCACGCACTGAAGTTGGTGAAGTGCTTTTTGACTTAGCCCTATCAGCATGGCGTTCCCATAATCGAGGTGCGGAGTCACTAGGGCGTGGACAATAGTTTTTCTAGCTGCGGCAGGAAGAAGGTCTAAGACCTTACGGAGGACCCTAAGTAAGGCAAAACATCTCCCCGTGACTTTATTAACATGGGTCTTGTACGAGAGGTCGGTGTCCAGCATAACGCCGAGATTTCTTACCGACTCTCTCGGAATGGGGGGGTCCCCGAGTTCAATAGGCCACCATAGCCTCGACCATGTTGATGTCGCTCTCCCGACCACCAGTAACTCCGTTTTTTCACCGTTAAGGCGCAGGCAGTTGTCATTCATCCATACTGCCACAGCTGACATACAGTTCGAGAAGTTGGTGGCGTCTTCACTGTGGTCGGGTGTGAGCTTAAACACCAGCTGTGTGTCGTCAGCGTAGCTAACAATGTCCACCCCAAATACCTCCACCACGCGAGCCAGGGGTTCCATATAGATATTAAACAAAGTGGGGCTCAAACTTGAGCCCTGGGGAACCCCGTGGCTTACCTTACGTGGGGAAGATCTGAAGGGTGGACAGTGCAGCTGAAAACTTCTGTCGGCTAGGAAGGATTGCAGCCAGGCCAGTGCTGACCCTGTCACCCCCATCTCCATCAGGCGAGACAGCAGCGTTGAGTGCAGCACGGTGTCAAACGCTGCACTCAGATCTAATAAAACTAATGCAGCTGTCTCGCCTTCATCCACTATCTGCCTAATGCGCTCGGTGGAATACAGAACGGCCGACTCCGTCGAGTAGCCAGCTCTGAATCCCGATTGTGATGAGTGGAGAAGGGCTTCTTCTTCTAGATGTTTCATAAGCTGCCTATTGACAATCTTTTCCACAATCTTTGCACAGAAGGGGAGAAGGGAGATGGGGCGGAGATTTTGAAGTTGTGAAATGGGGATGTTGGGTTTCTTCTTTAAGGGAATAACCTGAGCAGTTTTCCACGCTTCAGGTACATGACATTCCTGGAAAGATAAGGTGACCATGTGGCTAATATGGTCAAGTAGCATGCTCTCCATAACTCCTTTGCACCGCGCCACTGGGCATGCGTCAGATGGAGATCCGGATTGTATGCTCTTAATGATTCTCAGTAATTCATTTCTTTCAGGCATTATAAAGCATGTAAGCCGGGATCTTTGTGTGGAGACAGCTTCAGTAACCCCAGGGCTGGTTGACAGATAGTTACCAGCAGTGAAAGTGTCATGAATTTTGTCCACCTTATCCACAAAAAAATCGGCTACAAGATCGCATAGCTCAGTAGAGTAGATATCTTGAGCTTCGAGCCTGGATGGAGTCGTGAGTTCTCTGTATATACTAAATAGTTCTTTGGTGGGGTTGCCTGCTGACTCAATTCTATTTTTAAAGTAGATGCTCTTTTCTAATCTAACCAATTTCTGGTATTTTTTTATCTCTATCTTATAGCCTGCTTTGAGTTCAGGGGCATAGTTCTGCCTCCACCTCCGCTCCAATGTTTTACATTTGGTTTTAGCTAATCTAAGTTTTTCCGAGAACCACGGAGCTGTTTTGGATTGCCTGGTCGGTGGTTTAATCACCCAGGGTGCTACCTCATCCAGGGCCTTGGATATCCAGTTCTCATAACTGCTCCATGTTTCCTGTAGAGTGTTACATGGGGACAGGGGGTGTTTTAGTAAGGCGTGTTCGAATAGTTCAGGGGAAAATTTCTTCCAGACCCTGCGCTTTAGAGGTAAAGATCCTTTCAATTTAATTCGCGGGGGGCGTCTTCTATTTCGAACGGGACGATGCTATGGTCCGACCAGATCAACTGGACCGGGGGTAGGACCCTAACACCTTCCCCATTGGAAGAAATGGGGTCCAAGGTATGACCCAGCTGATGTGTGGGGGCTGTGGATAGCAGTCTAACCCCTACAGAGTTCAGTGCTGCTATCACGGTTTGTGCCTCTTTACAATCATTGTCTTCACAATGGAGATTGAGGTCTCCCAAGACAAGAAACTTTTTGTGTCTAATTGCTGGTTGGTGTACTAAGTCTAAAAGTTGGTTTCCAAATTGCGCTGCACTCCCTTGGGGGCGATATATCAGTAACCCGTTTACCGTGTTTTTGGGATCTGCTTTTAGGGTGAAAAGACCACATTCGGTGTAAGGTATGGTGGCTTTAGTTAGCGTACATTCTAGCTCTAGTTTATAAATTAAAGCTAGTCCCCCACCACGTTGTTTTTGTCTGTCTAGTCTTAACAGACTATAACCAGGGGGGATTGCTTCAAGAACCTCCGGGGAAGAAGTTTCATCCAGCCATGTCTCTGTAAGAAACAAGGCGTCCGGTTCCCTATTTAACAACAAGTCATATATCTCGACTCTGTGTTTCCTCATAGACCTGCAATTCAGTAGTAGCAGTTTTAACTTGGCTACTTCCCTCTTCTCCCCTCTAGACAGTGGCAGTGTCAACTTACACGTCTTACAGTAGGGAGGTAATGAGTCAGCCAGTAGAGTATGGAAGCAACTACTGCCCGATTTCTGACTGAATGAAAGCAGCTCCATTTTGGTGTAACATAGCCGAGGTTTAGACTTGTCCTGCAATGACTCAGGGGTTGACGGATCAAGGGGTGTTGCCCCGCGCCCCGGTCGTTCGCGGACGGGCGCAGACGGGCAGGACTCTGGCTTGACTCCGGCGCCCAAACGGCGTGCCCGCTGTACGCGTCCGCTGCGCGGAGCCATAGCCGTATGTTTTTATAGAGGCGCCTGAGTGGCAGAAGAGGAAAGCCCTCTCCAAGATGGCCGCCACTAACCTCTCGGCTCAGTCCCTCGGAAATGACGGCCCTAGATCGGCCAGTAAGTGAAGGGGGAGGCAAGTTATCTGCCAAGTGCTATTTTTAAAATAAAGATCTTAAGGGCGTGGAATCCGCACCCCGAAATCGGTGCGAGATTCAAAGCGCCGCGGTAGTGTGCAGCGTAACGCGCTGGTGCCGGGGGGAGGGAAAGGACACAAAGGGAAATATCAAAGTTTTTTTAAAACAATTAAAAATTTCAACCGCCCGGCTCACGCCTCAGGGGTAAAATATCAGCATTTGCGACTCACAATTTGCGAGGCGCTATTTGCCATGTACAACAGTGTCTTTAACACTGTTTGCGATTCCCAATGAGGTCGAAAATTGCGAGGCTCATGAATATTAATGAGCCTGTCGCATTTGCGACCTCATTGGGAATGGCTAGCCCACCCAGGGATGCTGGGCTCAGCAGACCTCCATCTCTGGGATTGCCTTTCAATAAAGTATTTTTACATTTATTACATGCAGCCCATTTTCCTTAAAGGAAAACGGGATGCATTTAAAAACATGAAAATGAAACGTTTTTGTTTAATTTTTTAAGGGCAGGTAGTGGTCCCTGGGACCACTGCCAGCCCTTACAAATTATTATTAGAGACAGTCACAAAGTGGAGGGGGTCCCCTGGGGACCCCTTCCAATTTGTGGCAGAATTTGCGACTGTTTTGGGACCGCAATTGCCGTTGCAAAACACTCATACACTGGATTGCGGTCACTATTAGGGTGATAAAAACCCCTTCTTAATAGTGACTTGCAATTCCTAAATAGCGAGTGGCAAATAAATTGCGACTCGTGATTTAGGAATTGTACATAGCCCTTTCATACTTTGCATGTCAAAAGGGTCGCAAACCCGTTTGCGCATGCAAAATGGTGTCATACAACTTGCCCCAATATAGAAAATAGATTAATCTGTAATGAATAAAACAAGACCAAAACTACTAAAATCCAAACAGTAGATACACAATTTTAAAGATTTCAGCGAAAATAGCACCAAAAAGCACAACTGTGGATATCTGCTTGGTCAAAGTCACAACTTTGGGATGACCATGAATGGAGCATGGGCCGATTACAGGGACTCAGTTAGGCCCACTGAACACGAATGGCTTAAATTGAGGTTGCAGATCGCTGTGAGGTCCTGCGCTAAGGATGTGTCACGCAGTCGAGGTTATATGTCTGCTCTGCGGTGCGGCAAAGCAGCAGTGCGAGGTCCTGCATCATCATTGACGATCCCACTAACGAGGGCTTGTAACACTAAGCCCAGCCTTGTCGGTGTGTCGCGCAGTCAAGGCGATGTACTGGTTCCTGAGAAGCTGTGAGGCTGCCATGTGAGAACCTGCGTCATCGTCAAGGCTGCCTTCGATGAAAGATTTGGAATGCGACTGCCTGCATCTGGAAAGCTTTACACAGACGGCGGTTTGGATGCAGTTCCCAAGGCTGATGCAGATTCCTTGCGCTGGGAGAACCCTCGCAGCAGAGTCAATTTGTCAAGTCTGATCAGGATTAAATTGTACAGCAGTGAAGATGTGTCTGTTCTGCTGGATCCACAGATGAGTTGACAGGCCCACTTCCAAGGATCCAGGACCTGGGAGGCACAACCCGGCAGGGTAGAACTTGCAGATGGCAGAGTTCAGGTGATGGGTCCCAGGTTGATGGAGCCGTCTCTCCCTGAGGCTGTAGTCAGGAGGCCAGATAACCAGCCTTTGGGGTCATTCTGGGGTCTTGGTTTCAAAAGATGCAGGCCCAGTCCTTTTCACTCAGGCAGCAGGGCAGCACAGCAAAGCAGCAGCCCAGCTAGTCAGTAGTCCAACAGGACACCAGTCCAGCAGAGTGGCAGTCCTTTCAGCAGCATAGTAGTCTTTCTTCCTGTCAGAGTATCCATAGGTCCAGCAGTGTATTGTAGAGTAGATCTCTTAGATCCAATATTTATACGTGGGCCTTGTTTTGAAGTGGGAAACGCTTCTAGAGGTTTTCACTTGAAGTCCCCAGGGTTCCTGCCTCCTCTGTCCTTTCTCCAGACTAACTACAGGGGGTATGTAGCAGAAGGACACAGCCTATTCAAGTGCAAGAAGGCCTGTGCCCAGCTTAGCCTTCCAATCCTGCTAGTGATTGCCCATCCAGGCACACCTGAGGGATCCATTGTGTGGGTCTATCTAGGAGGAATACACAATGCTCAACTGTTAACTACACCCAGTCAGGGGGCTAGAGAAAGACTACAGGCACGAAATGGCTAGGGCAGAAAAATGCCAACTTTCTAAAAGTGGTATTTTCAAAATTGTAATTTAAACTCCTACTTCACCAGAGAGGGTTTTTCATTACAATTCCAAAGAGACCAAACATGAACTGGTAACCTGTTCCCTTTGGAAATTACAGCCTATTACATGTAATAAGGCAATTCCAATGTTACCCCATGGGAGAGATAGTCCTTGTAATAGAGAAAAAATTAATGTAAGAGTATTTCACTACCAGGACATGTCAAACTTAAAAGTTTGTGCCCTACTTTTTTAAATACACTGCACCCTGCCCCTTGCTGTTCAGGGTCTACCCTAGGGGTGATTTACATGTACTAAAAAAGGAAGGCTTGGGCACAAAGCGTGGGGATAACCAACTCAAGGCATACAGGTCTAACGCCTTTTTTCTTTAGTTAGCATTAGAGTGGAGGTAGGAGACATGGTTGAGTCTCTTAGGATAAGTTAAGGCTCATTTCAAGTTCCATTTTAACATAAATTAGAGTTTTAATGGTGGCTTACCAATTATTTTGTTGTGTTTAGAAAGGTTTTTGGCTTTTAGGTAGCCATTTTGTGTTACAATGTGTTATTTTTTTTAATGAGCATGAGCATTAGTATTAGATTTAAGAGTAGTAAAGCAATCAGAATGTTCTTAATGTTCTTTTATTTCTAAATTTACAGGGATTAGTATATCATAATCTAGTTTATTATACTGCCATTATGTTGGTGGATTGGAGTGTTAACGTATTTTTTATCTTTGTTTCAAGGCAAATATGAAGACTTCTAGCAAACGTGGCAGCTTCTGTTTCCAGCAGTGCGGTGGCCACAGACTCTGCATTCTTGACAGCTGGGTTGGGACTACATCCCCCAGCTGTGTTTGGCCACACAGGAGGGGCATACAAATCGTGCTAAAAGCGCACCTTCACTTCCGCAGCACGGGACATGCCCGGACAAAGACCGAGCCAAGAGCAGGCCTGTCTGCACCCGTCAGAGCCCAGGGAGCCTGGATCATTCCCCTTTTATTCTACTTAAGTAGCCTTTACCATCTTTTTCATAAACTGTGAGTTATATTACCCACTCTGATTTTAACCTGGGGCCCTGTGAAAGATAAGTAAGAGGCAGCAAAATGCTATTCCTGTGGGGGCGCTGGGTCTCTTCTATTGGGAGCCATGGGAGCACTCAACACAGAGATATACAATGCTGAGGCCAAACTTGAGGCAACAATGAAATCAGTTTCCTCAAAGGTTGACTTCTATAGCAAACCCGCTACCGTCTCAAACCAAGAAGCTGCCAATCAGGCTCTTCATGATGATTCCAGATGTATAAATGCTAAAGGTTGGTCGGTGGTCATCCCTGAAACTATAATCCCTATATCTCCCTTGGAGGACCCGGGCCTCCCCTCCTAAAAGGAATTCTAAAGCACGGGCCACACAAGCCTAACCCAACACACCCAGCAAATGGTCTCTTTCATCTGGTAGTCCTAGCTATGAGACTCCACCCAATTTGGAACTTCAAAATGTTCAGAAATAGGTTGTTAATCTGTGCCAGGCCTTGATTTCAAAGCAAACATAAGGAGATGATGGCCGGAGCACTAAATCTTTTTAGACAGTAACCCCCAGTCACAGATCTGGGTTGAATCCTTCATCCTTCTTTAGATCACTTCGTCACCCCAGTTCAGACTCAGTCATATGCAAATCAGTCTTGACCCTGTCCCTCAGGGAATAGTCCAGCCCAAACTGCCAAGCCAGACTTCCCTGGGCTGGAAACAAGCATCTGGGACTGGTTTTGAGGTAACACTCTCATCAGCTAGGCTAGCTTGAATCCAGTGGCAAGTGAGCAAGGGACCCAAATCTAATGATGGGTTGGAGCACTGAAACATTTCAGTCACTCACCCACAGTCACGGATCTGGGTTGAATCTAAACACAAGGGGATGATGGGGAAGAATCTGAAAATGTTAGCACTCCGTCCATCATCACCCTGGACTGTTCCCATAAGGAACAGGGTCAAGACTGATTTGGATATTGCTTGGTCTGAACGGGGGTGGCAAAGTGGGCTAAAGAATGCAGATGGATTTAACCCAACTGTGTGCCTGGGTCTGAGTGTCTGAAAAGTTTCTGCACTCCACCTATCATCTCCTTGTGTTTGTACACGCCTTGATTTCAGCCTGGAATTACATCACAATTAATCAATATTTGCTCAAGACTAGCCTTAGTTGACACTCTTCTAGAGACGTGTGTGGGCTCCCTATGTCCCTCGGGAAAGGAGCATGTTTCCAGATCCTGCAAGCCCTTCACATTGTCTATCGGTTGAATCAACGAACCTGGTGGCTCAGAGGTTAGGGAAACTGAAAGCAGTGGGAGTGCTTGCCCCACAGTTCTTTCCAGTTCTCAGAAGGCATTTCAGCCATCTTCAGATCAACAGGTACTTAACACTGGGCCAGTAGTATCTGGTTAATTCTGGATAAACACCTCAAGACTTATCTGATTCATCTGGACCTACTAACCAACTAAGCTCCATGTGTTTTGATTTTCCTTGGGATTCCCCCCTTTCTGAGGATAAGCAGGAATCATGGAAGGAGCTAAAAACAAATGTATACAATGATTAGTGTCTAGGGTTAGTTTAAAGAATGTTATATTCTGAAATGTTATCATGATCAGATGTGTAAACTTGATAGGAAAAGGGGATAAGACTCACCTGGAGGATAACATTGTTATAAACTTCCGTCAGCCCACGCCAGTCGATAAAAATGTTTACACTTTCTCCACAACACAAATTTTTGTCTACGACCATCAACGTTTTAAAATTTTCCTAGTGTAGAGCAGCCTTATTATTTTTACAACAATTACATAGCCCTTTGATATGCTGTTAGTTGCGTCTTTTATTTGGCAAGTTGTAAAATTAAGAAAAAGTATGATATTATGAGTCTATATATATCTATAGCTGTATTATTGTGGCATGATCAATTGTAAATATTCTATATCTTTTGCACAGATTTTATTTTTAATCTTTCATGCTTCAGAAATGCCTGAATAAAGATATTGTTGATTGATTAACCTCTAGCAATGTCTTTTTTCCATGCGAGCCCATTTTTGAGATCTTGTTTTAATGGAATTATTTTAGATATTTTTATATCTCAACTGTTAAAATCATTCTTCTTTTTTTGGCTTTCAGGTTGCAACTACTTTTTTTAAAGGAAATATTTGGGGGGATTTTTAAGGGTTATTTCAATTACACGAAATGAATTTCTGACTTAAAAAGATTATGTTTTTTTAATGAATGTGCATTTTTGGGAATGTGTATTGGATTGAGGGTTGTTTAGGGTAATATTTGAAGACACCCTATTTCTACAAAACTGTAAGTATTATTTTTTATTGTTTTGTGGGAAGGAATATTGAAAATGTATTGTTTGAATAATGAAAAGATTTCGGGCCTAATTACGATTCGGTTCAGACCGCACCCGATGGCTTGTCGGTTGCATTCCCAACGGCATCTACTGCTGCATTTCGAAAGACATATTATGATGTGTGCGGTCGGAGGCAGCAGTCAGAGTGACCGACCAACACTTTCCAATGGGTTCATCCCTTTGTTCGGAAGCTTACCATAATCCTTTAAGGACAGCGTTTCTGCCGTTGTAATTATGATGTCGGTTTCCGACAGCCTTTCCATTTCGGCCTGTCCAACATGGAAAGGCTGTTGGTAGGTGACATTGGGAGCACCTAGCTAGGCTCACTGCCCCCCTGGCCATCCACATCTGGGGGCGTGTATGGTGCCCCTGAACATCCCTACAATGTGTGGTAGGCACCATGAGGTGATTACCACATGGTGCAGGGATGTTCACAAACTCCCATTTCTCAATGGGAACTTGTGTTGCAGACAGTTTCTGCCTGCTGCACAAGCTCCCATTGAGAAATGGGAGTTTCCTTATGCACTATGTGCGGTTGGATCGTAATTCGGTGTGCGGAACCACCGCCCTATGGTGGAGCGGTTCCTCCATCGCAATGGTGTTGATCGAAGGAAACTCCAACAGACATCGTGATCTGGACCGTAATATTTGGTGTGTATTGTTTTTAGGAATTATTAGTTGTGTTAATGTAGTGTTGATTTTAATGTATGTATTTGCTATGTGTTTGATCTCTTCATATATATTCTACTTTGATTTATGGGTGTTGTTTATGTATAGTAATGAGTTTAGGTATAGTAAGGTTTTTGGTTAAAGGTTTGCCTTATTTAATATAATATTTTTTTTAATTGTTGAAATAGTTGGTAAATGTGGTTTTATTTATTTATTCAATATGTACAAATGCAATAATTTATTTAATATTCATGTCATAATCTATTGTTCTTTAAAGATTTTTACTGTTGGTTTGTTATATGATTTTTATGTGCAATAAGGAGTAAGTACACTTTAGAAACTTAGTAGTCTCAGGATGTGAGTTCTGTTTATAGTGTTACTTTTTTGCATAAGGGTACAAGCATGTGGGTTTAACATGTCTTTTTTATCTTTGTGTAATGTGGCTTCTATCAACAAGAGCAAATATTTTTTTCAGTTTCATTTGGAATGTACTATTTGTGGAATAATCAGTAGAGGGTATTTTTAAGATGGTGCCAGGTGAATATGTTGTAGTGGAAATACCAACTCTGCTTTTGACTGTTTAGAAACACTTTTCAATTCTGTGCGTCCTGGCAAATTCAAAGTCTATTATTGTTTGTTTAGTGAATAGTTGTTGCTTTTTCCTTTCATGATGTTCAATAGCTCAGTGTAGGTTGTGTTTTTTTCTTTGGTAGCAGATAGATTATCTGGGGAGTTTTATAGACTTGCAATTGCCAATGGATGGTATATACCTGGTAAAATGGAGATGGGCATTGTTTAAATGTTTAACGCATGAGGTATGTTAGACCTGTCTGGCCTTTTGCGTAGCTCCTCCAATTATTTATTTATTTTGTCCCCTTTTTGCCCCTCATACTTTTGTATCTTTTTGAATCCACTAGGTTTTTATGGTGTTGGCCTGGGGGATAGGTGTTCTTTTACCCTCATAGTTTTTCACCTTAGACCTAGGTGCCTTTCCTGACAGGAATTCACTTAGAGTCACAAAATGGTGGCTACCAACTGTCCCAACTGCCATATCCTAGAATGCCCCATAGGTTAACATTAGGCCTTCCAGAACTTTCTGGACCCTACTGGACCATGTGTGGACAGTCTATATAAGGGCAGAGGTCAGGAAGCCATTTTGTGCAGCCCAGTTAAGTAGAGGAGAGAGGCAGTGGTGTGAGGAGGAGGACGCACTAGAAGGAGTTAGTTGGTCTGTGGGATTGACAATCTCTTCCAGAAGACGTTCCCCCTCTTGCCCCTGACCGAACCCTCTCATTGGTCCTTACTTCCTGAGGGAATCGGTACGGCCGTGGCTGTGGGCCCCTGAGCCCCTTTGACTCACACTTTCCCTGCGCTAGTCAGGGAAAACCTACTTTCCCCCTCCCTTCCTTTTCGTGGGAATTCCTCACGGTAATCCAGAGGAGAAGGATGGAGTGAGTTTCTGTACCCGGCGCTGCTAAGTATCCCCTGAGGCAGTGGCAAGTGGTGGCATTGGTGTTGCTGAGCTGCAGGGCTCGAGCTGTGGAAGCGCTTACCCTTGCACAGGCCCAGTGGATCGGCTGAAGGAAGTAAGGGAGCCGGCGGTCTACTGATACCCGACACAGGCTCAGTAGCAGTCATCGGTCTTCCGTGTGAGGGAGGCGGCGCCGAGCGGGAACACTGATCTCCCGCGCAGGCGCTACAGCAACCCCAGAGAGTGTTCGGCGAGGTTTGCGCCAGATTGCCAGACCGGCCTCCTCAGTCCTGCCCCCACCGTTACTGGCGAGTGAGGGGAGCGCCGGAGATTGTGCAGGAGCCTACAGGAGGAGAGAGTGTCGAAGTCTGGACACAGCGTTAACCCTCGTTTGGGCCCCAAGTAAGGTGGAGAACCAGGGGGAGGAGTGTATAGTGTCTGGGGAGGAGTTCGTCCCGACCCCAACTTCGGGAATAACTGTCGAGGCCCCCTCTCCTTCTTCCTTCTGAAGCTGATTAGTGAGAGAGGGCCGTTAAAAGGCTCATTAGAGTGAGTGAAGCAGGAAAACACCTCCAGGCTGGGAAAGAAGCCTGAGACACTGTGGGTATCGAACTGAGGGAGGTGCACCTATTGGGTTTCTCTTACAGGGGAGGCAGGGAGAAAGACATTGGGACCGTATCCTGTGCTAATTGAGAAGAGATGTTAACAGAGCTGTTAATATTGTAATTGAGAATTGAAATTCTGGGGTTATTCACTGATTGTGAAAAAGGGGACACACAGTGGGTGAGAAGGAAGTTTCCCCGAGACCCTTGAGTTTGAAACTCCCAAAGAAGTAGGCTGAAGTTGGTAATATATAAAAGCGTAAATGTTCTTTTGGTAATCAGGAGACCTCAGCTTGGGTGGTTAATCTGACACTGTATAAAGTGCTATTATTGTCTGTTAAGAAAGTGTTGCCTAAGGATAACTTAATGTTGGAGGAGTAAACACTGCTGAATTGGGATCTCCTAATACTATTGGATTTATGGAAAGAACTAATAGAAATTGGACATTGTATTTAATTGTAAATTGCTGAGGGAGAGAAGTCAACAAAGAATATTTTTATAAAACAGCTCATATTTTTATACAAAGTTTGGTGTAGCGTCATTTTTGAGTGGAGTTGCTTGATGTTACTGCTGGGTTGTATGCAATCTTTACACATGTGCCTCAATTAGAGATTGTCTTACCCTAGGCCAGGCTACCCTAGGTGAACTGACAACATTAGGTTCCAACATATTGGTGTCTAGCGGTGGGATCTTGACTGTGGTTGCGACTACTCTGCAGTAATCCACTAACCTACACCTGGAGTTTTCTCCTAGCGGCCTTCCTAATTTTTACTTTTGTTTTTTCCAAATTTATTCCTGGTGGTGGGGTGGAAGTAGCTTCAGGTTGCCCTTGCAACTCTATTCTTTTTGTGTGTTTAACCTTGTGTTGCCTTTTGCTAAATGGAATTTGCACTGGAAGAACTGGACACTTATTCTGTGGCCCAGTTAAAGGATTTCTGCCAACAAATGGGGGTGTTCTTTAAGCGTGGTGCTAAGAAGGGGGAACTCCAGACCAGTTTAAGGGCTTGGGTGGAAGCACGCAGAGAAGGGAAGGAGGAGGATGAAGGGACAGACCGGGACACGGTCATAGAGGTAGAGGGATTATTCCACCCTGAGGTGGGAAACCTACTCCCAGGACCAATGACCTTCTCTAGGGGGGGCAGTAGTGTCTCCGGGGGAAGCTTGACCGAAGCGGAACTCACAGACAGGAGGGAAAAAAGGAAGCTGAAATGGGAGTTAGCCAGGTTAGAACAGGAGAAGGAGGAACAGAGGATGACTCATGAGCTTAGACTAAAAGAGCTAGAACTCAAGGCTCTACAGTTAGGACTCGCCAACTCTCCAAATGGTGGCAGCGAAACCAAAGAACCAACCAGGGAGTCCAGACCCTACCTGCCTAAGGATATAGTTGCCAGCTATAGTCAGGGGGATTGTTTATGTTTTGAAAGAACAAAGGTCCTTAGCTTATCAGAATCAAGTTTTACAAATGAAAATATAGGCCATATTAGGAAACTATATTTGTCCTCTGTCCAGCCGGACAGGGTATTTATTTTAACATTTTGGAACAGATACTTAGATAGTTTTTGGCACAGTCCTGTACCACATTCAGTAGAAGACAAAACAAACAATAAAAAGGGAAGGTTTTCAGGCAAAGAAAGAGCAAGTGCTGGCCACTTTAGAGTCAATTTCAAATTAACGTGTATGCCAGAAAACACAACAAACAGCAAGAATGTAACACAATGGTTAGGCTGTGAGCGTGCTACAGAAAGTCGACGTTTCGATCCCTTAAAAAGCTCTAGTTACATGGGATCATCATCAGGACAGAAATATGAAAACATTTGCCTGCCAGTCGTTATTAATCACCCGCCTGTTTGAGGAAAGAGATAGAGAGAAAAGAGGGAAGAAAGACAAGGCCAATGGCCAAATTATAAGTGCAACTCTAACAACGTAAACTATCCAATTGCTATGCACATTTTCTTTTTTTCTCGAAATCGACTTAACGTGGTCTATTTGTGAAGCAATTGAAATTCTGTGACTTCGAAGACACGGTTACGTACGTGCATGGTGATTGAGCAGTGATTCTATCGTGACAAAATATAACAGAGGCCAGGGGCTTATGTGAATCAAGGGGGCAAGAGCATTCCTCGTATTGAGAATTGGCGTCCCCTTCGGGGTTTCGAGTGCAACCATGCCGTGAACAAAGTAATGTTTTATCCAATGTAATATTTAAACTAACGGGGGCTTGGGGATTACAGCTTACCCCAGTGTTGGGCTCCTTAGATCCTGGGCACACCATTAGCCTCAGTCGATCGTTATGGAATCATGAGGAGTATTGGGCAATTTTCTATGGAAATAAAGAATAATTTTTCCATACAATTGATGATTGTTCCCTTTGACTATTGAATTATCAGCAAGGGTTGCACGGGGGGGCGGTGAGGCCGGCCGTCGGCGTTTACCTGATTATGACGTTGTGCATATGGTCGTCAAGGGGTTAGGCCATCAGTTTGGTCACCGGGGTTATTTCTGGAAGGCGAGAATAGGCGGGAATTAAACACTACGTGGGGATGCTTTAAGGGACTTGGTCGGGGGACAGACAGAAAATGCGCTGTTTACCTGATACGTATTGATATGTCCAGACCGAGGATGGCTGCCCGGTTCAGGGTACGGGTTCAAGGTTGATTCTGGGAAAGGAGGATAAATAATAAGGACGGGTCAAATTACCGGTCGCAAGGGTGTGGGGATTCTCCTAAGGATACATTGTGGGAGTTCTTACCTGTAAGAGTGCGATGACTCGAGTTACAGATGGGGTTCGTCGGGCGGGGGAACAGTGTCCTCTCCGTGTCTGCCGATTGTGCAGTCCGATGGGAGTGAGGCTGCACTGTGATTGTTAAGGCCGGTCTATGAACATAGAAGACGGCGATCCGTGGTGGCCATCTTGGGACGGGTCTGTTTGAGTAAGCCTGGGAGGCGGCAGTTTCAAAATAAAACCGGGAGGAGGTAGCACCAAGGCGGCCATTATTGAATGATAAGAAATCATTCATGTAAGCAAAATAAGGAGGGTATTTGGGCTCAGATAATTTACAATGTGAGTGAGAATTGTGTCAACGACGAATAGAGTGACTGTACAATTTTACAAGTGCAAAAAGTGAATCAACGTGAATGTGCTTAAGGTGACATTAAAATATATACATTTCGGAATTTGCCAAAGTAGTCTCTGTATAAGCCATCTTCCAATCCTGGAAGGTCAATTTTTAGATTACAATAAAGCAGTCCAATCCTCAGTCCGATTCAACCCATTTCTTAATGTGTCAAATTGAATCATTGTCTTTAGCTCCTCTCTGTTGAGTATTTGAGCAATATCTCCACCTCGTGCTGGTAGTTTAACCACTTTCAAAATTGTCCATCTTATGTCATCTTCATTATGACCAGCGTCATTGAAATGGTCAACCAGTGGTGCATTGGCAGTTTTACATCTTACGCGGCTCCTGTGCTGGCAGATGCGTGTCTTGGCTTTTTGCGTGGTTTGGCCGACATATAGTTTTGGACAGGGACATTCAATGGCATAAATCACATTTGACAAATTGCAGTTCGAGAATGACTTTCTTTCATACGTGGTGTTGTTGTGGGTGAATTGCTTACCCTCCACCGTGTATTCACAGACATTGCAACATCCACATTTCACATGCCCTAGAAGTGGGGGTAGGACCCAAGCTGCGTCCAGTGTCCCCCCTTGTGATATTATAGGTAAGGCTGCTCTAACAAGATGGTCTTTTAGATTTTTACTCTTGCGAAAGGCAAAGAGGGGTCTCTCGATGTTTATGGGGCCTGCATTTATTGTTGGCCAGTGTTTTAATATGGACTTCCTGATTTTATTGGAAACCGGCGAAAATGTGGTGACACATGCAATTCTGTCTTTCCGATCTCTGTCTTTTGGTGTCAGCAGGACCTCACGTGGGCAGAACCATGCACGTTTCAGGGCTTGTTTAACTACTCTTTTAGGATAGCCCCTGTCCTTCAATTTGTTGGAAAGAACTGTAGCTTCTGTAAAATAATCAGACTTACAAGAACAGTTTCGCCTTATCCTAAGGAACTGTGAGTATGGAAGGGAGTCCCTCAGTGCTCTCGGGTGGTTGCTTTTGTAGTACAGTAGCGTATTTCTCTCAGTGGGTTTCCTGAAAAGTTTAGTCAGGAGTTCACCTTCTGAGTGGTAGACGGTGAGGTCCAAAAAGGTTATAGAGGACTTGTCGTGTGTAAGGGTGAACGTTAGTCCACAGCAATTATTGTTAAGCCAATGCAGAAAATTGGTTAATGTTTCATTAGCCTGGTTCCAAATCAGGAAAATGTCATCTATATATCTTCTCCATACTTTAATACCAGAGAAGAAAGGATTAGATGGTGTCAGTATGGAACCAGTTTCCAACTGGTCCATAAACAGAATGGCTAGGTTGGGGGCAAAAATAGCCCCCATAGAGGTCCCTTTGATCTGCTGGTAGAAAGTGCTGTCAAAGACAAAGAAGTTTCTCGTCAAACATAGTTCCAATAGTTGAAGAATAAAAATAGTTGGAACTCTATGTGGGCGTTGCCTAGTATCTAGGATTTTTTGAATGACTAACAGTGCAGCCGTTTGTGGGATGTTTGTGTACAAAGACTCCACGTCTAATGTGCACAAAGTCTCTTGGAGGGGATCAAATTCCAGATGTTCAACCAGGTTGATCATCGACATGCTATCTCTCACATAGCATGCCGTGGTTGGGACAAACTCCTTGATGAAGAAGTCCACGTAAGTTCCCAGTGGTTCCAAGATCGACCCACACGCTGAAACTATGGGTCGCCCCGGTGGATTTGCGAGATTTTTGTGAATCTTGGGGAGTGTGTATAAGACCGGCAGTCTGGGGGATTTTACATTAAGGAAGTTGTATTCTTTCTTACTCAAAAAGCCTTCAGTGCAGGCATCAGATGTCAATTTTTGGATAATCTCTTGGATGTGTTTTGTGGGATTCCCAGAGAGTTTTTGGTAAAGATCAGGGTTGTTCAATTGGCGCATAATTTCTGCCCTGTATGTCTCTGTTTCTTGAATAACAATCCCACCGCCTTTGTCTGCGCTTTTAATAACCATATTTCTGTTGTTTTTAAGGGCTTGGATTGCTTTCTTCTCTTGGAAAGAGATATTGCAAGGGATGAATAGTTTACTATTCTGAATTGTTGTGAGGTCTTTGAGTACGAGTTTCTCAAATGTTATGATCTCAGGTGGGACCATTGTAGATGAGGGAGAGAAGGTGGATGGCGGCCGGAAAGGGGTGTTAGGTTCAGGGGGAGTACTAGGATGCAATTGAAAAAATGCCTTTAGACGGACTGTTCTAAAGAATCTTAACAATTCAGTGTGCAGTTCCATGAAGTTGGGACGAATGGTTGGTACAAAAGACAGCCCTTTCTTCAGTAGTTCAGTTTCTGTTTCTAGAAGTGTATGCTGTGAGAGATTAAAGATAGGTATCACCTCTGCTGGTTTCTCTACTACCATTGATAGAAATTGTTCCTCGTTTTCCTTTCTCCTGGGGGGTTGTGCCATCTTTGGGGCTTCTTTACCCGCCCGCGTTGTGGAGTGTTGGGCTGGCCTCTGGATAAAAAATTACTCTGTCCAGCGCCTCGCCTTGCGTTTGCGCTTGATCCTTCGCCTGGGTCTGACCCGTCTGAAGACTCAGCGGATGTGTCAGAGAAACCTACCAGGTTTTGGCGACTGTTGTAACGTCCCCAGGGCTTGTTGGTTTGTGAGTAGGAGTATGTTCTATTGGTATAGAAATCTTTCTGGAGGTACGGGTAGGTGTTGTCCACGTTGTAGTTTTTGATGTCTTTTTTTATTTTATTAGATTTCTTATTTTGCTCTATTCGATGGAAGTCTGAGATTGTTTTCTCAAGTTGCTCTAAGAGTTTTTTACAGTCAGGGGTGAGATCTTTTTCAGATAATTGTTTTTCGATGTCGCTAATTTCAATTTCTAAAGTTTTTAGTGTTTCCGTGGCAATATCTATTCCCAAGACAAGCCAATGCCGGGAACATGTAGTCCCTATATAGCTGAAATTAGCAATGTATTTGGGATTGTCGGTAAATATACCAGGAATGTTTCGTACTACTAGGCCTAGTGGGATAACCTCTGCTTTTAAGTAGTCAGTTAACATTAGAATCATTAATTCCAAACGTACCTGTTTCTTGCGCAATTTCTCTAATTGTTCAGGTAAGGGGCTGTTGGTTATATCGGGTGTATCGGGAGTTTCAGATAGCAGAGAGGGTCTTTGGCATAGTTGTTTTATGTAATCATCAGTGTAAAGGGGTGCGTGTTTGGACATGTCAGGTCGCTGGAGTCAAGGTGATAGGGATAAAAGATTTTACACAAGTGACAGGTACTAGGGGAGCCTACCCTCGGCTGAGGGTAAGGATTTTTGAAAAAATCCCTTGCAATCTAGTGATTGCGCTACAGTTTATTATTTTAACAAGGGGACCCGAACAGTTGGCTGAGGACACAGTCCTGTACCACATTCAAATTAACGTGTATGCCAGAAAACACAACAAACTGTAGCACGCTCACAGCCTAACCATTGTGTTACATTCTTGCTGTTTGTTGTGTTTTCTGGCATACACGTTAATTTGAAATTGACTCTAAAGTGGCCAGCACTTGCTCTTTCTTTGCCTGAAAACTTTTCCTTTTTATTGTTTGTTTTGTCTTCTACTGAATGTGGTACAGGACTGTGCCAAAAACTATCTAAGTATCTGTTCCAAAATTGTTAAAATAAATACCCTGTCCGGCTGGACAGAGGACAAATATAGTTTCCTAATATGGCCTATATTTTCATTTGTAAAACTTGATTCTGATAAGCTAAGGACCTTTGTTCTTTCAAAACATAAACTACCCACGGTCCTCAGCCAACTGTTCGGGTCCCCTTGTTAAAATAATAAACTGATGATTACATAAAACAACTATGCCAAAGACCCTCTCTGCTATCTGAAACTCCCGATACACCCGATATAACCAACAGCCCCTTACCTGAACAATTAGAGAAACTGCGCAAGAAACAGGTACGTTTGGAATTAATGATTCTAATGTTAACTGACTACTTAAAAGCAGAGGTTATCCCACTAGGCCTAGTAGTACGAAACATTCCTGGTATATTTACCGACAATCCCAAATACATTGCTAATTTCAGCTATATAGGGACTACATGTTCCCGGCATTGGCTTGTCTTGGGAATAGATATTGCCACGGAAACACTAAAAACTTTAGAAATTGAAATTAGCGACATCGAAAAACAATTATCTGAAAAAGATCTCACCCCTGACTGTAAAAAACTCTTAGAGCAACTTGAGAAAACAATCTCAGACTTCCATCGAATAGAGCAAAATAAGAAATCTAATAAAATAAAAAAAGACATCAAAAACTACAACGTGGACAACACCTACCCGTACCTCCAGAAAGATTTCTATACCAATAGAACATACTCCTACTCACAAACCAAGAAGCCCTGGGGACGTTACAACAGTCGCCAAAACCTGGTAGGTTTCTCTGACACATCCGCTGAGTCTTCAGACGGGTCAGACCCAGGCGAAGGATCAAGCGCAAACGCAAGGCGAGGCGCTGGACAGAGTAATTTTTTATCCAGAGGCCAGCCCAACACTCCACAACGCGGGCGGGTAAAGAAGCCCCAAAGATGGCACAACCCCCCAGGAGAAAGGAAAACGAGGAACAATTTCTATCAATGGTAGTAGAGAAACCAGCAGAGGTGATACCTATCTTTAATCTCTCACAGCATACACTTCTAGAAACAGAAACTGAACTACTGAAGAAAGGGCTGTCTTTTGTACCAACCATTCGTCCCAACTTCATGGAACTGCACACTGAATTGTTAAGATTCTTTAGAACAGTCCGTCTAAAGGCATTTTTTCTATTGCATCCTAGTACTCCCCCTGAACCTAACACCCCTTTCCGGCCGCCATCCACCTTCTCTCCCTCATCTACAATGGTCCCACCTGAGATCATAACATTTGAGAAACTCGTACTCAAAGACCTCACAACAATTCAGAATAGTAAACTATTCATCCCTTGCAATATCTCTTTCCAAGAGAAGAAAGCAATCCAAGCCCTTAAAAACAACAGAAATATGGTTATTAAAAGCGCAGACAAAGGCGGTGGGATTGTTATTCAAGAAACAGAGACATACAGGGCAGACATTATGCGCCAATTGAACAACCCTGATCATTACCAAAAACTCTCTGGGAATCCCACAAAACACATCCAAGAGATTATCCAAAAATTGACATCTGATGCCTGCACTGAAGGCTTTTTGAGTAAGAAAGAATACAACTTCCTTAATGTAAAATCCCCCAGACTGCCGGTCTTATACACACTCCCCAAGATTCACAAAAATCTCGCAAATCCACCGGGGCGACCCATAGTTTCAGCGTGTGGGTCGATCTTGGAACCACTGGGAACTTACGTGGACTTCTTCATCAAGGAGTTTGTCCCAACCACGGCATGCTATGTGAGAGATAGCATGTCGATGATCAACCTGGTTGAACATCTGGAATTTGATCCCCTCCAAGAGACTTTGTGCACATTAGACGTGGAGTCTTTGTACACAAACATCCCACAAACGGCTGCACTGTTAGTCATTCAAAAAATCCTAGATACTAGGCAACGCCCACATAGAGTTCCAACTATTTTTATTCTTCAACTATTGGAACTATGTTTGACGAGAAACTTCTTTGTCTTTGACAGCACTTTCTACCAGCAGATCAAAGGGACCTCTATGGGGGCTATTTTTGCCCCCAACCTAGCCATTCTGTTTATGGACCAGTTGGAAACTGGTTCCATACTGACACCATCTAATCCTTTCTTCTCTGGTATTAAAGTATGGAGAAGATATATAGATGACATTTTCCTGATTTGGAACCAGGCTAATGAAACATTAACCAATTTTCTGCATTGGCTTAACAATAATTGCTGTGGACTAACGTTCACCCTTACACACGACAAGTCCTCTATAGCCTTTTTGGACCTCACCGTCTACCACTCAGAAGGTGAACTCCTGACTAAACTTTTCAGGAAACCCACTGAGAGAAATACGCTACTGTACTACAAAAGCAACCACCCGAGAGCACTGAGGGACTCCTTTCCATACTCACAGTTCCTTAGGATAAGGCGAAACTGTTCTTGTAAGTCTGATTACTTTACAGAAGCTACAGTTCTTTCCAACAAATTGAAGGACAGGGGCTATCCTAAAAGAGTAGTTAAGCAAGCCCTGAAACGTGCATGGTTCTGCCCACGTGAGGTCCTGCTGACACCAAAAGACAGAGATCGGAAAGACAGAATTGCATGTGTCACCACATTTTCGCCGGTTTCCAATAAAATCAGGAAGTCCATATTAAAACACTGGCCAACAATAAATGCAGGCCCCATAAACATCGAGAGACCCCTCTTTGCCTTTCGCAAGAGTAAAAATCTAAAAGACCATCTTGTTAGAGCAGCCTTACCTATAATATCACAAGGGGGGACACTGGACGCAGCTTGGGGCCTACCCCCACTTCTAGGGCATGTGAAATGTGGATGTTGCAATGTCTGTGAATACACGGTGGAGGGTAAGCAATTCACCCACAACAACACCACGTATGAAAGAAAGTCATTCTCGAACTGCAATTCGTCAAATGTGATTTATGCCATTGAATGTCCCTGTCCAAAACTATATGTCGGCCAAACCACGCGAAAAGCCAAGACACGCATCTGCCAGCACAGGAGCCGCGTAAGATGTAAAACTGCCAATGCCCCACTGGTTGACCATTTCAATGACGCTGGTCATAATGAAGATGACATAAGATGGACAATTTTGAAAGTGGTTAAACTACCAGCACGAGGTGGAGATATTGCTCAAATACTCAACAGAGAGGAGCTAAAGACAATGATTCAATTTGACACATTAAGAAATGGGTTGAATCGGACTGAGGATTGGACTGCTTTATTGTAATCTAAAAATTGACCTTCCAGGATTGGAAGATGGCTTATACAGAGACTACTTTGGCAAATTCCGAAATGTATATATTTTAATGTCACCTTAAGCACATTCACGTTGATTCACTTTTTGCACTTGTAAAATTGTACAGTCACTCTATTCGTCGTTGACACAATTCTCACTCACATTGTAAATTATCTGAGCCCAAATACCCTCCTTATTTTGCTTACATGAATGATTTCTTATCATTCAATAATGGCCGCCTTGGTGCTACCTCCTCCCGGTTTTATTTTGAAACTGCCGCCTCCCAGTCTTATTAAAACAGACCCGTCCCAAGATGGCCACCACGGATCGCCGTCTTCTATGTTCATAGACCGGCCTTAACAATCACAGTGCAGCCTCACTCCCATCGGACTGCACAATCGGCAGACACGGAGAGGACACTGTTCCCCCGCCCGACGAACCCCATCTGTAACTCGAGTCATCGCACTCTTACAGGTAAGAACTCCCACAATGTATCCTTAGGAGAATCCCCACACCCTTGCGACCGGTAATTTGACCTGTCCTTATTATTTATCCTCCTTTCCCAGAATCAACCTTGAACCCGTACCCTGAACCGGGCACCCATCCTCGGTCTGGACATATCAATACGTATCAGGTAAACAGCGCATTTTCTGTCTGTCCCCCGACCAAGTCCCTTAAAGCATCCCCACGCAGTGTTTAATTCCCGCCTATTCTCGCCTTCCAGAAATAACCCCGGTGACCAAACTGATGGCCTAACCCCTTGACGACCATATGCACAACGTCATAATCAGGTAAACGCCGACGGCCGGCCTCACCGCCCCCCGTGCAACCCTTGCTGATAATTCAATAGTCAAAGGGAACAATCATCAATTGTATGGAAAAATTATTCTTTATTTCCATAGAAAATTGCCCAATACTCCTCATGATTCCATAACGAGCGACTGAGGCTAATGGTGTGCCCAGGATCTAAGGAGCCCAACACTGGGGTAAGCTGTAATCCACAAGCCCCCGTTAGTTTAAATATTACATTGGATAAAACATTACTTTGTTTACGGCATGGTTGCACTCGAAACCCCGAAGGGGACGCCAATTCTCAATACGAGGAATGCTCTTGCCCCCTTGATTCACATAAGCCCCTGGCCTCTGTTATATTTTGTCACAATAGAATCACTGCTCAATCACCATGCACGTACGTAACCGTCTCTTCGAAGTCACAGAATTTCAATTGCTTCACAAATAGACCACGTTGAGTCGATTTCGAGAAAAAAAGAAAATGTGCATAGCAATTGGATAGTTTACGTTGTTGGAGTTGCACTTATAATTTGGCCATTGGCCTTGTCTTTCTTCCCTCTTTTCTCTCTATCTCTTTCCTCAAACAGGCGGGTGATTAATAACGACTGGCAGGCAAATGTTTTCATATATCTGTCCTGATGATGATCCCATGTAACTAGAGCTTTTTAAGGGATCGAAACGTCGACTTTCTGTAGCACGCTCACAGCCTAACCATTGTGTTACATTCTTGCTGTTTGTTGTGTTTTCTGGCATACACGTTAATTTGAAATTGACTCTAAAGTGGCCAGCACTTGCTCTTTCTTTGCCTGAAAACCTTCCCTTTTTATTGTTTGTTTTGTCTTCTACTGAATGTGGTACAGGACTGTGCCAAAAACTATCTAAGTATCTGTTCCAAAATTGTTAAAATAAATACCCTGTCCGGCTGGACAGAGGACAAATATAGTTTCCTAATATGGCCTATATTTTCATTTGTAAAACTTGATTCTGATAAGCTAAGGACCTTTGTTCTTTCAAAACATAAACTACCCACGGTCCTCAGCCAACTGTTCGGGTCCCCTTGTTAAAATAATAAAATATAGTCAGGGGGATGACATAGCCAAGTGGCTGGCTGCCTATGAGGTCTCCTTAAGAGCCCATGGGATCCAGGAGAAACACTGGGGGGGGTGGGTTGTATAAGTATATGCCTCCTACTGGTCGGGACACTTTGTTAGCCTTAGAACCAAAGGAGCAGACCAACTACCCTACTATGAAGTTAGCGTTGATTAGAAAGTTTGGGATAACCCCGGAAAAGTATCGCCAAAAGTTCAGGGGGAGCACAAGTTAAGCACCCAGAACTGGGTGGATTTCCTGGATTATGCAAGGAATGCGTTGGAGGGCTGGGTACAGGGCAGTGAGGTGAAGGATTATGAGGGGTTGTATGATCTTTTTTTGAAAGAGCATCTACTCGAGAAATGTTTTCCCGAGCTGCGCCAGCACCTGGTGGACAGCAAGCTGACCAACCCCCGGAAGCTTGCAGAGGAGGCGGACATCTGGGCAAGTACCCGGGTGTCCCCAAAGGGGACTCGAGGGGATTCCCAAAAGGCCGGACAGGGCGCCCCTCAGAAGAAGGATGGGGGAGATAAAAAGCGGGAGTTCTCTAAAGGTCCCCAAAATAGTTTCCAGGGAAAGGGAACAGGTTTCACCCCTAAGGCTAACCCGCCCAGAAACCCTCATCCTGGCCAAAGCCAGCAGCCAAGGGTTGTCCACTGTTTTGAGTGTGGTGGTGTTGGACATTATAAGGGAGATGTCAGATGCCCAAAGAGACCACCCCCTCCCACCGGAGGAAAAGCCCCGGGAGTAGCTAGTGTAGTGCTCGGGGAGGAGTTGCCCTTAGATAAGGGGGGTGAGTGGGTGGGTGTCACCTTAGTGTCCCTGGGAGAACGGGAGATGGTTCCTAAGATCCAGGTGCCCCCAAATACTACCAAGTATGGGCAGTGGATCACCATCAATGGCCAGAGAGGGGAGGCTCTGAGAGATACAGGAGCCAGTATGACTATGGTGAGAAGTCATCTGGTGTCTCCAGAGCAGGTGATTCCCAATGTACTCCACCCCGCCGCGATGGCTGATGGCAGAATGGGCCACTACCCCGTGGCCGAGGTTCCCTTTGAGTGGGAAGGGGTTGCAGGTTCACTTCGAGTTGCCGTAAGCCCTGCCGTGCCAGTTGATTGTCTGTTGGGGAATGACATGGAGCACAATGCTTGGAGAGAGGTGGAATACCGGACGCATTCAGCGATGCTAGGTACACCTGACTGGGCCTGTGTAAGCACAAGGTCTGCGACTGCCC
Organism: Lissotriton helveticus; assembly: GCF_964261635.1. NCBI lineage: Eukaryota > Metazoa > Chordata > Amphibia > Caudata > Salamandridae > Lissotriton > Lissotriton helveticus. The sequence continues at coordinate 492,120,323 of NC_136072.1, read as the reverse complement.
GGAGAGGGAGTTCGCCTGGGTTGGAGCCTGGAACAATGGCCCAACCCGCTGCCAAAAAGGGACAGACCCGAAGACAGGAGAAGCCTGCTTCGGCTTCCACACCTCATGTGACAGATCGGCCACCTGCGGTGGTGGACCAGGAGTCCGTGGAGGGGGAAGTAGTTTCTCTGGAGGACCTGCCCATCCCTGCTGAGTGGCATGTGGAGGGAGGGCCTACCAGAGAGGAGTTCTGTAAGGGCCAGAAGGGGTGCCCTACCCTTGAGGGACTGAGGCGACAGGCTGAAGCCCAGGCAGCAGGGGACGTTGCGGGACACTACCACATTTACTGGGAGGATGGACTCCTCTACAGTGAACCTAAGGTACCTTTACCTGGTTCATCAAGGGCCTTGGTAGTCCCGCAACGGTACCGAGCCTTTCTGCTGGACTTGGCTCATGAAATTCCCTTGGCAGGACACTTAGGTCAGGACAAGACCTTTGCTCGGCTTGTCCCCCACTTTTACTGGCCTCAGATGAAAGTGGCGTCTAACACCTACTGTCGGACGTGTGTAACCTGCCAAGCCAGTGGGAAAACAGGGGTGAAGCTGAAAGCTCCCCTGGAACCACTTCCTGTCGTTAGCACCCCCTTTGAAAGGGTGGACATCGACATTGTAGGGCCATTGGATCCACCAACAACAGCTGGTCACAGGTTTATCCTGGTTCTGGTGGATCATGCCACACGGTACCCAGAGGCAATACCTCTGAGGACTGTCACTGCACCTGTGGTGGCTAGGGCCCTGATGGGGATCTTTACCCGAGTGGGATTCCCCAAGGAAGTTGTGTCCGACAGGGGGACCAACTTTATGTCAGCATACATGCGGGCAATGTGGAAGGAGTGTGGAGTGACCTACCGGTTCACCACTCCCTATCACCCCCAGTCCAATGGTCTGCTAGAAAGGTTCAACAAGACCTTGAAGGGCATGATCAGAAGTCTGCCTGAAAGCCTGCGGAGGAAATGGGACGTCCTCCTACCCTGTTTGCTATTCTCCTACAGGGAAGTGCCACAGAAGGGAGTGGGCTTCAGCCCCTTTGAGCTTGTGTATGGGCACCCTGTATGCCGTCCTCTCAGCCTGGTGAAGGATGGATGGGAAAAGTCTCCCAGGAAACCCCCCCAGGATGTGGTGAGCTACATGCTGGGCTCCAGGAGCCAAATGGCGAAGTTGTGGAAGCAAGCTTCTGACAACTTGGAGGCCAGCCAAGCAGTGATGAAGGAGTGGTATGACCACAACGCTCACCAGGTGGAATTGGAGCCTGGCCAGAAAGTGTGGGTGATGGAGCCTGGAGAGCTAAGCGCCCTCCAGGATCGCTGGACAGGCCCCTTTGAGGTGTTAGAAAAGAAGGGTAAGGCCACATACCTGGTGGACCTTAAGACCCCTCGACAGCCCCTACGGGTGCTACATGCTAACCGACTCAAACCCCACCATGAGAGGCCCGAGGTCATCTTAATGATGGTGACTGATGGGGGAGAGGAAGCGGAAAGCGAACCTCTCCCAGACTTGTTCTCGTCTCAAGAAAAGGATGGGTCAGTGGAGGGAGTGATTCTCTCCCCATCCCTAACTCCTGAACAGCGGGAGGACTGCCGCCAGATACTGGAGCAGTACTCTACGTTGTTCTCCCTTGTCCCGGGAAGGACCCACCTGTGTACCCATGATGTGGACACAGGAGACAGCCCACCAGTGAAGTCAAAGACCTACCGGCTGTCCGACAAGGTGAAGGCTAGCATCCATGGTGAGGTCGCCAAGATGCTGGAACTAGGAGTTATCGAACCTTCCAACAGCCCCTGGTCCAGCCCGGTGGTTCTTGTGCCAAAAGCCGCTCCACCGGGCACCACTCCAGAACTGAGGTTCTGTGTGGATTACCGGGGACTGAACTCAGTTACAAAAACTGATGCTCATCCGATCCCTAGGGCGGATGAATTAATTGACCGGCTGGGAGCTGCCCAATATCTAAGTACCTTTGACCTCACTTCAGGGTACTGGCAGATCTCCCTGACAGATGGAGCAAAGGAAAGGTCAGCCTTCTCCACGCCTGAGGGACACTTCCAATTTTGCGTGATGCCCTTTGGGCTCAAAAATGCCCCAGCCACTTTTCAGCGGCTGGTGAATCAGGTCCTCTCCGGAATGGAGGGTTTCTCCGCTGCTTATCTGGATGACATTGCTGTCTTCAGTAGCAGTTGGGAGGACCATTTGCAACATTTGCAAGCAGTTCTCCAGGCCCTGAAACAAGCTGGATTGACCATCAAGGTCAGCAAATGTCAGATAGGGCAGGGGTCGGTTGTGTACCTTGGACACTTGGTGGGTAGGGGAACAGTGCAGCCCCTTCAGGCGAAGATTGAGGCAATCATGGCCTGGGAACCCCCCAAGACCCAGACTGAGGTCCGAGCTTTCCTGGGCCTCACAGGCTACTACGCTTTGTGAAGGGGTATGGCACTATTGTAGCACCCCTCACAGAGCTTACCTCAAAGAAACAACCTCGACGGGTAGTTTGGACAGAGGCTTGTCAGCAAGCCTTTGAAAAGTTGAAACAGGCAATGTGTGCAGCACCGGTCCTGAGGGCCCCAGACTTCTCCAAGGAGTTCATTGTCCAGACAGATGCATCAGAACATGGCATTGGGGCAGTGTTATCGCAACTAAATGAAGAGGGCCTGGATCAGCCTGTGGTTTTCCTATCCAGGAGACTGCTTCCCCGGGAACAGAAGTGGAGTGCAATTGAGAGGGAAACTTTCGCGGTGGTGTGGGCTCTGAAGAAGCTGCGGCCATACCTGTTTGGCTCGCACTTCCTGGTTCAGACTGACCACCGACCCCTTCGTTGGCTGATGCAAATGAAGGGGGAGAATCCCAAGTTGTTGAGATGGTCTATCTCCCTACAGGGAATGGACTTCCGGGTGGAACATCGGCCTGGAGTAGACCACGCCAATGCAGACGGTCTCTCTAGGTATTTCCGCCTTAGTGATGAGGACTCCCAAGGGGTTGGGTAGTTCTCCCCACTTTCAGCTGGGGGGGGCGCGTGTTAGACCTGTCTGCCTTTTGCGTAGCTCCTCCAATTATTTATTTATTTTGTCCCCTTTTTGCCCCTCATACTTTTGTATCTTTTTGAGTCCACTAGGTTTTATGGTGTTGGCCTGTGGGATAGGTGTTCTTTTACCCTCATAGTTTTTCACCTTAGACCTAGGTGCCTTTCCTGACAGGAATTCACTTAGAGTCACAAAATGGTGGCTACCAACTGTCCCAACTGCCATATCCTAGAATGCCCCATAGGTTAACATTAGGCCTTCCAGAACTTTCTGGACCCTACTGGACCCTGTGTGGACAGGCTATATAAGGGCAGAGGTCAGGAAGCCATTTTGTGCAGCCCAGTTAAGTAGAGGAGAGAGGCAGTGGTGTGAGGAGGAGAACGCACTAGAAGGAGTTAGTTGGTCTGTGGGATTGACAATCTCTTCCAGAAGACGTTCCCCCTCTTGCCCCTGACCGAACCCTCTCATTGGTCCTTACTTCCTGAGGGAATCGGTACGGCCGTGGCTGTGGGCCCCTGAGCCCCTTTGACTCACACTTTCCCTGCGCTAGTCAGGGAAAACCTACTTTCCCCCTCCCTTCCTTTTCGTGGGAATTCCTCACCGGTAATCCAGAGGAGAAGGATGGAGTGAGTTTCTGTACCCGGCGCTGCTAAGTATCCCCTGAGGCAGTGGCAAGTGGTGGCATTGGTGTTGCTGAGCTGCAGCGCTCGAGCTGTGGAAGCGCTTAACCTTGCGCAGGCCCAGTGGATCGGCTGAAGGAAGTAAGGGAGCCGGCGGTCTGCTGATACCCGGCGCAGGCTCAGTAGCAGTCATCGGTCCTCCGTGTGAGGGAGGCGGCGCCGAGCGGGAACACTGATCTCCCGCGCAGGCGCTACAGCAACCCCAGAGAGTGTTCGGCGAGGTTCGCGCCAGATTGCCAGACCGGCCTCCTCAGTCCTGCCCCCACCGTTACTGGCGAGTGAGGGGAGCACCGGAGATTGTGCAGGAGCCTACAGGAGGAGAGAGTGTCGAAATCTGGACACAGCGTTAACCCTCGTTTGGGCCCCAAGTAAGGTGGAGAACCAGGGGGAGGAGTGTATAGTGTCTGTGGAGGAGTTCGTCCCAACCCCAACTTCGGGAATAACTGTCGAGGCCCCCTCTCCTTCTTCCTTCTGAAGCTGATTTACTTTCTGACTGCCCTGATTAGTGAGAGAGGGCCGTTAAAAGGCTCATTAGAGTGAGTGAAGCAGGAAAACACCTCCAGGCTGGGAAAGAAGCCTGAGACACTGTGGGTATCGAACTGAGGGAGGTGCACCTATTGGGTTTCTCTTACAGGGGAGGCAGGGAGAAAGACATTGGGACCATATCCTGTGCTAATTGAGAAGAGATGTTAACAGAGCTATTAATATTGTAATTGAGAATTGAAATTCTGGGGTTATTCACTGATTGTGAAAAAGGGGACATACAGTGGGTGAAAAGGAAGTTTCCCCGAGACCCTAGAGTTTGAAACTCCCAAAGAAGTAGGCTGAAGTTGGTAATATATAAAAGCGTAAATGTTCTTTTGGTAATCAGGAGACCTCAGCTTGGGTGGTTAATCTGACACTGTATAAAGTGCTATTATTGTCTGTTAAGAAAGTGTTGCCTAAGGATAACTCAATGTTGGAGGAGTAAACACTGCTGAATTGGGATCTCCGAATACTATTGGATTTATGGAAAGAACTAATAGAAATTGGACATTGTATTTAATTGTAAATTGCTGAGGGAGAGAAGTCAACAAAGAATATTTTTATAAAACAGCTCATATTTTTATACAATGTTTGGTGTAGCGTCATTTTTGAGTGGAGTTGCTTGATGTTACTGCTGGGTTGTATGCAATCTTTACACATGTGCCTCAATTAGAGATTGTCTTACCCTAGGCCAGGCTACCCCAGGTGACCTGACAACATTAAGGGGTCCATTATGATGTCGGGCGGATTGCCTCCGCCAGGCTGGCGGTAGCCACCGCCGGCCTGGCGGAGGCAATCCGCCCGACATCCATTGCCAAATTCCCCCCGCCATATTAGGATGGCGGGGGGGACCGCAGCGGTGATAATCACCGCCCGCCTGTTTTCTGCCCCATGTGGCCTTGCGGCCGGGGCGGAATATGTTTAATATGGTGGCGGTGTCTGTTAGACACCGCCAGCCATATTAGAATGCGCATTCTGGCACGCCTTTCCGTGGCGGCAATGCCGCCACGGAAAGGCATGCGGAGTCCCCCTGCAGGGGCCCGTTGCGGGCCCCCAGGGACTCCGTGGTGGTGGGGGGTGCACATGGGGGGTACCTATGGTACCCCCCCCGCATTTCAAAGTGCATCATGGCAGGCACCGCACGGTGCCTGTCATGTTGCACTTTGAAATGCACAACGTGCACGTTTCACAAGGCGGCAGGCGGAGATTACTGCTCCGCCCGCCGCAATGGCAAAAATACAGGATGCGCCCGCCTGTGTGGCGGGCGCATCCTAATGCACATTTCGGGACCCCCGCCCTCGAGGCGGCCGGTCCCGTTTCCCGATCCGCCCGCCATCCTAATGGCCCCGTAGGTTCCAACAAGGTATAACAGTCTTTTGTTTGTTTTCAAGAGTAGCAAATAAGATACACCTTTTTTATGGCTTGGCTTGCCAGCACAGCTGTCACCAGGCAATTGTGGGAGTATCACTAAAAAGGGGCTTTCCACCAACCACATACTGGGAGCCAGGAGCACATGTTTTGATTGGGCAGAAGTTTGTGCTTCGACAAAAAACATGCATGCCTTCCCCAGCAGCTTTGATCATTTTATGTATCCAGCAGGCTGAAGTTGAACTTTCTGGTGCACACACACAACATTGTAATCGAGTAAATATGGCTGACATTAGTAGATAATGTATTGAGCTTGTCTTTCTCTGGCAGCAACACAGATGGGGAGCAAGCATTAACTGACATGGATTGTTAGGCCTGCTTTAACAGACAAATGGCAATTAACTTTTCAACCTATGCCAATATTATAGTATATTTCTTTGCTCACAAATACACATTCATTCCCATTCTATGTGCTTTTAATGCGTCACATTATAAAAAAATATACCTTTAAAGCTAGACAGATTGGCATTGTTCATTACTGAGGCTATCATATGTTATGAAATCTTCCTGCACGTTGGTCACAGCGAGATGCTCTGTGATGTATATTTCTGAAAATGTTTTCGGTGCTGGGTTAGGTATTTCTTCACTTCTTTTTCTAGATATTTCTCTTTTTAAATTGGATAGTTTGACTATAAAGTGGGTAGGAGTTTGGTGAGTGTTGTGTCATTTGGAGCTGTGGAACATGTGACCTCTTATAAGTCCTGCAATATTTTGTCAATCTCAATTTCTGCCATATTTGGCAGGTGGCAATGCTCAGCGGTATTTTCTACTTATTCATTTACAGAGGTAGTCCTTCCATAGTAACCTTTAGAATATTATTAAGTACATTTCCGGTAGCAACATTCTTTAATGCTCAGTTCTTTGCTATTGGTGTGGCCTACAAATGTGAGCAGGGGTTTCCTTTATGTGGTACTGTGTACGTGGCTCCATTGTTGATTCCTGTGTTTAAATTAAAATGTCAAATAAATATTGAATTCATTTTTCATTGTGTAGTTTAATTAATTACTATTATATTTATTATATATTTTACACACGTTTGACATGTTTACTTACATTTTCAAGTTGTATTACTTTTTTCATATTGGTTATTTTATAGTTTGAGAATTCTTTTTTCTTCACTTTGTTTTTATTAGTATATTATTAACTTCGATTGTACAGTCCTTCAGGCATGAAGAAAAATATATAGAACACATATTTAGTTTCATTTCATTGATTAAAACGTTTTAGAAGTTGATGTTTTTAGAGTTAAATGTTTAAGTTATGTAAATAGTTTCACTTATTTTTTCGGAGTAGGTTTCTGGATTTTTGGAATGTTTGGTAGACTTCTGTCTTTATTGTAGAAGATAGTAAAAAAAAGATCTTTTTGCGTTTGAAATTGGGTTTCTGGTTGGCAGAGGTATGTACCCTGTCTAAGCATGAGCCACAATCCTTGTCTGAGTAAGTCAAAAGCATTTTAAATGACCCTGTGCTTTCCTTCTGGTATCTTGGCACGGAGCAGTCAAGCTTAAGTTAAGAGGCAATGTGTAAAGTATTTGTGTAACACATCAAACTGTAACACAGTGAAAGAATTACAAAGAGACTCCACACCAGTTTAGAAAAATAGCTTATATATTAATGAGCAACACCAGACCACAACAACAAAATCCAATAAGTAGAGGTCAAGATAGGAATTTTTAAAGAATACACTGTTTGGTAGTGCTTACAAATAAATAGCAACAACCGGGGCTATCTGGCCACGCATGGCCGACTCAAATCAAAAAGTTCATGCCAAAAGCAATGGAGTGCGGGTCAGATACAGGGACCAGCCTTGGCCGGCTGAATAGTACCTCTGTTGACAGAGTTCAGGTACTGTTTGCAAGTTAAATAGAGAAGTCTTTGATATCCCAGAGACTTCAGAAAATGGGAGACAAGCCAACAAGCCCTTGGAGATATTTTGGTTCTGGGGTGTACAAATGCAGGTCCATTCCTTGTCACTCCCAGGCAAGAGGGCAGCAGGCCAGCACAACAAAGCAGTTCATCAAAGTGGGTGTCCCTCCAGCTGCACAGCAGTCCTTCTTCCAGGTAGAATTTCTCAGTTCCAGAAGAGAGTTCTGAGTTGATGGTGTCAGAGGTGCAGTAAGTATACCCAGTTGGGCTTTTGAAGTTGGGCACACTGTAAAGAGATTCCATTGAAGTGCACACATCCCTTTTTTTCCTGCCCGGGCTTTAGACACACTACCAGGGCATATGCAACCCTTTATGGGAAGACAGGGCACAGCCTTTCAGGTGTAAGTATCAGACCCTTCCCTTCCATCCTGCCCAGGATGGTCTATCAGGATGTGAATGATCCCTTTGTGTGTGCCTGCCTAGAGGGAATGCACAAAACCCGCTGCCACCTCCCTCAGATGTCTATTCAGAGACAGGCAGAAAGCACCAATGGTTACAGTAAGAAAATGCCAACTTTCTAAAAGTGGCGTTTTCAGAATTGCAGAGAGATAGGCCTTGCAATTGTAAAAAACGCTTACATTTGTTTTTCACTATCAGGACATGTAATACTTAAAAGTACATATGCTACTGTGTAAGTACACTGCACCTTGCCTTTAGCTGCCCGTGGCCTACCTTAGGGGTGACCTATATGTAATAAAAAGGAAGGTTTGGGCCTGGCTAACTTGCCAGGTCGACAAGTCACTTCAAAACTGCACACACAGGCTTTGCACTGGCAGGCCTGAGACATGTTTAAAGGGCTATGTAAGTGGATGGCGCAACCAGTGCTGAAGACCCACTAGTAGAATTTATTTTACAAGCCCTGGGCATATGTAGTACACTTTACTAGATAATTATAGGTAAATAAAATATTCCAATTGTGGATAAGCCGTTGTTACCATGTTTTAAGTACAGAGCGCATGCATTTCATCACTGGTTAGCAGTGGTAAAGTGCCCAGACTCCCATAGCCAGCAACGATCAAGTCAGCAACAACATTAACAACAGGCGGTCTGAAGGCAAAAAGTCAGAAACCACGCCAAAGGTGCCAGGTCTAACATTTCGTTATTTCTTTTTACTCATGATCAGTAATATTTTTTATATTTTTTAAATAAGACTCACTTTCTTGAGCTGTCCCTCTTGCTTAAGCGGTGGTTATTCTCAACCCTCTGGTATACTCTTTTTGGCATTTGGGTAGGAAGGGTCTATTCACACTATTTCCAGTATAGACTCTCTATTCACTTTTCTCCGGGTGTATTTTTAATTATAATTTATTATTTAAAGTTGCTGTTTTGTTCTTAAGAGGGGTCCAGGATCTTCACATGAAGTGTCTTGTCCTGAATATTGTCTCATAGATTTACTTCAGCAGAGACCGAAATGTCAAAGTCCTAACCCAATTTTTCTTTTAGTTTCTGATAAGAGTCAATTCAGGAGATTTTGGACCTGATTCACAAATGTAAACTTAGACCAAAAGTCTAAGTTCAGACCTAAAGTCTAAGTTTAGACCTAAAGTCTAGCTTTACTACTAGTAAAGTTAGACTTTTGGTCTAAGTTTAGACCAAAAGTGTAACTTAGACCAAAAGTCGTACTTTACTGCAGACTTCAGGTCTAAACTTAGACTTTTGGTCTAAGTTTACCTTTATGAATCAGGCCCTATGTTCCTATGTTTAGGACATTCTCCACTCTGTATACTACTTTGAAATGGGTTATTGCACATTGATAACTAGCAAAATCTAGTGAGGAAGGCTGTCTAGTTCTGTTACCAATGTTTTGGAGTATTGTTTGTTTTGAACCCCTAATGATACTATCATTCTTTGAGTGAAATACAATGAATGAGAAATACATTCGGGTGTGTTGCTTTCTTTCTTTCTTTAGTAATACAGACTACTGCTATCTGAATTGGTTTCTCGATGTCATGATTTGACATCTCGTAAGAAATTTAGAACTCTATCTAAATATACCTGTAAATATATTCCTTGTAGGATATAATATCTGACAATTATTGACCCAAGTCCACAAGGGTATACTGGGTCGCCCTTTTCCATATATTACTTTCTAATAGCAGACTTTTCAGAATTGCAATCTAAAAAATCCAACTTCACCAAAAGTTGTGTTTTTACATTGTGATTCCAGAGACATCAAATTTGTGGATTCCATCTCTTCCCAATTGGAAATTACACTTATTCAAAGTCTGTTTTTATTTCACCCCCTAAGAGGGAGTACGCATAAAAAAAGGTGACATGTACACAGCTATAAGCCTACAACCCCCAAGGGGCCGGCCGCGTCAGAAGAAATGCAATAACATACTACGCCTACATGGCCTGAGTTCTCATCAACCTTATACACAGCGTTCCGCCTACAACCCAATAGGGCCGGCCGCGTCAGAGAATAGAGATAGCTTTCTACCATGTCCAATAGTCACCGCCAATGGAGCCGAGCCCTTGGGGCCAGGCGTAAACCAGGGGTCAGAACCAAGAAAACTACCGGACCATAGTGGTCCAACTTACAACCAGGAGCCTAGAGAGAGGCATCAGTACAACAAGGATAGCAGAAGGAAAGAATAGAGAAAGAGTCGTCAGAGAAGAAAGAATCAGGGAAGGGGAGAGGAAGGACCCAGAGAGTAGCAACAACAGGAGCAACCGTCACTAGTCACAGAGTGGGCTCTAGAGCTATCACACTATGAGCCTGCGTGAGGTAAAGGGGAGCACAGCATCGTCTACTAGACGTAGCGCCCTCAGTCTAGGGGGCATGTTTCTCGCATGTTCGGTTTTGCACAGATAGGTCACCAGGGGCTGCCACACCGCTTTAAAGCGTGTATTGCGAGACTGCAGTCTTGCGGAGAGCAACTCCATAGTGATGACATGCCAGAGTCTCCCAAACCATGCAGCAATAGGGGGCGTCTCTGTCTTCTTCCAGTACAGGGCAATGAGTTGTCTGGCAGAGCCCAGCATTTGTAATGATATAGTTCAATCACTTCGGGTCAGAGCTAACAGATTCGCAGGTTTGATTCCCAGCAACAATGTACTAGCGGCATCAGGCAAAGGAAACCCCAGGACCCCCCTTATGTGGCTCAGGACCTCCTTCCAGAAGAAAGTGATCAAGGGGCAGGTCCACCAAATGTGCAGGAAATCCCCAGGCGCAGCTTGGCACCTCCAGCAATCGGGAGAGGAGGTTGGGAGCATTTTATGTAAGCGCTGAGGCGTGTAATACCACTGAGTCATCACTTTATATGCGTTTTCTTGTTGTGATTTACTATGATACACTTTAGGGATATCTCTCCACAAACGAAGCCACTGCGTCGGTGTGATATCGGCCCCTAACATCGCATGCCACCGTTGCTGATAGGTCTGCGAAGGTGGCGCCTGAGGGTGTTGCAGTATCTGGTATATCTTGGAGATCAAGCCCTTCGTGTCGGCACAAGAACGGGCTAGGCGCTCAAACGGGGTAAAGTCTCGGGTAGCCCCAGGGTATGTTGCATCCGTCAGGACCCAATGGCGCAGCTGGAGATATTGCAGCTCAACCTCAGGTGAAAGCCAAAATTCCTCCCTGCAGTGGGCAAAAGATTTAAGGGTGCCCCCGTCGAAGAGATCCGTAAGGACTCTGCAATCGCCCTGAGACCATCTACGAAAGGCTCTAGTACGGTAAGCCGGCGGAAACCACGGGTTGCCCTCAATAGGGGTGTGCGGGGAGGGAAAAGTCGTGAGACCTCTACGTACTGCTATTCTGTCCCATATTTCCAATACTGTCTTCGCGGGCACCGCCAAATAGGCGCTCGGGGACCGCCCTGCTTTATGATTCCACGCCAGGTCCCAGACGGTGTGGCCAGTTACAGCTCTGTGCATGTGTAGCCACCCCTTTTCACTCTCTCTGGTGCCCCACTCAACCACGAATCGCAAATGAGCAGCCCAATAATAGTCCACCAAATTAGGACACGCCAGCCCTCCACGATCTCTCGGAGCCATAAGGAGTGCTTGGGAGAAGTGGGGCCTCTTTCCCCCCCAGAGGAAGTTGGTGCAGTCCTTCTGCAAAGTCCGAATATTTTGTAAGGGGATAGGCGTAGGAAGACACTGAAACAGGTAAAGGAGTTTGGGTAGGATGGACATTTTTATTGCGTTGAGTCTACCCAACCATGAAGGAATAAGTGACTTCCATCGCCGTAGATCGTCAAGGACCGACCTGCGACAATCTTTCCAATTAAGTGGCGACCAGCCATCTAGCGAGGGAGTCAGGTGTAGGCCAAGGTATCGAATGTGGCGATCAGTCCACTGGTATGGACATAACTGTTCCAGTGGGGGAACGTCAGGTGTAGGGATGGTAAGGTTGAGTACCCAGGACTTACTGTGGTTAATTTTCAGACCAGAGACGCTTTCAAAGGTGCAGAGCGTGGCGTGGAGTGCTGGCAAAGACTGTCGGGGCTCACTGAGGGTGAGGATGAGATCGTCTGCGTAGAGCGCCACTTTATGGTCCTGCCCACCCATCGGGATGCCGTGAATGGCCGGATCTCGACGAATCATATCCGCCAGGGGCTCTATCGCTAGGGCAAACAGTAAGGGCGAGAGAGGGCAGCCCTGCCTAGTCCCTCTCCCTATGCTGATCGGGTCCGTTAACTGTCCATTCACGCGGACCCTGGCCCTTGGTGTAGCGTAAGGCACCATGATTCTGGTGATCATTTTCGGACCAAGCCCCATCTTGCAGAGGTACGCCCGGAGCAATGACCAGTCCACCCGGTCAAACGCTTTTTCAGCGTCTAACGAAAGGAGGCAGGCCGGGATCTGCCAGTGATGCACCTTCCCCACCAGGTGCGCAATCCTTTGCACGTTATCAGCCCCCTGGCGGCCGCGGATAAAGCCCACCTGGTCCGGGTCGACCAGGTCAGGCATATGGGGGTCCAACCGCTTCGCCAGCACTTTGGTGTATATTTTAAAGTCGGTATTCAGTAGAGCTATCGGGCGGTACGACGAGCAAAGTGTGGGGTCTTTTCCAGGCTTCAGAACTAAGGCTATTTCCGCCATTCCCATATCCGGAGAGGGGCCTTGTTCATCAGTGAAAGAATTAAAGAGCCGAAGAAGGTAAGGTCCCAGCTGAGTTTGGAACAGGCGATAGAAGGAGAGCGGCAGTCCATCGGGACCCGGTGTTTTCCCCAGGCTGAGCTCACTAATAGACAAGGCTATCTCTTCCTGCATTATCGACTCCTCCAGAAGCTCAGCCGAGTGGGGGCTCAACGTCGTCCCACTGTACTGCTCTAGGACTTCCTCCACCAAGGCAGGAGTCGGCGGCTCCGCAGTGTAGAGCGAAGCATAGTAATCTCGGAACGCCTGAAGTTTATCCTTAGCAGCCGCCGCCCTGGACCCATTAGGGAGAACCACATTCGCTATGTGGGACTTGGCTGCCCTGACCCTCAGTCTCCTCGCTAAGAGCCTCCCAACCTTATCCCCTCCATCAAAATGTAACTGTTTTAAAGCCAAAAGGGAGCCTTCAGCCCTATTCGTAGCCGTAGTTGGCCTCGAAGATTCGCCAGGTGGCGTCTCGTCCGTAGGGTAGAGCCGCCCCGATCCTGTGCCTCCGCCACCTGCAGGTCCCTCACCAGGCCATCCTCCACTGCTCTCCCCTCCCGTGCCCTCGCGATCACAAGAGACGTAATATGACCCCGTATTGTGGCCTTAAAGGCATCCCAGACCACCGGGAAAGGCGTCTCTGGCAAGTCGTTTTACTCAAAATAGGAGGTAATGGTCACGAATGTCCTCAACATTCGCTGCATCGCGAAGGATGTGTGGCAGCAAATACCATTTCCGTTCCCAGGGGGGGGGGGCAGTCCCTCGGGTCCCGAAAGAGCAGTTCCACATGAGCATGGTCCGAGATTGATATGTCGGACATCTCCACTTCCACTATATCCCGGAGGAGGTCATGAGACAGGAACATATAATCGATGCGAGAGTAAGAGCGGTGAGCGCTCGAATAAAAGGAGTACTCACGTTTGTCCGGGGAAAAATACCGCCACGCATCAAACAGTCCTAGGTCACCGATCTGTTTGCGAAGCGCCAGGGACATTGCCCCAGCCCCACTAAAGGAGCCCTCGCTCCGATCTATCTTTGGACACCATACCATATTCAAATCTCCCCCTAGAATTAGCGAGGGGCCACCCTGAGGTATCTGATCCCGCAAGAGGTCACGGAGGAAGCGATCCTGTGTCTGATTGGGGGCATACACATTGCACAATGTTAAACAGTGACGCCCCACCTCAACATTCACCCTGAGAAAGCGGCCATCGCCACTCCGGAAGGGACCACCTTCCCCCCGCCTGATGCCAGCCTTGCACATAATCGCCACCCCTGCAGTTTTCGTATCTGCTGCCGCCCAGTACTGAAGAGTGTACCTAGGGTGAGCCATGCGCCCAGTGTCAGCCTGTAGAAGGTGGGTCTCGCGCATGAAAACGATGTCTGGATTATGTCGCAGAAGGTAGTGCCAGGTCTGCCTGAGCTTATTGGGCGAGTTAAGGCCCTTAACATTAAGGGACAGAATCTTTAGGGGGGCATTCATACTACTAGCCATGGCAGGGACCATCAGGAGTCGCTATCGTAACCATCCTCACCGATCTACACACCATCCACACACCCCAGACAAAAATCCAACCTCCTACCCGTCACCCTCCGTTACCTCCCAGGTCCCACACAGAAGAAAAGAGAAACAAGAAGGAAGAAAGAGAGGAAGAGAGGAAAAGCGAAGAACAGAAAACAAAAATCAGTCAGCCGGGCAGGCCGGGTGAATGAACCAAATAAACACGGCCAACAGGGCCAGAGTTCTCTGTCCCCAGGATAGAGCATCCTACACCCGCAGGTTCGAACGCTCTTCGGGATGTCACTCCCTAGGGGGCAGTTCAAGGGGGACATGGTGATCAGAACGCACCAGGAAGCATGGAGCTCCCACCGCCCCAGGCCCAGTCTACAGGATCTAGGGGCACCGTAGATCCCCCCCGCCACCCGACCATGGGCCAGTAAAAGGAGACATGGGAGCAGCACATCAGGAGGAATGCAGCATAGTTAGATCTGTCGTCAGGGCGCATGAAGGCATGCCGTGAGAGAGCGCCCTCCGGGTTCAGTCTTGTCCTCCTCAAGAGCTCGAATGTGGGCAATAACGTCCTGTTTAGCCTGACTGTGAGTGGGCTCCGCAGCAGCAGGAGTGCGTCGTCGTCTCGGTACCATGGTCCAATCAGGTCCAGTCGGCGTCCTCTTGCGGGAAGAAGGTCGGGAAGGGCTCTCCGGGGGAGAAGTCGAAATGCGGAGAAGCCGCGCCGCCTCATTGTAGGATCTCAGAGCTCTGCGTTTACCCTCCCACTGGAAAATGAGCGCGAAGGGGTGTCCCCACTGGTAGGGAAGGTTCATGCTCCGCAGCTTTTCCGTCACCGGGCGGAATGCGCATCTGCGCTTCAGCGTGTTAGGCGCCAAATCTTGGAAGATTTGAATTTTGTGGCCCTTGTATTGGAGGTCAGGCTTGTCTCGTGCACATTTCCAAATCTCCTCTTTCTCCTCAAAAAAGTGCACCCTAGTTAGGATGTCCGGCAAAAGGCCCGATTTCCCCGCAGGGGCCGCCACTCGGTGCGCCCGATCAAGTGTGGGGGGCGACACGTCCTCATCTCCTCGGACCTCATGAAGGAGCTGCGCCACGTAATCCATCACGTCCTCCCCCTCTTCTCCAAGCGGAACTCCATGGATACGGAGGTTGTTGCGCCGACCCCTGTTCTCCAAATCTTCCTGCTTGATCTGGAGTTCAATGTTCTGTTCCTCAAGGGCTATCAGGCGCTGCCACAGATGTTCCTGTTCTTCCGTGCGTGTGTCCATGGTTCTCTCCAGGCCGTCAACTCGGTCCCCCAACTCCGTAACCTCCTTCTTGAGCTCAGTGACGCAGGAGTGCACCTCAGATCTCAGGGATCCTATCTCTGCCTTAAGGTCAGTCATAAAGGCAGCCATAAATGCCTGAGTAACTGGCAGGGAGTCCGCAGCCACCCGTGATGGGTCCTCCCCGGCCTCAGGCGCCCCCGTTTTGCCCCACATGGCTACCACAGTGTTGTCTTTAGGGGCCGCCGCCGGGTCGGCCCTGGCGCCTTCATTGGTGCGCGTCATCGTCTCTTGTGACCGGAGGGACCACCGGCAGGCCAAGGTCAGCCGCTCCTCTGAATTCACTCAGCGTCAGGCGGTAAGCAATAGCAGTAAAAGGGGGGGGCAGGCCCACCGGGATAGCGCACCAGCTTGTAGTACAGGGAGCAGGCCTATACCCCGGCCACCCGAGGGGCCAGGGCCCAGGTCACCCGTCCCCCGCAGCAGTAGGACAACAGTGGGCCTCCACACCCCCTCCAAAGCAGTCCGGGTAGCTCACCTTAGGTATGCAGTCTAGTCCCGCTGAGCAAGGGCACCTGAAGACGGTCTGGCCAGTTACAGGGCGCCCCCTTCTCACCTCTCTCCACGGACAGCGCTCACTTCGAGGGCCACCTCCTCAGTATCGCCACGCACCGCAGATTCTCCTCATCTGCAGACCAGTGGACGCCTCGCACTGCCGGGCCTCAGCACTCCGCCGCCTCACTCTCGCCGTGTTCGCCATCGGGAGACTCCCACTAAGGCCAGGTCAGCGCCGATGCAGGCAGTCACCTACCGGCAGTACAACAGAGGGGCACAAAGGGGGTACAGCACCAGATCGTAGCCAGGGCGATCCGCAAGCAGCTACTCCGCCGCCGTGTCACCGCACTCCCAGCTCTCACCAGGATTCCAAGATGGCGGGCGCCATCCAAGATGCACCGTCCGCTCACACCAGCGCCCCCAAGGCACCGCACAAAGTAGGTCGCCGTCGGACACCCAGCCATGGCGTGTCCACCTCTCCACAGTGCACAGCGGAGCGGGGTGGGGTATCTCAGCATTCAGCCCACCGCTCGTTCGGCAATCAGCGAGCCTCCGCTTAAGGGCTGCAAGTTGGCGGGCTTCGCTCTCACTGGGTCACCCGTCCGGTCAGGAAAGCACGGCCAGGACTCCTCCGCCTCAGACTGTCCCGCGGGTACACGATCAAGGTATGTCCACCTCTTCGCGGGGGTCAGGGGAGCGGGTAGGTGTCCTCCGGTGCCCACCGCACCTCTCGCTCAGCAGTTAGCGAACCGCCGCTGCAGGGCATCAAAATGGCGGGATGGCGGGCTCCGTCCGCGCCAAGTCGTCCGCCCGCACTGGGAGTGTCTCTCAGGGCGCCACTGCCCCAACTCAGCCTGCGGACATACGATCCCAGCTGTCCACCTCTCAGGGGCACGGAGGGGAGAGGTCAGGCACCCCAGGAACCGCTATAATAGCATATGAATAGGCCAGCAGCAGCGGGAGCTCCACAAGAGCACGTCCGCTCACATCGCCGCTCAAGCCACGCCCCCGGAAATTACACTTATAAGCAATAACAAGGTAATCCCAATATAAACCTATCTGAGAGATATTCCTTGCAGTAGAAAAATGCTCTTAAATTAAATTTGCACTACCAGGACATGTAAAAGTTAAAGTACGTGTCCTATTTTTGAAGTACACCATACCGTGCCCTTGGGCTGCCCAGGGCCTTCCTTAGGGGTGACATATATATGTGATAGAAAGGAAGGTTTGTGCTTGGCAGGTAGGCTAACTTGCCAGGTCGACAAGGAAGTTAAAAACTGCATGCACAGGCTATGTAGTGGTAGGCCTGAGACATGTTTAAAGGACTACATAAGTGGATGGCACAACCAGTGTTGCAGGCCCACTAGTAGCATTTAACTTACAGGCCCTGGGCACATGTAGTGAACTTTATTAGAGAAATATAGGTCAATTAAATATTTAATTTGTGGATAGGCCAATGTTGCCATGTTTTCAGTATAGACCACATGTATTTTGGCACTGGTTAGCAATGCCAAAAGTCCTAAAGCCATCAAAAACGAAGTCAGCAACAACAGTACCAACAGGAGGTCTGAAGGCAAAAAGCCAGGGGAACCCCGCCAAGGATGCCAGGTCTAAAATGTTGTTATTTATTTTATAGTATATTACTAATTAATGCTTTGTTCCGATTTGCTATCAGTTTTTCTTTTAAAAGTGATTTGTCATTTTCATTTGTATTTGTTTTCCTTTATGGAAATTGCTAATTAATATGTATGCAATTTTGCAGGTATATTTTTTAGGTGTGATCTATTTATATACGTATTAATTTTAATAGTCTGTCAATATATTTCTCGAGAAGCTCACACGAGGATGGTACGATGGGGGCATAGCGCTCCCAGACATCCGAAAATACTACTGGGCTGCGCATCTTTAGGCCATAAATCAGGGTACTTACAGTGACGGCAACGACCCGGCATACGGTATGGTTCGGTGGCTCCTTCCGGGTGGTAACTTCGAGGCCGCATTATACTCTCTGCCGGGCAAGTACTCGCACTCTGGGCGCATGAAACACTCTGTTCAACTTTGGCACATAGCACACCGAAAACTGGGCTGGGCTAACACGCTAACAATGGCCACCCCGCTGTGGGTCTCCGAAAAGTTGGGCAATTTGGGCCGCCCCAAGGGGTTCCGAAACTGGGACCTAATAGGGATCTCCCACATCAAGGATTAATGGGGTCCAGAGGGGTGGTGCCTTTTGCTTCGCTCCAACGCACATACGAACTGGCAAAGACGGAATATTTCCGTTTCCTCCTGGTTAGGCACTCCCTCCAGACTAAGATCCCCTCAGGGACCCAGCCCCCAGAGTCATCCCCCCTGGAGGATAGGCTGTTGGATGGCCACCTCCCAGAGCGCGCCATTTCCCTCACATACAAAAAGCTGATCAATCACTTCCTGGATCCACTGGCGACTCTCAAAGAGAGATGGGAGGCAGATGGGCTCGAGATAGACGATGAGGAGTGGAGGGAGGCGCTGGCATCCCCTAGGGAAATAGCCATATCGGCCAGACTGAGATTGATTCAATTGAAAATCCTTCACCGAGTTTATGTGTCAGGCACCAGGCTGATGCGGATGGGCCATAGTGTGGATGGTCTCTGTAGGAGGGGATGTGTGGAGGTGGGAACCTTTTTTCATATTTTGTGGGAATGCCCAGTGCTTTTTTTATTTTTTATTTTTTTTGTCCTCATATATGCCACCAGATGTTATGACTCTAGATAGGATCTCTCA
The DNA here is from genome assembly GCF_964261635.1 of Lissotriton helveticus. Classification (NCBI taxonomy): domain Eukaryota; kingdom Metazoa; phylum Chordata; class Amphibia; order Caudata; family Salamandridae; genus Lissotriton; species Lissotriton helveticus. Next base: position 492,101,534 of record NC_136072.1, on the reverse strand, counting down.
GATCCGCTAGCACAAATCATTACTATGCGCCCTGGGATTTTATGCATAGCGGTTAAAGATCACCCAGAGGTAAGCTGTCTACTAGTCCAACTCCCGTTCTCGATATGGGTAAACCTTGCCCCTTGGGAGGACCAGACCACAAACCCCTGGCATAATCATTGGACTTTTCATCGTTTATCTGTCCGACCATTTTACCAACGGAGCCCATATCTTAGCAGCGCCCTCTCCACTGCACAACAAATCTGATTTACTTATAGCCATGATGTTCCTAAGAAAGTCAGCAAACCTGGGGGGGGGGGCAATGATTTCCATTTTCTGCACACCTCCCTCCTTGCGATGACAATAACATAAAATATGAACTGAAAAATACTGTCCCTAATATCATATCCATGTGGCAGACCAAAAAGAATCAATCTTGGGCTGCAGATTACTGATCTCAACAGTAAGTCCTCTAAAAAACTGCAAACCTGCTGCCAGTAGTTTTTAATTTCTGGGCAGTCCACAAAAATATGTAAGTCGTCTGCTGCTAAAAGCTTACATCTTGGACAGTAATAAGATTCTCTGGAGATTTTTGTCAACTTTGAAGGAGTCCAATAAACCCTATGTGCTGTGTAGAGATGGTTCGTTCTAAGATTGGCAGGCTTTATTGTCTTTTGAGATATTATAAATGAATCCGTCCAAACTTCCAACTTCCCTACTGGACTATCTGCAAGGAGGTCACCCTAGAGTTTAGAAATTTCTGCCTCCTGCCCATCCTTTGCCCCCACTAGTAAAATGTACCAGGCAGAGACCTCCCCCTTCCAGCCTTCCTGTCTACTGGCTAGTTCCAGAAAGCCATTTCCCTCTTCCTCCAGCTCCCAATGTTGGCTTCCCCACCAAGATGATAATTGATAATATTTAAACCTTGTAAGGGACCCTCCTGTTATATTAAATGGGGATGTCCAATCAAGGAGTCCTAGATTGTTGCTCAGGTCTCCCCATCTTACAAAACCTGCATCCCTCAAAGGGAGCGACAAACGATCTAATAGGCATACAGGTGTTCCCGGGGAGTCCCAGATTGGGGATAGAGGATTATAATAGGGAATTCCCCATGTTTTACAGACTACTTGCCACAACTTAAGTGCTGTTAATAGGGTTTTTAAATGAACTTTCTTGTACAACTTCTGGGCACCAAATTTGAACAAGAAAAATTCAAGGCCCTGGGGTAGGTCAGATAACATCGCCTGAAACAAACGGCCGTGCGAGGATGAGTCCAACTTGTTGGCCAGGAGTCTAAAGTTCTTTAACTGAAACGCGTAGCAGTACAAGAGCAAATCGGGGAGGGCCAAGCCGCCTATTTTTAAACCCTTCTCAACTTCCTCCAAGCAATTCTTGGTGATTTAGTGGCCCAAATAAAGGAACCTCTCTTGCCCTGGAGGCAGGAGATATCTTTATTGTGAAAAGTCAATGGGATACTGTTAAATAAAAAGGTTACTTTAGGCAGTACCACCATTTTAATTAGGTTAACTCTGCCATATATACGAAGAGGTAGACCGGCCCATCTGAGTAAGAGTTTGCTTATTTCTTTAACCACTGTTTGCCAGCTTATTCTGGGGACATCAATTAGCTTTTGCGTAAGGTAAATACCTAAGTACCTGATCTTGTTTTTGGCCCCTGGTATAGGGACAGGACTGTTCCAGCTCATTATGTCCATTTTGCTCTTATTAATACTATATCCTGAAACTGCACCGAATTCCTCCGCTAATTGAAATAACTTTGGAATGGCCTCTAGTGGATTGATGGTATATAGCAATAAATCATCTGCGTATAATGCGGTCTTAAGCTCCAGACCTCCCATTTTAAAAGGAGTGATTGTTGGATCCAATCTAAGCAAAGAAACAAAGGGCTCGATATAGAGATCGAAAAGGAGAGGAGACAGGGGACAACCCTGTCTCGTCCCCCTTGAAATCATAAACCAATCAGTCAGGCTACCATTAATCAAGACTTTCGCCCGTGGGTTCCCATACAATATTTTAACACCTTGAATAAAGGGGAGTGGAAAGCCAAACCTAGTCAAAGTGTACCAAAGAAACAGCCAATTAACCTGATCAAAGGCCTTCGTGGCATCAATTGCCACGATGGCCAACGGCAGTCCCCTTTCTTCTGTGAAATCTATTGCTCCAATAGCCTGGAATGTCAACTTGTTTAACTGCCGCCCTGGCACAAAGCCCCTCTGGTCAGGGTGAATGATGGATTTGATAACTTTCGCTAATCTCCCTGCCAAAATTCCAGAAAATATTTTTAGGTCGGAATTCAGAAGGGAAATGGGTCTATAGGACTCTATTTTCATAGGATCCTTATTGGGTTTAGCTATTAAGGTGATAGTAGCTTCTGACCATGAGGGTGGAATACCTCCCCCTTGCTGATATATGTTGTTGAAAAGAGACAGCAAGTGGGGAAGAATCTCCTCTAGGTTATCCTTGTATACCTCTGTTGGTAGACCGTCGGGGTCTGGGGCCTTGCTTCTACTCATCTTTTTTAACTGCGCCCTAATCTCCTCTTCGGTGATCTCACTCGAAAGAGTGCTTTTATCTGCCTCGCTCAATTAATGCAGGGCCCTCTGGCTCCACCACTTCTCCAAGTCCTCTGCTCCCCGACTTATATTCTCCTGCTATAGCTCTTCCATAAATCCCCTAGCTTCGGCCCTGATCTCTTCTTCGTCAGTCAACAATTTTCCCGATCTCCGTTGGGACAGGGTGTTGATGTTGTTCCTGGTCCTATCGGATCTAGCTTTCCACGCCAAGAGTGCACCACATTTCTCCCCATACTCAAAGTTCTTAAGTTTTCTGGCTTCCCACCTATCATGAATCAGCTTATCTGCCTTAGCTTTGATGTTTGATTGTAGCTCCATGAGCTCCTTTTCAAGTACTGAGATCTTATCTCTGTCTCCCGAAGCTGCGAGCTGTAGTTCCTGCTCTTTCCTCTTAATAGAGTTCAGGTCTTTAGCCTCTCTTTCTTTTAGATCTTTTCTTTTTTGTCTCATCTGGTAGCCCGAAAAGCCTCTTATAAACGCCTTAAACGACTCCCAAACAGTTTGTTCTGTGGTCGATCCCACATTAAATAAAAAGAACTCCAGGAGGAGGAGCTACGCGGGCATCCAAGATGGTCGCGTGAGCAGAGGGCTCCCGAGACCCATGCCGCCCTTCTGCAACTATCCTTATCATATCCTTATTTTGAACATGGGCCTTTGAAGACAAACTCTTGTGGGCCTCAACATCCTTTTCAACGGCTGGAGAGATCCTCCCCGGTCGGCCCCATCCCCACTTTCGGTTTCGTTTTTCACGACGATCCTCGAGTTGCTGACACTCTCTAAGACCTATTCCGGACTTGGCGTGGCTTTGCCTTGCTGTCGGCCTCTGCCTCTCCTGAGGGGTTTTGGCCCCCCTGCTCTGCTGCCGTTTAATCATCTTTTGGCTCATTTCTTGTCTTTACTGGCCCCACCAGGTTCGGCCATTTTCACCAGGTCTAGGGGGCCCCTTCGGGGCACAGCTTCCAATATGGCCACCAAACCAGAGCTGGAGAAGCGCAAGACAAAGACGCCGGTCCCCGGGGGACATACCCAGACCAACGTCATGGATAGATACACTCAACCGTTGGGAACCCCCGGTGGTACCGGTCGTATTCTTGACGACCCCAGGGCTGACCCGGCCGCGCCCGCAGATGTCTCTCTTCGTGAAGTCATGACTGCCATTTCAGGCATCCAGGCCTCTATGGGACAGCAATATGAGGCTCTTGCTTCTAAAATCGACACTGTGGCGGTGGATGTCACGCTGATTCGAGCGGACATGGCTAAAACTAATGAGGGGGTGAAAGAGTTGGATTTAAAGACCTCCAGCCTGATCGCTGATGTCACGGACGTACAGACTGAGATCGGCAACCTGAGATCGTCACACGACTCGATGGCCCGTCGACTCGAGGAACATGACAACAGGGCCAGGCGCAATAACGTGCGCATCATTGGCGTGCCGGAAATTCCCGATAATTCTGCTGTCGATCTCCTTGTGGAGGACCTGGTCCTGAATCATCTAGCTCCCGCCGGACTCAGCAAGTTCTTTGCGGTTGAGCGTGCATACCGTTTCCCGGGCGGGAAGGTGCAGCCTGGTGCCCCCCCCCGAGACCGATTGTTGCTAGGCTTTTCCATTTTCGGGATAGAGACGCTATTCTTCAAGCATCTCGGAAGCATTACCCCTTGAAGTTCGACAATAACACCGTGAACTTTTATCCAGACTTTACACCTCAGGTCCAGCGACAGAGACTGGGGTTTCAGGGGGTGAAGAAACGGCTACGAGACCTGGGCCTCAAGTATGCTATGCTGTTTCCGGCTCGACATCGGATCGAACATGGGGAACGAACCTTCTTCTTTGACCGTCCGGACAGTGTCAGTGACTGGCTTGATTCTTTGCCGAAAGGGGTTGATCGATCTGAGCACCCCGGTGGAGCCGAGGGGGCGCGTCGGATCAAGAGTGACATTGCGATTCCCGACGTGTGTCCCTTATCGTTTTTCACCTGAGTTTTGCTCTTTGTTCTTTTATAATTGTTTTTGATGGGTCCAGGGGTGGCGTGGGTGTAGGGGACTTTTCCTCCTCCTGGGGTTCTTTGTTTAGATTAGTTTAATGATTGGGCGAAAGGCACACTGCAAGTTGGGGTGGTTTCTAGTTCGTATGCAGGGGTGCAGGGTGGGGGGTGTTGTAACAGGTTTTTGTTGGGGGGTGGGGGATGGGTATGTTTGTTCCTTTGTTTCCTTCACAAGGCACTGTATTGTTTGCTTAGCTCCTTCTCCTGCGGGGCTTCGTGGGGGTGGGGCGCTGATTCTTTCTTGGGATGGGGGGTAGTGAGTTGAGACTGCTATCCTGGAATGTCAATGGTTTGGGAGACAGAATAAAACGAGGGGTGGTGCTGCAGTTCCTTCGACGCCACTCCCCTGATATTGTCCTACTGCAAGAAACGCACTTAATAGGGAATGCTTGCCAAGCGCTGAATAGACGTGGGTATCGGTTAGTCGCACATGCCGGATTCACCTCTGGTTCCAGAGGGGTGGGGGTTCTGATTAGGTCCTCTCTTCCCCTCGAAATCGACGATATAATACTTGATGATAGAGGTCGCTATGCTGCGCTTTCTGGGAGATGGGAGGGTAAGACGCTTTCTGTAGTCCCCGTTTATGTCCCTCCAGGCCTACAGGCCACTACTTTTGCAGACCTGGGGCGGCTTCTCCTGGGGCTGCCTGAAGGTTTTCTGATTCTCGGCGGGGACTTTAACTCTGTGGTTTCCGGCACTTCTGATCGTTACCCCCCCCGGGACTTGCCTAGGTCCCAAATGTGGCTCAGTGAATTGCTTGAGACCTTTGGGTTAACGGATGGTTGGAGACTCATGCATCCTACACAGTTACAATATACGTTCCATTCCGGGGCTCATGGTAGCCTTTCCAGACTTAATTATTTCCTTATGCCTGCATCGCAATCGTCCTCCATTAGGGAGATCCGCCATCTTCCCAGGGGCATCTCTGATCATTCCCCCCTTTGGTGTAGTGTTGAGGCTGGGGTGGGTACTGCAGGTAGAGTTGCTCCTATTAATCCGTGGTATTTTCGGAATCCTGCGACCCGCTTCGCCCTGGTGAAGGCTATTGACTGTTACTTTACTGAAAATGTGGGGTCTGTTTCTTCCTCTATCTCATTGTGGGAGGCTTTCAAGACTGTGGTTCGTGGGCATTCATTGTCATTGATTGCTGTTGTTAAAAAGGGTAAATGTGAAGAGCTTGCACGCATCGAATCTGAAATTACTGTGCTTGAGAGAGATCTCGATGGTGATGTCTCCCCTGCTATACTGCACTCCCTTAGTTTGAAGCAGGCAGACTATAGAGCCCTTGTGACTGACGCTGCGAAAGTCATGAATAGAGAGCAACAAGGTAGAATTTATGATGTGGGTGACAAAGCGGGTAAATTGATTGCATGGTTGGATAAGAAAGAGAGAATGAATCGAGTCGTGCCTGTGATTGAGAAGTTGACTGGTGAGTGCGTTTCTGACCCGGTGGGTATTGTTGGGTGTTTTGTGGACCACTTCCAGACGGTGTATGCCTCGGTCAGTGACAGGGATGAACGTGACTCTCAGCTCTTGCTGCGCGATATTGCCTTGCCCTGCCTCTCTGATGAGGATAGGGCGTTAATGGATGCTCCTATCACGGTGGACGAGGTCGCAATCTCCATCCGTGCCCTCCGGTCGGGTAAGGCCATGGGCCCCAACGGCTTGCCCATTGAGCTTTATAAGCTGCGGCCAGACAAAATGGCGCCTCACTTAAGGAGCATGTTCCTTGAGGCCCTTGATTCTGGTGTCCTCCCCGTCGATCAGCGTCTGGCCACTATAGTTGTGATTCACAAGGAGGGTAAACCACGCGATCGTTGTGCTTCGTATAGGCCTATTTCATTGCTTAATGCCGAACCCAAAATACTTGCTAAATTGTTGGCCACTCGTTTGATTAGGGTGATTGGTGATTTGATTCATCCGGACCAATCCGGTTTTATTCCGCACCGGAACACCGCCCTTAACCTCCGGAGGCTCCATGAAGTTCTCGCGAGAGCTGGGACGCTGACTGAGCCGGCCATTTTGGCTTCCCTTGATGCCACTATGGCTTTTGACACCATCGAATGGCCGTATCTTTGGGCTACTCTCGCTAAGTTTGGGTTCGGTCCGACATTCATCGCCTGGGTCAAGCTTCTGTACGAGAGGCCGCTGGCCCAGGTGGTTGTTAACGGAAGGGTCTCTGACACTTTCACGCTTGGCCGAGGTACCAGGCAGGGCTGTCCATTGTCCCCATTGCCTTTTGCCCTTGCTTTGGAACCGTTAGCTGAGTGGCTTCGCTGGGAGCCCTCGCTGAAGGGCATTCGGTGGACTCCTGACTTTGAGGACCGCATTTCGCTCTATGCGGATGATAACCTCCTTTACCTCACTTCCCCTCGGAAGTCCCTTAATGTGCTTTTTGATGTCCTTACCTCCTTCGGGAAGAACTCGGGCCTTGTCATCAATTGGAACAAGTCCTGTGTTTATGTTTTGACCGGAGAGCTTCCTCCGTTGCCCAGTAGATTCCCGATCCAGTTAGCTACGTCCGGCTTCAAGTATTTGGGTATTTACATTTCCTTGGATCCCGCCGTTCGGTACGACCGTAACCTTCTAGCCCCCCTTCAGCGGCTCCAGCTTGATGTTGTTCGATGGCGCCGGCTCCCTCTGTCACCCTTGGGACGTGCGGCTCTCTTCAAGATGATGTCGCTACCAGATTTTTATATGCCCTCCAGAACTCTTACGATCCTATTCCCCCTGGTTATTTTCGAGAAGTGGAGGGCCTTCAGAGGCGGCTGATTTGGGATGGGCGTGCGCGCATTGCCCTCTCCAAACTCACTCTTCATGGTACGATGGCGGTATTGCCCTCCCGGACATCAGACGTTATTACTGGGCCTCTCAACTGAGTGCTATTAACCATGCCACCTATGCCCCCGGTTTGACGCCAGCCTTTGCAATGGATAAGTGTCTTTTGCCTGGTGGAAATTTCAACAGGGCGCTGTACTCTAAAGAACCCTATAAGACTTTGGCCGGGCCCACTAAAATTGCTGTGCGAGTGTGGCGGGATGCAAATGCTGCTCTGGGTTGGAGGGACAGGTTGTCCCGTGCAACTCCGTTGTATAACTCGGATGGTTTGGGCAATTTATGGCGGTCGAAAGGTTTTGTTAAATGGGACATGATAGATATAAGCAAGATTGATGATATTTGGTCCAAAGGGAATGTTAAGACTTTTGAGGCACTAAAGATTGAATATGAGCTTGACGATAAGGAATTCTTTCGGTATGTCCAGGGTAGGCATGCCTCGTTGTCTGCCTTCCCTAAGGGGACGGAGATCCCTGAGTCCTCGCCTCTGGAAGACCGTATCCTTGATGGCTACGTACCTGACAGCACAATTTCGCTGATTTATAAAAAGCTCATTAACAACAGAGTTGACTCGCTTTTGCGCCTTAGGGCCTTGTGGACTGCTGATGGGTTGGAGCTGGACGATGAGGACTGGCAAATGGCCGTGTCCTCCCCTAAGGAGGTGACCATCCCTGCTCGCCTTCGGTTCGTCCAGCTCAAGATCCTACATCGAGTGTATGTCACTGGTCCGAGTCTGGTTCATATGGGGCACTCGGTGGAAGGTCTGTGTAAACGTGGATGTGGTATGAGCGGCACCTTCCTTCATATACTGTGGGAATGCCCTGATGTGGCTAGGTTTTGGTCCCGAGTGCATACCACCATGGAAAGGGTTACGGGGGTTACACTCCTGCCTGAGACCAGACGCTGTCTCCTTAATGTATGGGAACCGAATGATTATAATACTGCACAGATCTGTTGGGCAACCCTCGGTGACATGATTGCAAAAAGGGACATTGCGCAACTATGGGGTACCCACAGACTGCCCACTATATCTGCATGGAAGGAAAATATGGACTGGTGCATGTTCAGAGAAAAGACGGTGTACTTGTCCCGGGGCAGACCTAAGAAGTGGAGCAGAATTTGGTCTCAATGGAATGCCTATCGTGGGAATATATGTACTCCCCCTCAGGATTTTGCCCTTAATATCCCGTTGTCTCCCTAAATGACATTCCTGGTTCTCGCACTTTAAATGTATGTATTGCATGGTTTCCTTGCTGCCCCCCACCTCACCTTGGAATTGATAACTGAAATCCTGTATGCATAAGTACTGGACTTGCTCCCCGTCCCTACATGCTTCCCGAAAATGACTTTCTGCCTTGTGAAGTGTATTGTGTTGTTTGTTATGTTTTAATTTCAATAAAAATAAAAAAATAAAAAAAAAAGAACTCCAATATACTGTTCTTAATTTTGACTCCAATGCCTTCCTCCAGAAGAATAATTCTATCAAGAGTCCATCTGCGTTCATACACATGGGTCGCAAAGTTAATAATTAGTTCTACAACCGAGTGATCTGAGAGGCCCACTGGAGTATGGGAAACTGAGGTCAAAACCGACGTGAGTATATGGTCTACCAGAAACAAATCTATTCTTGAGAATTGCCTATACTTTTTACTATAGAAAGAGTACTCTCTTAAATCCCCATTCTTAGCTCTCCAGGCATCCAGCAAGTTGAATGTATGTCCCACCTAAGAGGTCTCTTTTATCCCTCAAGAATATAATAAGAGACTTCAACTTGCTGGATGCCTGGAGAGCTAAGAATGGGGATTTAAGAGAGTACTCGTTCTATAGTAAAAAGTATAGGCAATTCTCAAGAATAGATTTGTTTCTGGTAGGGAATGCCCGGTGCTTCAGTCCTATTGGAAAAGAGTGCTTGATTGCATGCATGAGGTCTGGGGAGTGGAGTTGCGACAGGAGGCAAAGAGATGTCTCTTGAATATTTGGGAGCCCACTGACCTGTCACCGAAGGGGAGGCTCTGGGCTACGTTGGGATTGGTAATCGCGAAACGAAATGTGGCAAGGCTGTGGGGGGCAATGGCGCCTCCGACAATACTCGCCTGGAAAAAGGACATGGACTGGTGCATGCTGCAGGAAAAGACAGTATATGTGGCAAGGGGCTTTCCCTGGAAGTGGGTGGCGGTGTGGTCCAACTGGAACAATTATCGAGGTAACATATGTGAGCCCCCCCGAATTGTACCCATTGACAAGCTGGCTACACCGTGAATCTAGCCTGAAACTGTTCTGCTATGTAATGTGTTGTATTGAAATGGATGTGGGTAAACTGCGTTCTTTATGGTACAGATGTGGGTGATGTATTTCCTGAATGTGCTGACTTCCTCTGTCAATTTGTTGTGGTAAATAAAAAGTTTAAAAAAAATAATAATAATATATTTCTCATATTTTATGTTTTGATATATTGGAATGTTTCATTATTGAGATAGTCGTTTTGATATTATGTGATTCTCGATATTTTGGTAATATCAATACATAAGTAATCAATTTTATTGCATTCAATATGGTTGCCGTTTCCATAGGCTCAGTTCAAGTCTCAATATGTTTTTTCAATATCTCATCACATTAGTTTTGCAACATATGTAGTACATCTCCTAGGCAAGTTTCCACTTAATGCTGCAAGACTGCTGATGTCCTTCATTATTTTCCCTGCCATAGACAATTGTGGAGCAGCATCAAACCTTTCCAGTGTGGTCATTTCCTACTTTCCTGCTTTAAAGTTGCAAAACTCACTCTCCATATTTCAGAGGCATTTTAAGTGTCAGGCAACGAGGTCCCCTACCTTCATAGGGCCCACAGGTAAAATGGTCTGGATGCTAAGAAGTACCATTTAAAGAAAATATTATTTTTTTGATTTCACACCTCGACATGTCAACTCGCTCAACCTCAACCCTCACCCTCTCAGGCAGTTGTTGGGAATAGAATTAAAAGATCATCTTTCTGTCTCTATGAATCTCACTTTCTCTCCTCACTTCTCACATATTCTACCTCACTCCTCTACCTACCTGCATTACTAGATAGCTACGCAATCTCTCTCTATTTCAATGCGCTTTACCTCACCTATTTCTACCTAATTTCTCTCAGTAAACCTCTGAACAACCTCTCTCGCTAAATTTAACCGCTATCTCCACTTTCTTCTTCTACATTCTACCTACTCTCTCTCTACCTCACTTCACTTTCTACCTTAAACCTCCCTCTGCATTTCACTCCCATTTTCCATCTCCTATTATTGTATTTCCCCTACTTAATATTTCTCTCAAACTCATTCCTCATTATTTCATCTTACTTTCTCTCTCTCCATCCCTGTTCCCTCCACCTCTGTCCCAAACCTCTCACGTCATCACCACTGACTACCTCATCACCCCTACCTCATTTTTCTCTCTACCTCTTTTCTCCCTCTACATCATGTCTTTGTTCACTGCATTTCTCTCTCTGCCTCCCACCTCTCTCGCAAACTCAAATCTCTCTACCTCATCCCTCTCTCATTACCTAACCTCTCGTTTTATCTCATTTTTTTTACTATCTCAACTCTACACCTCCCTTCTTTCTACTTCTGTTCCTTCTACCTCACTCACTACCTGTCTTAATCATTACTTCCTCTTGTTCTACATTATGTCTCTTTACTGCCATCTCTATTTCAGATCACCTTCTCTACACCAACCCTCTCTCTTGTTCTGTTGAGCAATATATGTCACTCCCTTACCTCTCTGCGTCTACCTTTCTCTCATTCGCTCTCATCCTACCTATCCATATTTCTTTGTATCTACTCAGCCACACTCTATTTAAATGCTCTTAACCACAACTATATCTACCTCATCTTTCTGTCAATACACCTCTCTACCACCTCTCTGTATCTCACATGATTTTTCCATAACTCCTTTTTCCACCTCTCTCGCACAGAACTCTTTTTCTTCACCACTGTCTACCTCATCACTTTCTACCACATTTCTCTCTGTGCCTCTTTTCTTTTTCCACCTAATTTATCTGTCTCCCATCGCTTCCATTGGATCAATTATCTCTACCTCACTTCTTCCTCTCTCTACCTAACGTGTCACTTTACCTCACCATTCATTTACTACCTCACATCTCCACTTCCCCATGTTCTACCTCTTGTCCTTCTATCGCATCTCATTTATTATCTTATGCCTTTCACCCTACTTCTCTTTCTTTATCTTTGTCTCCACTTGTTCTCACTGCACCTTCTCTTCTGTTTCAAATCACCCCCACTGTATATCCCTTGTTATATATCTCTCTAGCTCGCCTCTCTGCCTTTACTTTTCTCTCTAGCTCAACCTCATCCATTTTTCTATTTAACCTCTGTCTCTGTACTTTACATTTTTCTTTCTACGTCTCACCTGTCTGTCTACCTTTTCCCCTATCTTGCTGTTTTTTTCTCTGCTTTGCTACTCTCTTCACCTAGTGTTTTATACACCTTCTCATTTTGCCCTTTTCGCTATTTCATCTCTCTATTTTCCATCTCTTCATACTACTCTCATGCCTTTACTATCTAAATCTCTCAGTCTCTCTTTCTTTCTACTTTACGTCTCTCTACCTCACTCCTCAGTGTACCCCACCACTCTCTCTCAAAGATTCCTTCTATTCTCCCAACCTCTAGCTCTCTATCTCACTCTGAAGGATTACTTTTCTTTCTACCTCTGAGTTTGTGCTGACTGATTCCTCTGTCAACCTCACTCTATTATTTGTTCTGGTTATCGTACTGTACTTGTGTTATCTTACTTCTCCCCCTACCTCAACCAGTTCTATACCTCATCTCTGCTACTACCTTTATTCTCCTTCTTCTTCACCTCTTTCACTACTCTGTCCTTTTTAATACCTCTGTCCTTCTCTCACCTATCACCTCCCATTGTTCTTACTCGTCAGTGACAAAGGTCACTGTCTAGTTGAAGAAAGAGCACACATGGTAGAGGAGGTATTAGGGAGGAGACGAGTATTAAGGAGAATATTATCAGATTTATATTATGGAAATGTAAAAACTGTGGGACCACAGCTTTTGTTTCCATTGTTGCAGAAAAAATAAGTTTTCTGAATGGGGATTAATGAATTCAACACTTGTGTTTATTTTGATATTATGCATTAGTACCGTTAGAGCCTTATTGTGACATTGACAGACAAGATAGTGTCTCTCTGGATGGCAGAGGACATTATCTCCGCAATCCAGATAGTACTCTGTCTATCAAATTAAAAAATTACTGCAGCCTAGCCATCATCTCTGTATATTGAAAAGAACCACTGTCAAAACTTCCCCAAAGTTTCAGATTTATGCTTCTGATTTTTTGACTCTGAGAGAGCACTGAGACCTGCTAAATAGACCTCAGTGCCAGTGCTCCGACACTTAACAGTGTATGTTAAATTGGCTTATACTCAATTGGCATAAGTTAACATACTTATAATTCACTAGTATATTGTACCTGGGGTACCCAGGGCCTGTAAATTAAAGTGTCCCTGAGGGGCTGCAGCACTTATTGTGTCACCAAGAGTGTGACAAAGAAAAACATTTCTCTTAGCCTGCCACTGCAAACTGGTAGAGTAGTTTTTAAATTGCTAACATGACTTTGCCATTTTTAAACTAATGACAAATTCCAGACCTTCTCTTTTAATATATATGTCACTCCTAAGATAGACCTGTCGAGCCCTAAGTCAGGGTGCTGTATATTGAAAAGTAGAACATGTTTTTATATTCCCTAACAGCAAAGCCCCCAAATTGGCATTTTTACTGTGGATGGGTTAGTAGCCCCATTGGAAAGTACAGGGTTACATGTTGACAACTATGCTGTGCTTACTTTTGAGTGGGACTACTAAAGTTGGTATTTCAAGGTATCGGAAGCACCATTCCACTAAACCCAACTTAATACCCAAGTTGAATTTAATGTATCCTTTGAGTAAAAGGCAACTTTACAAGTTGCCAATCTGTTGCACATGTTTTCCAGTGGCTATACACAGGTGCTAGCCACTAGACTGCCTTCAGCTCCTGGGGAGAGGTGTGGACAGTGCACAGGAAAACACACAATAGAGGCATGCACATGTAAGAGGTGCTACCTTTCCCTGGCAGGAAGCCAAACAGGATGTGAGACCAAAAGGCAAGCTTCAAATAGGACACCACCTTTGAACGGCAAATGGTGGACACACATGAGAAGGGCTGCTCTTTTGTTCTGGTAGACAGGTCAGCATTGATGACAGAGAGGGGGAAACAGTGATCAACCAAGGTTTACCGTGTGCTTGTAAGCCTTCAGGTAGCCACACCTCTAGGCTTGGCTACCAAGCTCCACACACTGAGAGAAGTGTTCTGCCATCTTGGGAGTGGGTAAAATGTTGCACTTTGGGATAGCTAGATGGCAAACATTGCAGGAAGTCCTCAGGCGGGAGTGCACCTGGTAGCCCATTGGCTAGTAGTCACATAATCCCCTGAAGCCAAGTTGTTGGCATACACGTGGCCCCCTTGCACCCAGGCCTAAGATCACATATGTACTGGAAAGAGGGCAAAAGAAGAACTGCCCTGCTGTTCTGTGGACTTGGCAAAGAGAGGCTGCATTAAAGACTGAACAGCACATGCTGCTCTGTGGTACCCTGCTTAAGGAAAAGTCATCCCTGAGCAACAGAAAGAAAAGGTGAACAACAAGAGTCAGTTCGCCACTTTCCTGTTATAGCGGCAGGACCTGAAAAGCTGTTGAAGCCACCTTGGGAAGTTGGTAGCCACAATTGCTTAATCGCCGCTGACCGCCGAAGCTCAGGCTAGGAGAATGAGCTCCATGACTCAAAAGGTGCACCTGAGTCTGCTATACTCGGGAGAGTCATCAAAGTGCAGTTTTGTCACCCAAGACGGACAAAACCCTCAACTAAAGGGAACCGCTGGTTTCATTGTGACCGAAGAACAGTAGACCAGTGGCAACTCGTTTTTAGCTGGACATCCAGGGACATCGACCTCTTTGGCTAAAATTGCCCCACCATATCTGTGGACTGTGAGATGGCCCCAGGAAGACCCCCATCGGCCGCATCTCTATCTTCAGCATCTGCAGCATCTTGTATCCCTTGCATCAGGCCCACTCCAATTTTGTCAGTGACGGTTTGCTCCTAGAGCCTGGAACTGGCCTGAAAACTGCTGTGACTAGATAGTAACAGTCCTGCTAAGCCTTACGGGCCTCTGTAACTAGTTCCATGATGGAGTTGGTCATCCACAGTGGGCGGGAGTACGCAAACACAACTTTATAGAAAGTTTTCAAATGTTTTCCTAGTAACCACTAACTGCAGTAGTTGTAAATCCTTGTTTGAATTTTGAGTGAAAAGCATTGATTCAAGATATGCTTAATAATGTATATCTCTTGAACACTCCAGATCTATTTTTTTAAATTTGAGTCGGATTTCCATAATGTCCTGTTTTTCTTATTCAATTGCTTTGGTACTTAAAAATGCTTTGCATTTTTTCCTTTGTTAAAGCCGGTCTGCTCGAAGCCACAGCTACCCAGAGTTGAGATAAGTGTTTACAAACAAGTGTGAGTGGACCAAAGATGAGTTTGTGAGTTCCTTACTTGGTGAGGTTACACAACCCCACCATATAATAAGCTGCATTTCCTCACAGTCACTTTTTTGGAAGTTGAAAAGCTCCAGCGAGACAAAGCTGCATGCTGTAGTCGATGAGGGCTCCATGAGGCCGGAATCCTTTTCTGATAGGTACCACTGAACAGGATTTGCTCCTGCGGAGAAGACCGTACCAGAGCTACAGTGAAATCAGGCCACACCTTGGATGTATTGCCTAGCAGGTAGGTTCTGGTTGTCTGTTGGTTCTCAGGGCACTTTCTGGTGAAACAGTTTCTAAGTTCCAAGGTTTAGGGTAAGGCAGGAGCAGCACCTCTAACACCACTTCCAGGGGTCAAGGACCTGCGGGGGGCACCACTTGAGGGGTTAGAAATCACTACAGCAGATGCCAGGTACCAGGTCAAGATCTCTGAAGGTTGTTATGTCCCTGAATCTCACAAAGGAGGCCAGCCAACTAACCATTTGAGTCACTTCTGGTGGTCCTGGGTTCAAAGAAATGGTCCAGTTCTCCTTCAAGGAGCAAGACAGGCCATCCAAGCAGCAGGGCAGATCTCTAGTAGCAGCAAGGCAGTCCTCTGGGGGACCAGGCAGTCTATCTGAAGTCTTACACAGGTCCAGGAGTGCACTAAACTGGTGTTCTGAGTGTCTCATATTTATATCTGGTGACACTCTTTGAAGTGAGGGACATAGGGCCAGATGTAGGTAATTCATATTTACCGACTCTTAAATACCGAATTTTACCGATTCGGTATTTAAGAGTCGGTAAATATGAAGGGGGAGATGTAGGTATTACAGAATCTGTAAATACCGAATCTTTAAGATTCGGTATTTACCGATTCTGTAAATACTGAATCGGTATTGCCCATTGATTCCTATGGGCCTTGAAGCCCATAGGAATCAATGGGCAATACCGATTCTGTAAAGCAACCTGGAATCAATTTTATGTAATGTTTTTATAATTTTAATCTCTTTTAAATATGCTTGTAAATGTAATATGCAATGTATCTTTTATGGTCTAAAAGGCCGAAATAAAGAATTTTTGGATTGGATTGGATTCTGTAATTACAGAATCGGTAAATACCGATTTTAGCAAGGGTGCAGGGGGTGTCACTTTGACACCCTCTAGCACCCCAAAGACGGGTATGTTTGCCATGTGGCACACAGACATGCCCTAAGGGCATGTCTGTCTGTCACATGGCTAGGTGTGCATGCACACATGTGCAGGCACACCTGGAATCGGTATTTTACCACCCAATTGGATTGGGTGGTAAAAATACCAATTCTGTAAGGCCTTAGGGACTCTGAAGAGTCCCACCTACATCTGGAAGGTACCGAATCGGTAAAAATACCGATTCGGTATTTTACAGATTCTGTAAATTTACCGATTCGGCAAATTTACAGAATCTGTAAAATCTGGCCCCCTACATCTCAAGGTGCCAAATACCGGTCAGAAACGGCCGAATTCGGCCGTTTCCGACCGGTATTTGCCACCTACATCGGGCCCATAATGAACTACCCCATAATCTGATTCTGGAAAGCTCTCCCCTTCCTCTCCCAAGGTTCCAAGAAGTCTGGAGTAAAAAAAGGCGGGTGTCAGGTCCCTTTTCGTATGATGGAGGCAAGCCCTTTGAAGTGTAAGTGGGGCAGGAGACAGCTCCACCCCAGCCATCCTGGCAGGATGGCTATCCTGCCTACACCCAGTCCCCTTTGTCTCACTGTCTGGCAGGAATATACAACCATTTGAGTCATGTGACAAAGTACATTGGCAGCAGGCATTGTACGGTTAGCGCAAGAAACTGCCAATTTTCTCACATTGGTATGTTTAGCATTGTGACTTAAAATCTGACTTTACCATTAAAGAAGAGTTTAAATTACAATTCAATTGAGTCCAAACTTGCTATTTCTCCCTGCTCTCAATCAAAAGTAGCACTTATTAAATGTAATAAGATAACTCAATGTTATCCAGTGGGCTAGATAGGCCTTACAAAATTAACGTAAGAGTTTTTCTGTACTAGGACATGCAAAACTGAAACCTGCATGACCTACATTTTAAATACAATGCACCCTGCCCTAGAGGTCTTTAGGGCCTACCTTATTGGGTGACACATGTTTTAAAAATGAAGGTTTAGGTGTGGCAAAAGCTTTATTTTGCCAGGTCAAAATTAAAGTTTAAAACTGCACTACAGGTTTCAGTGGCATGTCTGAGACAGGTTTTAAAGTGCTACATCAGTGATCCACCAGTGATCCACAATGAGTGCTTCCGGCTCACTAGTAGCATTTAATTTACAGGCCCTGTGTACTATGTAGTACCATACACTATGGACCTACAAGTCAAATAAATGTGCCAATCAGGTGTAAACCAATTGTACCATGTTTTTAGGTAGATGGCACAAGCACTTTAACACTGGCTAGCATTTGTAAAGTGCACAGAATACTAAAGGCATCAAAACAAATCCAGAAAAACAGGAGGGGTGAAGGCAGTAAGTTTAAGGGAATACCACACCAAGGATGTCAGGTCTAACAGTTGTCATTAGTGTGACACTGCTTCTCTGTAAGGGGTGTAAGAACACTATTGGTAGGTTGTGATCACTACTCTGAGGTGTGAAAATACTGTCTGTAGTGCAAATGTTGCTAGTCTTTGAGGGGCGTTGAAGTGCTTCAGGTAGTCTGTGACTGCTACTCACTGAAAGATGTGGGAGAGCTACTGGTAGTGTGTGATTCCTTATTTGCGATGGTTGAAAGTACCGTCAGTAGTGTGTGACTACTAGTCTGAGATGGGTGTGAGAGTGCTTCTTGTAGGTATGATTGTTTCTATGTGAGGGGTGTAACCATGATTTTGGTGATGCAAGATTGCTAGTCCGAATGGGGAGCATTCGGGCCTTGTGCTGATAAAGGCTTTGTTTCAAATGCAAACAAATTGCATTTTCTTTAGACTACACTACTATTGAAAAGCTGTAGCTTAACAATACAATAAACACAAACACTGATGTAGTTTAACAATATAATAAATACAAATATCGCAATAGCAGTGAAGATTTGTGCTGCGTTTTGAAGAAAGCCTATGGGCATGCACCTCTTTTCCAGGTCAAAAAAGCATTCAGTTGACCAGACTACTATCAAATATCTCAACTTCAGCCAGAATTGAGGCACAGTCTTGTATAGTGCAGGTAATAAAATAACTACGTCCAACATAAAATACCCATGCATCTTACAAAATGCTAGTTTTTGTTACATTTTCAAGCACGCCATTGAGCACGCAAGTCTTTACTGTGTCAAAAAAGATGTAATAGATCAAAGCGCTGCCTAACAAACAAAGAAAACCAGGTGAGGCTAACACCAATCGGAGGCAGGTGGTGGGGGGGGGGGAGGACACGTGAGGTAAGGGGGGAGGATGCGGGAGGGGTAGGACGCGGTGGAAGCGGCTAAGAAAAATATAATTTAAACGGTACCTTTTCACCACTTCCTTGTCCGTCTTTCCTCCGTAGTCCTCTCTCGCTCGGAGTCGGCCACAGGTAGCACACCTAGGCTCCCAGTCAGCCAATCACAGCGCTGCCTTAGCAGCATTGTGGTTGGTCTGAGCGCGGTTTTCGTCACTCAGAAGCTGACTGGAGGCCTGGTCATGTTCTCCACATAGGCTGCAATGCAGCTTGCATGGAGATCCTTGCGAAGTGCGCAAGACTGTTTTGGGTGGCCCAAGAGGGCTGTCTAAGCAGTCATTGCACACTTTAGAGAGTGCAACCTCTCCTCCCCTTCCCCCGCAATCAAAGCTGTTGGTGGAAGTAGGAGAAAAGAAAATGATAATCATACTGATAACATATTATCATTTTTATTTTATTTCTCTGCCTTTCACTGCAAAAAAACAGTGGGGCGACACTCCTCCACCTTAGCGGAGAAGCCGCCTGAAATCACACCAACAACCCACTATCTTTCAAATAAGTTTAAGGAAGTAATGGAATGCTTTTACCATTTCGACTTTATTGGACAAATTAAAGATATGCATGCACAAATGCTTTATTCCAAATGAAACAAAAATAGTCCTTTTCTGCTACCATGACGTTGTAGGTCGAAACTAAATGAGATAGGGGCAATATCAGTGAACCTTTATTGTTACCTTTTGAAGAAGCCTATATCCATGCACTTTATTTGTTTGTCAAAAATGACTTACTGGGTCAAAATGCAATTAAACTTTAGAGGAGAACATGAAAGGCAAAAAACAGGGCTCCATTTAATACATTGCGTGTTTAAGCCTAAAAGAAAGACAAAGTGAAATCGCTCTGTTGCTGTCCAACAGGCTGAAGCAAGCAGCAGGGACTTCCTAAGGAAAAAGGACATAAATCAAAAATAAAGATGTCTTAGACAGAGCAATAAAAACAGATCAACTCCGTGAATTATTTGCTTTCAGTTAGAAGCTGCACAATGTGGTGTATATTTAGTCTATCAAAAGGACTATTGATTTCCATAACAAAGCCTAATGGGAATGCTAATGGGACAATGCAACCTTCTACGAAATGCCATGCACTTGATGTACAGCCTAAGCAACTGCAAACCCTAAAAAACACATAAATCTCAATTACTGGCGTGAGTTGGCCCAAAGCCTACTCTCTATACTTCTTAGTAAGCTTTTTTATAGTATTGATTACATGACGCTAAAGCTGTCTGGAGCCAGGTCTGAAAAAGATTTTAAAATTGTTGTTAATGAAAACCAGTGCTAACCAATGTTGAAATTCATATATATAACTTTAATGCAAACTCTGCTCCCCCTTCGCGTGATTAATGGCATTTGGGATAAAGTCCCCCAAAAAAGGAAGAATATGTGAGCTCTGACATCTTTACATTCAAAATCTAAACCATGTATGTCATGTGTTGCACGATGCACAACGTCACTTTTTAAAGTCTTGGTTTCTCAAATATTATATACCCTGTGCTCTGGATGCTCTTAAGTGTCATGTCTCACCTTAATGAAATGATTTGTAACAAGATGTTTGCATCTTTCTGACATTTTTTAAATGTGTATTAATGAATTTTTACGTCTTATACGTCTTGGTATGGAATGTATAAAATATGGTGTCACTTTTTGTATGGTCACTGTCCTCCATGCAGTTAGTGATCTGTTCTAGTTACATTGTAAGTCTTTAACCATGTATTTCTTGTACATTCTTCATTGCGCAATGCACAGCATCACTTTCTAAGACTGGCAAGGCTAAATATCCACAAAGTACTGTATTCATCTATGTTTTTAACAATTTTACCTTGAGGTGTTTTTTTTCATTTCAAAATACGTTTTTTTTCTCCACACTTTATACAGACATGTAACATATAATTGTCATCACTTTGTCCTTACAGGGTTACAGCCCCAACTGGTAAATGACCTTGTGGTGGGTTTTTTTATTATTTTTTTAAAACTGCTTTTGTACTGTTGTCTTTGGTGGCCCTCTGCCAAATCATATTACATTAATTAACATTTTGAGTCACTTCAATGAAGAATGAGTGGCATCACTAACAATAATATAAAATGGATAAACCAACTGAAAAAAACCTAAATTGTAGCACTAGGAGAATGCTTTGATTTTCTTCCAGGGATTTGTTGTTGCCCCACCAAGGCTGGCACAAACGCATGTTTATGATTAGTCCATGATTCTGAGCAGGTAACAACTAGAGACAGGGAGTTTTTTTTACAAGGTCAGGAGGTCCTACTTGCTCTTTCATATTAAGGGGAAAAACTTCCTCCTTCCCTGTTCTTTAAATAAACAGTAACCTCTAGCTCCCCTGAAATCCAAGGAATACCCCAAACCCAGTTAACATGAGGAACTGGGCCCATGAATGTCACAGACTATTTTTTACTTAGATGTCTTTTCATGTCACCCTGACAAAAGCGCACCTATTACTTTAAAGAAAGACGTTGTCTCCTTTCTAATAATAATAAACATGAAATCTTTGTGTCACATACTGAAAGATCAAGACAAACAGCCAACTCTGACACAAGGTAACAAATTACCCATTTGTCAACATATATTGCTAACATTGCCTTTGATACTAGACAGCTTGCACTGTGTTTGGCTGTTAAAGTTGGATCTCACTGTTTGGATTCCTTCAAGATAGGCATTAAGGGAAATTATGTAAACCCACTTGCATTCTCATAAGTGCAAGATCTCACAACTTACATTGAACAGAGTCCAGTCTACATTTTTGCTTAAATCAAGAAAAACATGGAGACAATGGAGAGCAAGAATCTGGGGCCAGGGAGGTAGACTAGACAGCTAAATGTGTTACAGAGTTTAGTACACGTCTGGGTCTTTGAGATCCTGAAAGTCAAGGTGGATATAAGACATGCTGTTATGACTCCAGAAGTACCTGTCAATGCTTTGCAGGTGTATCAGCTTCTAAAGACTCTAGTTCATCACTTGGCTCTGCATTACTCCAATTTGTTGTTTTTTCTCTTTCTCGTTTTCCTCTCAGTTTCCACTTCTATTAGAGAGTTTCTGCCCTGGTGCTTGTTGTTATACTTGCGCTGTGTTTCCACATTCCTAAATTCAATTATGTTCACGTGATCAGTGTATTTTCTCACCTTGGCATTCTAGGATTTACCCTCAGTATTAAAGTTGATGAATGGACGTAAGATAGCAACTTGGAGTATGAGAAGCCTACCATCCCCTTCTATTCCTCTTATTTTATAAATCTCGTATATCCTGCATCCAACTTATGCTATAGCTGTATTCTGTCTTTAAATAACGCCGTACCCTTCTGTGAGCTGCCTTCCGGCGTGCTGCTCTGCTGAGATGTGCAGGGTTGATCAGACATAATGTGTTTTCCTTTTGCCCCATTTTTTCCTTAGTGCTTTGTGGTACCCTATAGTATTCTTTGCGTCCGGAGTAGTTCTGGCAGGATTGGTAATCTCAGATGGCTCTCCGAGAATCTATCCTGAAGCTTGACAGTTTGCCAGCCAAAAAGGAGAAATATGGACCAATCCAAGAATCACCATCCGGTTATGGTCAAACCCATTAATAAGATTTAGGATGACTTTAAGACAGCTCGATAGAAACAAGCCTTTTTGGTAATTCATATTCTCCACCTGCCCTGCAACCGCTCGTACAACAGGCCCACTGGTCACCACTTCCCCAGCCCCTTATAGAGCACCGGGGAATCTTAGTCTCACAAACTCCTTTATAAACCTACTACTTCTTTTTGCCGGCCCAGAAAAAAGTTATATTGTTGGGTCTTCCAAAGGACACCATTCCATGCCCCCCTGGTTTGTAATCCAAACACTTGCCTCTCAAAAGAAACAAACTTCCCAAGCAGCTTCTTAATGATGAGATGAAGCAAGGCAAACAGTAGTTAGTCTCTTCATCAGTCACTTTTAACATTTATTCTTAGAAATATTCCGGACTGATGAAGAAGTAGCAGCAATGTTTTACCAGGGATTTACAGGAAGACTTAAAATATACCTTAATGTTAGTTGTCAATTGACCCACTTATTAATTATCTAAGCCTCCCTGAAACCTGCTTAGAAGTCTGTGTTAACCTATTGATTTTCCATAGCTTGTTTTGTGTAAAGTGGTTCCTTTCAACCACGCCCCGGTTAGGCCTTCTCCTCTACTTACATGAATTTTAAAGGAAAGGAAGAAGAGGTCCACACAGCTGTTCTGAAGAGTGCCATACCAAATGCCTTGTATTGGCAGGTCAAGTATCTGCTTTCTAAAGAGAGAGTAAAGGGGTTAGAATCACATCTTGGTGCCAAGCCTGACATTCTCTTTAGAAAATATTTTATTAAGTTAGTAATTGGAGTGTTTACAATCCCTCTGTGTATTAAAACAAATACTCAGGAATTCAACGGTTAGATAGGACCTGTATTTGTGAGACTCAGGCCTTAGGGATTTTGGTCGGGTTAACTCAGGAATGTTGATTTTAGAGACATGACAGGATATATTTATGGTACTTACTTAGCAGTCTAAACAAATATTCTGATGATAAAATGCCTAGCTTCCTAATTTCTAAAGAATTGAAAATAATGACAGTTTTACATTTTTTATTGTGTTAATTCAATTATGTTTATCTAAATATACATTTTTATAGATTTTTTAAATGCCACAAACTTTAAAAAAAACTTTCAATATGACTTTGAGTGGCCCAGAATTCAGTTAAGCATTGATGCCCTTAATGAATTTCTAAGGCCCAACATGTCACATGTTTGGCTCAAGCTGTGTGTAACTAGCTTTCTTTGATATGCATGTCTCACAAACTTACTAGTGATGGCCCATGCGGGAAAGGCACTTATGCTGACCTTCACAGACCTTTCAGATAGATCTTAATTTGTCTAAAAAAGAGGGACCTGAAGTTTTTTTTAGGAGCCTGCCGCTGATGCTGTTAAATGTCAACTTTGTAGAATACCAACAGTAACTTTAATCAGGGTTTGTGTCAATATTTCATGGCAATAAGGATACAATTTTTGTTCTAAGGAATGAAAATTAATTCCAATGAACATGTAAGTTAAGATGGGAACATGAAGAGAAAGTGACAAAAAAAGAAGATTTCAAGGGACATTAAGCAGAAAATTTAAAAGCATAAATTGCAACCAACAAATCATCCAACCATGATTACATTTATCCACATCCAAGCATTATATATAATATGATCCATTCAGGCATATTTAGGAAAATGAATGAATTATTCAGTTGAGCAAGGACATAAAGGAATCCAGTGAGAGTATCATTCAATTAAAAAAAGGTCCAGTAGATGTTATGGCCAGAGTGTTTAAAGTGGACACACAGAGGTGCAAAAAGGGGAGAATTAACAAAGAAGAAATTGATGCCATTATTTATAAGCTAATCATGTGATTCTTGAAAACACCATCACCATCCTCAGTGAGAGCAAATTACAAAATATAGTAAAAACCTAAGATGTAGGGATCCCGGAGTACACCCCATAGAGAGACAGTTGTTTATGGTGGAAAACGATAAGGGGACAATTTCACTCACGTACAAGACACTAAACAATAATATGCAAGACACACTGGGTAGGCCATGTGAGAGATGGGAACGAGATGTGAGAGAGATGGAGGATATAGGTTGGGAGGCAGTGTAAATGCACCGCAGAGAAGTGGCGATAAAATCCAGACTAAGGCTGATACAGTTTAAGATAAAACACAGGGTCTATTACGACCAGCAAAGGCTGTGTGGTATGGGAGGGAGGCTTGCCCAGCGTATTTGCGGTGCAGTGGGGACAGTAGGGCATTCCTGCATAGGTTGTGGAGTTATCTGCTCATTCAAACCTACTGGGCTATGATAACGAGGGAACTCAGTGCGAATCTCAAAGTTACCTTCCCCCTTTATCCGCGATGTGTTCTCCTGGGTAACCTGTCCCAAGAGCCAAACTCATATTCAGAGGCCAGGGCCTGGTAGTGGCAAAGAGGAACATGGCCAGACTATGGTGGAGTGAAAGAGTCCCCAACCATACAAAAATGGGGTAGAGGGATGGAGATGTGCATGGCCACAGAGAAAGTCACCTACAAAAGCAGGGGCTATCGCTGTAAGTTCCACAAGGGGCGGGACAGATGGGAAAAATTATTAGTCAATGGGGTATCAGGGAGGGAGGCTGGATTCCATTGACTTTGGAAACTACCTAATGCCACACATCATGGTATATTTCATGAACATACTTGCAAGCCCATTGCTGCTTTGTAGGATGCTGTACACCCTGTATACTATTATACTGACACTCTGGTTAGCTCCCTCTAACTTCATAATGTTATGGGTGCATGTTGGCACCGCTGCAAGACGTTACACTCATAAAGAAAAACATATTTTGCAAAAAATATGAGATGTAAAAAGGACGCCTGACCAGACATTATCAACTCTCCAAAACTTGGCCACTATATTTAGTATGATCACATTTTATTAAATGTATTCTTAACATTAACAAAGATATTTGAGAAATGTAGACGTGAGATTTCTGGGTAGTTAATTCTGGATTTAGCCAAAGGTTTCATGCAGAAATAATACTGTATATTTACCATATAAAAATCCAAAGTTCTTTTGAGGGTAAGGAGCACTCCGTTTAGATTCAATTTTTGCTCATATCATTGAGAATCCAACAATAGGACTGAATAGGCATATTTTGTTTCATTAACTAATTGCTAAAGAGGAAGTAATATGCGCAAGACCGTTCTAAAAGTAGCAGATCAAAGATTGGTTATTAACATAAATTTTCTGGAGTCAGCAGTATTCGTGCAGCATGAATTCTTCAAATCTTGCATCCTCTACACAGACTGGGTGCTCAGATATAACACTTGGTCAACGTTTGATGTTCACATTATATGTTTCTAACATTTTGTAATTCGTACTCATTGGGGATTATGCTGGGGTCATGGTTAGATTCTAATTTGTGGATCCAATTTCTTCAGCATGAATTCTCCCTTTTCTGCATGTCTATAGGGTCCACTAGCAGCACTGTAGACCATAACTCACATATACCAGCTTTTAATTGAATGTTACTTTTTGTCCTTGTTCACCTAATAATTCTTTCTTTTCCTAAATATACGTGAATTCAGCATATTGTACGTAATGCTTGGATTGGGATAAATGTAATCCATTTTTAATGTTGTGTTGTTTGCAATTTATGCTTATAAAATTTCTATTTTATATCAGTTTAAACCCTTTTTCTTTGTCACTTTCCCATCCCAATCCCATCATAACTTAAATGTATAAACTTATTTGGAGTTCATTTACGTTCCTTTTTTATAAAATATTGCATTCTTGTTGCCATGATAATATTGACACACGCCATGATGAAGTGCCAAGTTACTGTTAGTGTCAAGAAACACGTGTGTGCTTGAGTGAGTAAGCTGAAATTGAGCAACAGTACAATAATATGAAAAAATATATTTTTACAAAAAAGGCACTTGTCACCAGTGTTACTTTCAGACTTCGATATCTGTCATCTTTTAAATCATTTTGTTAGAACTGGTAAGGAGCTCTATGAATTTTGAAATCTTGCAATTGACCTCAATACAATTCTCTTTCCATTTATGTTTTTGTGCTTATTGTTCAATATCAAGGCCGCATAGTCTTGATTCCACAGCATGCCTCTTTCTTTCACTACTCTACACCTTATATCTGTTTTATTGACCTTACTGGTTCTTGTTCATCCCTGCTTTTTCTTTTCATGACTGTTTTCCTATCTTTCTTTGTCTCCTTCTTTGTCCCTTTTCTGCCTTTCTCTTTATTACTTGGGTGGTGATGAAAACTAGGTGTCTTATTTACAATCCCCTTGTGCTGCAGGTGCGTCATTTTTTTAATGGGAAAAGTGACATACTGGTGGTGGAAGGGGCTTGTAAATGAGCCCCTAGGTCTCTAAATATGAGTGCCTGTATCCACTGTCGGCAACAACTAGAAAAATTAAGCGCTTCTTGTGGGGTCCTACGGTCTGTCCAATTGTGTCTATGTGCTCTGCTATGCAGCATTGGTTACCCAATGTTCAGCCATCCTGCACCAGCTATGATTGGCAAAGGAGCCAGTCAATGCTTGGGGAACAGCAGATTAGCCCTCCTACTTTAGTTTCAGATGTTAAATTACAACAGGCTAAACTAGCAATGTGATCTAAAGCAATAACCTATTGTTAAGCATTGCATTTCTTATGCTGTGGCAAATTGGTAGAGCAATATTTTATCTTTGCAATTCAACTACAGTGACCATATATTCAGAACTAAAGACCAGGAGGGCCACAGATATAGAATTGACTAAACATTGGCACTGGTTGGAGATCTGAAAAAATACAGTACACCACCTACCAACATGGGACTATACTGCCACATAAAATAACCCTTGAAAAAGACTTACTAGGACAATTTGTTCTAGTTCTAAACTATAACCGTGTGGTCCAAGCAGTAAGCAAACATTAGTTATTGTATCTGATATGCTGTGGCAAATTTGTGGAGCAATATTTCACTGGTACTATTCAACGAGGGTGAGCATATTCAGAACCACAAAAAAGGATGGCCAGATACATAGAAGCTGGACTAAACATTGGAACTAAACAGACTTGAAGGAACTCAATACAATACCCACCAACATAGGACCACATTTCCACATACAACAAAACTAAAAAAAGATTTAAAAAAATAGCAAGGACAATGTGTTCTATTTCAAATCATTGTAACTAGCCAAGGAAAGAATGGAGATCTCAGGTTGTGTCACATCATACATGAGAAACTCATTCAGTCTTTTTATTTTGCATTCTGTTACTCGGAGTCAAGTACCAGAGAGTAAATGAAAAAATAAAGAAAGGATAAGCTTCAGTTTGTGTTTCAATCTGGAGGTATGGGCGGAGGGGTATGAAGTGGCAGAGAGGCGCCCAGGAACCAGTGAATTAATTATTTTCATTCTGCGATGAAAATCATAAAGAAACTATGTATGGCACTTTCACAAGCTGATATGCATATTTGTGCAAATTACATAAGAAGAAAATATAATTAAAAAAGGGCTGTTAGCCGATGTTGTCCATGACTTCCCCTTGATTCACATAAACCTGTGCAGTTGACCAATGAGAACATCTGAGAAAGAAAAGATTATTTGTGAGCATACAAAGCATAAAATATAAACTTAGAGGCTTCTAAGAGTGAAGGTCTCACATCCTTGGGGTGCATGTTACATCACACATAATGTAAGCTTCAATCTTGTCTATTTGGTGGCACTTGGAACACTTAATTGGAAAATAATCAAATGGATATCTGCTGTTTTAGGTGGAGGGTCAATCTGTGTTCTCATTGATAATAATAATGTCTGAACATAAATTTTCAAGGCTCTTTATGACATTTCTGGGGCTGGCCCTTCAAATAATGTAAAACACGATAACTTGGTAAGAATAGAAATTTGCTCATATGGCCGAAACATTAGGAAACAAACAAGGGTCAAGCGCGAAAGGCCTATAAAAGAGTAAGAGCCCTGGTTACTCTCGATCAGTTTCGTAGGAAGTAGTACCCAGGGGTCTAATCCACCCACCATTCGGTGAGAAGAGACCGAGTTTTCCCTTTCCTTTCATTGGAGACTGTAATAGCCTGTCCGACCAGGGTCATATTTTCGAATTAAGAGCATGTTTGTGTAGAATGAGGACAAAAAAAAAAGACTAGAAATGACCCTGGCTGAATTGAACATTAGACAAAGAAAATAAAGCATATTGTGATACTGCCTATCAAGTCTGATTATCAGCTTATTGAAGTGCAACACAACTTTGGTAGAGTTTGGCAGCCATTTCACAGCACAAATAAATTGGTTAACTCAACAGTAAATCTACCATGATTCATCATATGATCTACGGATGTAGGCACATGTTGTGAACAAGTCAACCAGCATAATTTCAAATGACAGTGATTCATGCAACGAACGTTTTGACAAGCATTGACTTCTCTTCCAATAATGGGTGTGTATATTTGTAGGTCTGACCTTTGAGACAGCTTTTGCAGTCTCGACAGTTCATTGATTTTCCAAAACAATCATACATAACATACATACATTGAAGGGCTTGTCATTAACAGGTTTCATCAATTGGTCCATCAAATCGTCATCCATATTTTGCTTCTGCAAAACGCAGCATAAATCATCCCTTTACTGATTGGCTCCCTTCACTTTGTGTGCCTGCACAAAATCTTGGCACTTTCTTTGCATCCACCTTGTTCCGTTCTCTTTAATGTCATGTCAAATGTTCTTATATAGCGCCTTATCACCGCAAGGTCTCAAGGCGCTTGCTTTGGGAACCCGTCCTGGCTTTTCCCTGTGAGATAGCCCCTACTGGGCATCCCCAAGGTGAAAGCCAGGCATCCCGCCGCGGGGGGGGGCGTAGTGGAGATTAAGCAAGCTATTGCCCAGAGTTGCAGAGTGTGAACCCGTGATTCGAGTAGGCACCGAAGCAAGAATTATCGAGTCCGTGGATATTTGGGCTCAAGACCCGCTGCGTCGGGAATTGAACCCTGGTCCCGGGTCTGACCTCTGCTTCAGGGTCTGCCTCCTCTAACCAGTGAGCCACACTTCTCCACAGTCCATAAATGGAGTCCCAAGTGTGCATTTTCATTTTAGTTATTTTTTGTCTTAATTTTATACAGAAGAAATTAATTTTGCCTCCACCTCTGGTCCCCAATTAAATGGTAGTTTCTTTTATGCCTACTTTTCAAAGGTTTAAAATGTTTATGTGACTTTGTAACATTGCAGGTACCTGTGATTTGAGTGTTTGGTTAGCTGGTAATTTATTCTTCTCTCCTACGGAAATAATAATAAAATATATTCCACAACTGGAAGACTTTCATGTATTTAAAAAACAGTAAAATGCAGTGGCGGACAGTAAGTACAGCTTAGAAGTGGTGGGGAAGCCCCCATACACACACATCCACGCCATCTTACACCAATGCATTCACATGCAAACACGCGCACACACACCCATTCACAACACTCACTCAGAAATACGCCTAGATTCATACGTACACACATGCACCAGTCAATCGAAACACAACACTAACCTGCTGCAGATCTCGGGGAGAGAGGCCTCGGAGGTGCCAGGAGGGTGATAGGACTTTTGCCTCCACTCCTTTGCTGATAGGGAAAGCAGCAGTCCATACCTCATCACATATTGGGAGGGGGTCAGAGACTCCTGATCCCACCCACTCTGTGATGAGATGTTTGTGATAGACATTGGTCTTGGGCACTTTAGGGCTTAAAACTAAAGTGCCCAGGTATGAGGCTATTACTGCTGCTCCCACACGTCACAAAGGGGAGGGCCTTGAGGACTTTTGCAAAACTGAGGTCCAGCACAGTTCGGCTCAGGCAGCCAGTAGCTGGTGCATTTAGCGCCTGTCTAGCTCGAGGCTGCCTGACCTGAAAATAAAGAGTGCCTGTCTGGCTGACCCTTGCTCAGCCTGAACAGACACTCTTTATGTCAGAAAAGGAACAGAAGCGTCGCTCCTCTGCTCTAACAAACCGGCCGCTGCTGGCAAAATGATCTGTGAATATTTACATTTAAAAGTTTTACTGCTTGCATTTGTCTGACACGTTTAGGTGTCATGTTTTCTGTTTTCTTTTGGTGGCACATTCTTGTATTAAAAAATAATAAAATGACCATCCCATCAGCCTGTCAAGCCCAGAGCTATTGACTTTGCAAACACATGTTCGTTAAAGTTACAACAAGTGGCACATCTCTTCTAATAAGTTTGCCTTATCTAGACAATACAAGGATAATATCCTCTGTGCAGGAAGATGGCAACTTTACATCTCTTCTGTTGCTCAATATCGTGTGCTTAAGATCTTTCGGTGAATCATTTCTTCCCGAAAAGGAAACTTCACTCTTGCCCTGCTGACTCTGCCCACCCACCCTCTCAGTAATCCCTGCAAGATAATCCTCTAATTGGTTATGACTGTTCTTTTTTGTAACCTAATGCCAAAGAGAAATATTCGTGTTCTCCTGGCTTCTTTCGTCTTAGTCACCACAATGAAGATACCATTCTCCTTCACCCAGGGGGCAGGTATTTTATTTCCTGTATATTCTGTTGAGCTAAACCATCCTCCTAGACAGCAGGTGATGTGGAGATAACAGAGATCTACTGATATGATCATACACCACTTATGCCAACAGTATCCCAAAAAGGTTTCAACTTCAGCCCAGTTTTAAAACTCATAGTATGTCCCCTGCAGCACAGTGCAATATTTGTGTCTTCAGTTACACTTATAAAGTGATAAAGTGCAATAACTAAAATGCAATTTATTTACTTTAGCGGTTAAAATGTGCAATGATTGATATAAAATTCGAAGCTGAAATGACACGCTTTTAAAATGTGCAAACTACACTAGGCAGTCATAGCTTTTGTATA
This sequence comes from Lissotriton helveticus, assembly GCF_964261635.1. Taxonomy (NCBI): domain Eukaryota; kingdom Metazoa; phylum Chordata; class Amphibia; order Caudata; family Salamandridae; genus Lissotriton; species Lissotriton helveticus. Next base: position 492,070,642 of record NC_136072.1, on the reverse strand, counting down.
GGCCATAGAAATGCAAGGAAGGGAGTTTCCTTTAACTAGAAGTGTACCTAATGTTGCTGAAATGTGCACAACGTAATTCAGAAAGCTTGACCTTAAAGTGCCATACTTAGAAAAGTTCATTGTGACTACAGAATGTTCCGGTTTAGCAAAGGTATTACTTTTCAAAAGAAACATTTTATATGCAAATGACTAAACTTCCTATTTTCTCGCTCCACATAATGCTTGAATAGAATAGTTGTTCATTTTAAAGAATAATTCATGTTCATGTTAAATAAAATGCATTACCTAACAGTGACTTTACAAGTTGATGTTATTCTTAAATAGTATAGTTCATTGTTCGCACAGTAAACATTTAGGGGCAGATATGATGAAGCAAAGCTTCGCATATTTTGCGGCTTGCCGAAGTCAAGAACCTCGTTTATGTGTAATAAGGTAACATAAGTATGTTTTACTAACGTTTATTTTTGTTTAGGCAAAGTTTATGAAGCTTGCCTACGTGTATTTCTAATACACTTACCCCGTGTACTTTAACATGGCCGCCGCTTGTATTTTAGTTACTGCGCATGCGTCAGCCACACTCACGTGTCCTGACGCGTCTGCAGAAGTGGAGGGAAATTTATGCGCATGCGTAATTCATAGCTGTGCTCATCATGTGGTACTGCTCGTGCCATTGCTCTTGTGGTCGTATCAATGTAGCTAACATTTAAAATGCATAAGTTTATTTCTTGATGATGAGTTAAAAGTACAAACCCTGTGATGTGTTTTCATGATGACATTATTATGTATTAATTTGTTTTCGCTTACTTTTCATATATCGCGGGGAATGGGGGTCTGAGTGAGAGGAGAGCCATATTGGAGGTCCCTTCTGCGCCTGCGCCACTTTCGGCAGCACAGTGGACCTTGACTGATGGAACATAGCCAGTTGGCAGCGATGGGCGAGATGCTCCTGAGAAAGTCACCTCTGCCCTGCGAGAACAGCGAATGTGGCTCCTTATATGTTACATTGTAATGTTGCGCTACTGTTTGCCGTGTAACTTCTCATGGGAACCCCAAACTTACTAGGCGGTACCCAAGTATGCTAATGAAGGCTTAAAATCTTGTATTGTGATTGGTGTGTTACCCAAATCCTACCTTAGGACCAATCGAAATTGAGGGATTCTGACACTTTGCAACATTGGGGGGTGGTACACTGTCCCCAAACTGTATATCTACCCTGGGTTCCCCTAGGGAACCGTCCGACTTGTCTGGTTTAGCTGACCTGTCACTGACCCATCGTACTCAATAGGTGACTGAAGATACAGAGCGCTGCGGAGCACTCTGTCCGAATTTGACCATAGACTAAGGTTCTACTGAACCTTAAAGTGCTGGCGAAGCACTTTGCTGGGAGTTCGCTGACCCAATCGGGGTCTTGATCGATAGCTGCAGAGCGGGTGGAGCGCAGGCGTTGCTTCCGAACTGTGGGTTCCGGTCCTGTCCTGAGAGGTCCTGTCCTGAGGGTTTGCTGTCCTGTCCTGAGGTCCTGTCCTGATTCCTTATCCGAGGGTATCCTGTCCTACCCGGGGTGTCCATTCTGCACCTGCTGTCCTTTGAAGGGTATCCTTCCTTGAGGGTTTCCTGTCCTTAACTGACCCGTGGCCAGGGTTTGGTTTCCACACCTTTCTAGGTAAATATTGATCTGAACCTCTTAAAATCTTGCACCTTCTGAATTTCTAACTTTTGCTTTAATAAAGTTCACCATTGCATATGTTATATTTTTCCATGTCTTTCCGCAATTACTGAAAGTCCATTTACATATTTTCCATAAGTTTGTTCCTATGTCTTCACACTTGTTAGAAATTATATTTTGCATTGCAGTTTGTCATTTTCTGATATGGTCTAGAACCTCATTGCCTAGATTGTTCAAAGGCCCGTTCACCTTAAGTGAAGCGTGTTACTCTTTATAGGCCCTCCTGTAGTTATACCTACATAGTCTGCCCTGCTCAAATAATTCTGACTAGCATAGTATCTTCTCGTTATATTTTATATTAGTATTTCAATGATTACTCTGTCATTGGTTCTTTTCAGCTATATCATTTACGTTATCTTGGTTATTGATTGCCTTATTTTACTGTACCTTATACACTAAGCAAATGAACTTTAGATAAACATTTTTAAAACTTCCAGTTGTCCGTGGTCATTTCAACAGTATTTTGAATGTTATTGGTTGGGTTTGTATTTTGCTGCCTTTCTTTTACAGCTAGCTCCCTGATTCATTGTGGTCATTAGGTACTCGCATCGGTGGATGGTAAGTCGGGTGCACTGAGAAATAATAGTAGGGAACACACACAAATTGGTAGAGCTCGTGAAGTCACCTGATCGATGTATATGGTGATTTGAAAGTATATGGGCCCTGAAGCCGGAAACGGCGAAAACTATTGGTCGGGTGGCCTCGCGCGCTCTATCAGTTTTACTGGTAGCTAGAGGATGGTTAGGGACTAGTTGAGAGTAAGGCAGGGATTAGTTGGACTAGTTGAGTCGGAAGCTGCTATTATATTGATGCTGCTAGAAGAGCGGCTGTTCTAAGAGACCTGATCATTCTCTTGTGAATACGCTGCTGAAACTCATGAATTTTTGCATTGTTTTTATTCTTGTTCTTATATTGCTATATGTACTAATCCATGCATTTGTAAACCGTATCGTTTCGTGTTGTCCGAACTCCCCGGGGAATTGAAAGGGCAAGTGGTGAATAGAATCCATTGTCCTGAGGTCACAGGTTCGAGGAAAGTTAGGTGCAGGTTAGGATAACCGGGAAGCACTAACTAGGGTTTTCTGAATACATGTGTGAATAAATGACAGTAACGGGGTTCATTGGCAAAATTCCCATAGTGGCGTAACCTAGTAAGGGTCACATCGGAAGAGTAGCAGGTTCCTCGGAGCTAGCGTGAAAGCAGAGGGGTCCGCTGAGAAACCTTAAACTCGGAATATATCCCGGAAAGAAGTGGATGAGTTTAGGGGAATAACAGGTTCACCGATGCTAGAGTGAAGGGTAGGCGGAAGAGATCTGCCCGCAGCGAGTGAAAAGTAAATGGAAGTAGTTTACTTGCAGTAAAACAATTCTTTCTCTGTCTAGACACTTGAGCACTGTGGCGAATGTGTATTTGTTGTAAAATAACCAAGCACTGAGCACTTTAAAAGAAAGAAAGTTTCCGTTACCTTGTGAAGGGAGGGAGTCAGTCGCGAAGCGCCTCTGACGTCACTCTGTGCCGCGCTGGGATTGGTAGAAGCAGCGGGCGGGTAGCGGAGCTGGAATTGTAAAGGAGGGGTGAGCGCCGGAGCGTGGGAACTGTCTCACGAAGGGGCCGCGCACCCATTGGCGGAGCTTATTTGGTGTCGCACACCCATTGGTTGCACGAATTTCTGAAGCGCGTTCTGATTGGAGGTAGTTTGTAAACAAAGTTTAGCGCAGAAGTTGTATGTGGCACTCGCAGACTACAGGAACTCGACCTGATCCAAGGCACCTAGGGTTTGAAAGGGATCAGTGGAAGACTAATAGATACGATATTATGTACGGAACAAAGAGAAAAATTTCACTTATAAGTAAGGTGAAAAATTATTTTAAAACGGACAAACCGATTAAATCTAGGGAAGGTGTTCTTGTCCCACCACCTAATACTCCTGCCTCATTCATGATGTTTGACCGAGGATACAATACCTGTGTGTGGCTGGAGAATTGGGTGAAATACACGAAAGATGACGGAGTATTGGCTTTTCCGTTAGATGGTACTTTCAATGGTAGGATCCTATTTAATTTAAGGACTCGGATGAACGAATTGCATCCCAGACCAAGACTAACGCAGTATGAGGCATTAGAGGAATGGGAGATTGAGGCTTTTGAAAGAGAAAGACCCCGAATGGACAAGGGTTTGACCAAGTGGTACCCCAGGCAGAAACAGGAGTCCAGGGATAAAAGGATGAAACAGTGGAGGCAGAGCATGATTGTTGAGGGTCTGTTTCCCATGATGCCGGCATGTCATAACATTGGAGCGGGTGAGAAAAGTACTGAAAAGTGTAAACATTGGGGGGCCCTTGGGGAGTCAGATGATGAATTGATAGATGACATCTGTACCAGAAGTCCGCCACCTTATAATGAGGGAACCCGACCTTCCAGTGTAGGAGATGCTCCCCGACGCCACTTCCTCAAGGAAGAAGACAGGTCCCTAGGACTGGGAGGGGGTGGTCAAGGGTTACCCTATTTTGAGAAACCCGAACCGACGGAAACAAGGGATATATATCCCAAAGTGCCCGCAAGCCAGGAAGAAAAATATTCACGTACGAAAGTTTTCTTTCCCAGACCCTTGTATGAAAAAGAAGAGAAACCATCGAATTCAGGACTGCCTTTTGTTCAACCTCCATATGAGGAAGAACGCAGGTCCTTTAACACTGGAACTTTATTCCCGAAACCAAATTATGGTGGGGGACCAAGTGAAACGCATCCTACTGCCCCGAGTTTTACTCCTCCTTTGACCCCACAGATATTGCATGACACGACTTTAAGAAGGATACTAGTGGAAAAGGAGCAAGAGGCTCTAGCTAGACAAAGGACAGAAATAATTCAGAAAATCTCCCAGTTAAATACCAGCCCTGAGGCATTGACTATTCCAGTAACTATTGGACCAGTGGTCCCGTTATACGGAAATGGTCAGGGAAATCCGATTACTCCAGTTATGACCCCAGTCATGGCAACCCCGAGACAGGAACCGATAATCATAGATGATCAGTCCAGTGAGTGCGAGTCTGAAGTTGCGTTCTTGGACTTGCCAAACAAACCGACCGGAAAGGGAATGCAGCAGAGGCATAACCCTTTTAATGCGAAAGAGATTAAATTAGAATCAGCAACAGGCACTAGGAATGTCTCTCTGGTAACTCCAGATGAAATTGAGAGTTGGAGTCGTGAATTAGAGAAACAGACTCCGCAAACGAAACCTTTAGACCTCTACAAACTGAGGGTAGAAATAGAAGAATTAATGGCAGGAAATGTGGGGTTGGATCGATTGAATACCTACTCTGAAGAAGAATTGTCGTTTATATGTAAAAGCTTTACAAGGAACACCAGAGTGCTCCACGAAAAACTGACCAAAACAGCAGTTAGTATGGGGGTAGATATCTCAAAATCCAAGCCCTTACAGAAACTGTACAGAGCAGACTTCTCAGACAAAGATATAGAGCACTTGAATGTGGCAGGAAAAAAGCTGCAGATTAAAGAATTATTGGGAGTATTACAGAAATGGGGAGATGTGGAAAGATGGAGAAGCAGGTGGGCGAAAAAGAGGGAAGAGGCTCGCTCCCGACAAGTGACTCCTGAATTTGCTTTAAGGGAGGTGGAGAAACCTGAACAGTTATGCCCCATGCGCGAAGTACCTGGAGGGAAATATGTGCATGTCCCCTGGTCTAGACAGGATATTGTGTCCTTTACGAACGATTTTCCAAAATTACGAGAGAAACCAGTAGACTGGTACAGGCAGGTGGAAAGGTTCGTGAAGGTGCAGAAATGTCTGTGGAAAGACCTGGATGGGTTTTTCGACATTGTGGTTCCGGTAGATTTATGGACCCAGTGTAAAATAGCCATAGACTGGCCCAGTGAGGAGTACCCAAGAAATAAGGAAACAGGGGAGCCATCAAAGGATGTCATGCGAAAATATGAGCAGGTAATTCAGCATTTGAAAGAAAAGGTGCCCGCAAAGGAAACTGATTGGACAAAAATAGATAGAACAACACAGGAAAGGGACGAGACAGTGCACTCCTTCTATGAGAGGTTATTGCAGGTATTCAAAGCATACAGTGGTATTGATAACATCGATTTGAAGGACATGACGCACTTTATTTACAGGTTTGTAAATGGGTTAAGACCTGAAATTTGTCAGTGGATAAAGGATAATAAAATCTGTTGGCATACCAAGAAAATGGATGAGGTCCTGCGGTACGCTAAGTACTGCGAGGACGAGATGGCAGAAAAGAAAAAGGCCCTTAAGGAAAAGGTGATGTGGGCTCAAGTAAAGCTCGCAGAACAGCAGGAAAAACAATTAAGTAACATGGTTAAAAATGCTGAGAACAAAAGTCCTGGGGGAGGGGGTGGAGGAAAGCCCCGGCCCAAATTTAGCAGGGAAGAGGCTATGAAGAAATTTCCCTGCCATCAGTGCGGCGAAATTGGACACTGGCGAAACGAGTGTCCCCAATTAATAGATGATAATGCAAAAACACCTGATTTAACTCCACAGACGCAGAAAGAAAGACCAAGAAAGACTCAACCTCAGGTAAAAACAGTTCAGGTGCCTCGTGCGCCAAAGCAAGTATACAGGGGAAAACAGGGAGAGGGTGAGGAGATAGAGGTTTGGGAAAGCGGTGAGAACAGAAATACAGCAACTTCGCAGTATCTGCTAAATGATACCTTCCTTTGTAATGATCAGTACTGACGGGGCCTGAGAGGGGAGGACGAGGAGTGCGTACTTGGCGCTTCCTTGCCGGTAGACCAGTCTGGACCATACATTGAAGGAAAGGTCGACGGAAATGATGTCACCTTTCTATTGGACACTGGCGCTACCCGTTCTACTGTAAGAACAGTGGACGTTCCAAACCTACCCCTCTCGGGAGAAAACATCCAAGTAGTGGGTGTATCTAATCAATTGATTAGTACTCCTGTTACCGAACCAATGGAGATTTCAATTGGAAATTTTAAACAAATGCATAGGTTTGTCGTCTGTGACACCAGTCCAGTGAATCTACTGGGTCGTGATTTGCTGTGCAAAATGAACTGTACCATCTTTTGCACACCAAAAGGTGTTGAAATACAGACCCCGGATGAAGATGGCATTTATAAACTATTGTTACTTAGACCTGACTCAGAAATTAAAAGATTGACCCTGCAGGATTTGCCCCAAGAACTCCAGGAAGCGGTAAAGCCAGAGGTGTGGGATTTTACTGGAAAAGATGTGGGATTAATGAAAGATGTGGACCCCATACAGATAGCCATCAAGGACAATGCAGTATATCCTAACACTAAGCCCTACCGAATGAATGCTGAAGTGAAAGCAGGTGTCACTCTGGAAATACAAAAATTATTAGAAGGAAACATCATACAGGAAGTGATGAGCAGCCCATGCAACTCACCGATTATGGGCATCAAGAAGCCTAGTGGCAAGTATAGGGTAGTGCAAGACCTGAGAAAGGTAAACAAAATTGTAGTTCCTTGCTGCCCTATTGTCCCGAACCCAGCAGTGATATTATACCAGATTCCTTGGGATGCTGAGTGGTTCACTGTGATTGATTTGTGTCATGCATTCTTTTCGATACCCCTGCACCCCGACAGCAAATTTCTTTTCTCATTTGCCTTCGAAGGTCACGTGTATTGCTGGAACCGGGTCCCTCAGGGGTATACAGAGAGCCCTTCTATCTTTAATCAGATCTTGAAAAAATGTCTAGAGACCTTGATCTTACCTGGGAACTCTGTCTTAGTGCAGTACATAGACGACCTTCTATTGGCGTCTAAAAGTCATAGGGACTGTGTAGTTGACACCATTGCCCTACTAAATCATCTGTGTGAGAAAGGGCATAAAGTGGCCCCTGACAAACTACAGTTCTGTGCAAAATCAGTGAAATATCTAGGACACCAGATAGAAAAGGGTGTCAGAAAAGTCACATCAGAAAGAGTGAGAATAATTCAAAAGATGCAGTTGCCCCGTACTCAAAAAGACGTCAGAATGTTCCTGGGTGTACTAGGATACTGCAGGCAGTGGATTCTGGGATTTGCAGTCTTAGCCAGGCCTTTGATAAAAATGACCACGAGAGGAATGCCAGACATTGTAGAATGGGACGATGAAAGCCTAATGGCTTTCACAAGACTGAAAAACTGTCTGTGTACAGCCCCTGCGCTGGGAATGCCAGATTATTCCAAAGAGTTTGCCCTATTCTGTGACACTCGCGATAATTGCGCATTGTCAGTCCTGACTCAAGAACATGGCACGACCAGAAGGCCTGTGGCCTATTTCTCTGCCACCTTGGACCCAGTAGCTGCTGGGTTACCAGGCTGTCTGAAAGCAGTAGCTGCTACCTGTGCAAGTTTGGAACAGAGTGAGTCCATAGTCATGGGACATCCTGTGACTGTGTATGTTTCACATGGAGTGGTAATTCTATTGACCAGAACTAAAACGCAGTATCTCACCCCTAGTCGGCTGACTAAATACGAGAGGATTCTTGTGGGTGCAGCAAATGTAAGCATTGTCAGGTGCGGTATTCTGAATCCTGCCACTTTACTCCCCGACTCCCTGGAATTGGAAGGTGGGGATGATGATGAACATGATTGCATTGATCTGACAGAGTTCAGCACAAAACCCCGCCCAGACATAAAAGAAACGCCATTGCCTGAGCATGATAAAGAGCTGTTTGTAGATGGTTCCTGTCTAAGACATGAACTAGGAGGCCTGAGTGCTGCTTATGCAGTAGTCTCTTTAACAAAAATTGAAGAAGCAGGTTACCTATATAACATCAAGTCTGCACAAGTAGCCAAATTGATTGCTATGATAAAAGCTTGCAAAATTGGGAAGAACATACGCATAACAGTGTATACTGACAGTCAGTACTGTTATGGAGTTGTGCATGACTTTGGCCAATTGTGGCTACAGAGGGAATTCCTGACTTCCTCAGGTACTCCCATTCGGAATGCAAAGGTTGTGCATGACCTTTTAGAGGCCATCCAGTTACCCAAGGAACTGGCAGTGGTAAAATGCGGTGCTCATAAGAAGAGCATGGACAAAGTATCACTGGGAAACGATTATGCTGATCGAGTGGCCCAATGGTGCGCCAGAGATCGGTATATCGTAAATCCAAAACGAGGGGGGCCAGGAACCAGCTGCCAACTTCAGGTGTTTGAGGAAGTGCCTACTTGGGATGAAGTGAGAGAATGGCAGGAGTCGGCTCCTTGGCAAGAAAGAGAGAAATGGAAGGAGGATGGGTGTAGACCGAGACGTGTCTATGGTGTCATCTTGGGCCCAACTGGTATGCCTGTATTACCCCGACACTTGCTTGGCACAATGGCAAGATTAATACACGAAGGGTCACACATTGGTAGGGATGCCATGATTCTGGTATTTCAACAGACTTGGTATAGCAAGAAGTTCAGGAAAGTAGCAGAGTCCCTCTGCCAGAGGTGCCTGTCATGTCAACAGATGAACCCAGGCAAGAGGACAATGGTTGAGCTGAGCAAAATTGGGAGATCAGGGGGTCCCTTTGTAAGGATACAGATTGATTTCATCACTATGCCCCGTTGTGAAGGGAAGCGATATGTCCTTGTCATTGTTTGCGTATTTTCAAAATGGGTAGAAGCTTACCCTACTCCCCAAAGTGACGCACTGACAGTAGCGAAGTGTTTACTAAAAGAGCTGATACCTAGATTCGGGGTGCCATTCATTATTGAATCAGATAAGGGTGGACATTTCCAGAATGAAATACTGGCTGAACTCTGTAAGGCCTTTGGAATAAGGCAGAAACTACACTGTGCATATCATCCAGAGGCTTCTGGAATAGTGGAACAAGTAAATGGAACTATCAAAAACAGACTAGCAAAGCTGACTGATGCAACTGGCATGACCTGGGTGAAGGCTCTGCCCCTGGTCCTGATTGGACTGAGAAGTGTTCCTGACCGCAAGACAGGCCTAAGTCCCCATGAAATCATTATGGGAAGAGTGATGAGACAAGCATGGGTGCCAGGAAGCAAACTGTTGAGTATTACTGATGATTTGGTGCTTGAATACTGCAGAAGATTGGGTGACCAAGTGCGTTCTATCTCTCGCCAGATTGGAGACGACGGCATCCTTAATCCAACGACTCCTCTCCACAGCTTGGTTCCAGGAGACTGGGTCAAAATAAAGAAGCACACTCGATCAAGCTGTCTGGCACCAAGGTGGGGAAAGAAACGCCAAGTAATCCTGGTAACAACCACTGCAGTGAAGGTCGCAGGTGTTCCCCAGTGGATCCACGCTGGCCACACCCAGGAGGTATTGCCAGACAAGGGATTTGAAGAAGAAGGGCATCCAGCAGAGGACTCTGCAGGAGCCAGACCAGAAGCAGCTGACAACGAGCAGCCCAGCACCAGTCAGGTTGCAGGAACAGCAGACGTTGGCCCAGGAGTAGTTGACTACGAACTGCCAAGAATCCAGCCTGCTGAAGAGGTCCAGGAAACTGAGCCAGGAGTAGCTGAAGACGAGCTGCCAAGCATATGGCCAGAAGAATGGATACCGATGATTGATCTGACCGAAGATCCTATCAGAACAAGAGAGCGACTTAGTGAAGGTAGAGAGTGGACTAGTCAGGAAAAGCAAGGCACAGGCGAAGAACCTCAGCCGCTTGAGATTCACATCAAAACTGAGGAAGGAGAAGGTCAGACAGGGACAGAGCAGGTATTCGATACACCACCGCTAACACCTGATGCAGATAAGGGAGAGACTAGAAATAGAGTGATAGTTCGAGCAGAAGAAAATCAAGAGATCGAAGTGCTTGAACAGGATCAGAGAGGGTTAAAAGAACGGGTTCAGGAAACAGAAACAGAAACAGAGACAATCGAAAGCCAAAAACAAAATATTCCTGAACAAGGCCAGATTAGCAACCAGGCAGAAGAATTTGATGCTAGCCCTGGAACTAGCCAGATAGGGGAAGTAGGAGAAGAAAGTGGAGAAGAATTACCACAAGATAAAGAGAACAAGAGAATAAGAAAAGAAAGTGAAGTCCAAGTACCGACTAAGAGACTAAAGAAAAGAAACAACCTTGAGCCTAGGTTTGTAAAAAGATTGAGACTAAGGATAAAGACAGTGGAAGAAAAACGTGCAGAAGCAAGAAGAAGTGCTCGGATAGCAGAGCAAGAAGAAGACTCTTCCAAAAGAAGGAGTGAACGAATAAAAAGACAAAACAAAAAGTACAAGTCTCCTGAATGGACACTGGTTTTGGAAGAACTTGAAGATCTTGATATAACTGACGTGAGCGACGGAGAACCCGTCCCAGAGTACTCAGCTGAAGAAGAAGACGAACCACCGTGAATTTGCACAAAGTAAGCTAATTGTGTAAAGCAAAAAAGAGGGGTTCGAGAGACTCCTTCTGAACCAAAATGTCTGATTCAACAGTGAATGGTAGACCTAGTTGCAGCCGTTTTAAGACGTGTTGCAAGGTGTGTATATGTAGTGTAGTAGTACTGATAGTTATCTGGATAGGATTAACAATTTTCATTCCCTTTGCTGTAAGTAAAGATACTAACATTGTCCCTACTGAAGTTGTAAATACTGACAATGAGGAGCTATCAACACAGAGTGTAGCACGACATGAAAGAGCTTTGAGACAAACAAAACAGAACTTAGAAGCATCAGATGAGGGAGGACTACATTATCATGGAGTTAAGAACAAGACACACTTAAATGTTTTCGCAAACTTATTAATACACTATGTAGAGACTATGGAAATTGAAGATTGCTATGTCTGCATGAAGCTACCTACTTCTGTGGCTGAAGGCGTGACATACCATCACCTGCCATTGACATATGGAATCTCCTGTAGCATTTTAGCTAGTTTATTTTACAAAAGGGGACTGTTACAGTATTATTATTCTAACAATGACGTGATCTTTTCTGAACTTCCTATACGTGGGAACTTGAATCCTGTACATACCAAAACTGACACCATAAGATATATGGGAGACTACTTTCTGACTATAGGTAACATTGACATAGCAGACGCACACAGAGATAACTTGACTTGTTCTTTGCGTGAGCAGGAAAAGATGTTCCTGAACATGGCAGAGAAAAGGAGAATTAAAATTCAAAAGAAGGCTAATGACGAAAGTCAGAAAAAGCCAAAGTGGGCAGAGAACATGGAAGGCACCTCATCTGGTGGAGCGGGTCCTGCTCTGTTGCTGGATTTTGAAAAGAAAGGCAAGCTATGTCTTCATCGCGAGAAGACTAGCTATTATAATAATGTTTTCATTGGTTCCAGTGAATGCGAACATAATTACAAGGTAATTGGAGGTTGGGGTTTCAAAAATGGGTCAGAGCCTGTGTTTCCTGGAATTTATTATATTTGTGGGGACAAGGCTTATTTCAAATTACCGGATCACTGGTATGGAAGCTGCTATTTTGGCATTGTCTTCCCGAGAATATACCATGTGAATGGAAAAGCTGGAAGCAATGAAGATACTAATGGCTTAGTGCGTAGTAAAAGAGAAAGTATAGGTGAAATTATGGGTAGTATTTTCAGTGCACTGATACCTGGAGTGGGAGTGGTTCTGAACACTCACAGAATTTGCAAATTGTCTACTATAGTGGATGTGCTGTCTACTGAAACAGCTCATGGATTTCTGCTGGTCAATACCGAAATGGTTGCGATCAGATCAATGGTTTTACAGAATCGACTTGCTCTTGACACCTTATTAGCGAAAGAGGGCGGAGTCTGCCGGATGTTGAAGGCGCAACATTGTTGCACTTATATTCCGGATAAAAGTGTACAGATCAAAAGATATGTGAAAAACATTACTAATTTGACAAAGGAACTCAAACCACTCGAGGTTGATAGTGCCTGGAAGAGACTGGTAGATGGTCTCTCAAATGTAGGTCATTGGCTTGCTAGTGTAGGTAAAAGCTTGTTGTTCAAGATACTAATGCCAATTGGTATTATAGGTCTTATTATATTTCTCATTTTTATCTGTTGTAAATGCCGTAAGCGCACCAAGAAACACGAGGTAAATGCAAGAGGGTTGAAACGGAGTGTGGATGAGATTGAATTGGAGGAAGTGAACGATCAGATATACAAAAAGGTGAAGACTTCTCACCCTACTAAAACTGAGAGAGAAAAGTTAGAACGATTGCTGGAAGAGATAGAACTTTATAAGGTGTGAAAGAAAGTTGGCATCTGGTTCCATTTTTTGTGATGATAGTAAATATCATCAAAGAGGGGATTGATGAAGCAAAGCTTCGCATATTTTGCGGCTTGCCGAAGTCAAGAACCTCGTTTATGTGTAATAAGGTAACATAAGTATGTTTTACTAACGTTTATTTTTGTTTAGGCAAAGTTTATGAAGCTTGCCTACGTGTATTTCTAATACACTTACCCCGTGTACTTTAACATGGCCGCCGCTTGTATTTTAGTTACTGCGCATGCGTCAGCCACACTCACGTGTCCTGACGCGTCTGCAGAAGTGGAGGGAAATTTATGCGCATGCGTAATTCATAGCTGTGCTCATCATGTGGTACTGCTCGTGCCATTGCTCTTGTGGTCGTATCAATGTAGCTAACATTTAAAATGCATAAGTTTATTTCTTGATGATGAGTTAAAAGTACAAACCCTGTGATGTGTTTTCATGATGACATTATTATGTATTAATTTGTTTTCGCTTACTTTTCATATATCGCGGGGAATGGGGGTCTGAGTGAGAGGAGAGCCATATTGGAGGTCCCTTCTGCGCCTGCGCCACTTTCGGCAGCACAGTGGACCTTGACTGATGGAACATAGCCAGTTGGCAGCGATGGGCGAGATGCTCCTGAGAAAGTCACCTCTGCCCTGCGAGAACAGCGAATGTGGCTCCTTATATGTTACATTGTAATGTTGCGCTACTGTTTGCCGTGTAACTTCTCATGGGAACCCCAAACTTACTAGGCGGTACCCAAGTATGCTAATGAAGGCTTAAAATCTTGTATTGTGATTGGTGTGTTACCCAAATCCTACCTTAGGACCAATCGAAATTGAGGGATTCTGACACTTTGCAACATTGGGGGGTGGTACACTGTCCCCAAACTGTATATCTACCCTGGGTTCCCCTAGGGAACCGTCCGACTTGTCTGGTTTAGCTGACCTGTCACTGACCCATCGTACTCAATAGGTGACTGAAGATACAGAGCGCTGCGGAGCACTCTGTCCGAATTTGACCATAGACTAAGGTTCTACTGAACCTTAAAGTGCTGGCGAAGCACTTTGCTGGGAGTTCGCTGACCCAATCGGGGTCTTGATCGATAGCTGCAGAGCGGGTGGAGCGCAGGCGTTGCTTCCGAACTGTGGGTTCCGGTCCTGTCCTGAGAGGTCCTGTCCTGAGGGTTTGCTGTCCTGTCCTGAGGTCCTGTCCTGATTCCTTATCCGAGGGTATCCTGTCCTACCCGGGGTGTCCATTCTGCACCTGCTGTCCTTTGAAGGGTATCCTTCCTTGAGGGTTTCCTGTCCTTAACTGACCCGTGGCCAGGGTTTGGTTTCCACACCTTTCTAGGTAAATATTGATCTGAACCTCTTAAAATCTTGCACCTTCTGAATTTCTAACTTTTGCTTTAATAAAGTTCACCATTGCATATGTTATATTTTTCCATGTCTTTCCGCAATTACTGAAAGTCCATTTACATATTTTCCATAAGTTTGTTCCTATGTCTTCACACTTGTTAGAAATTATATTTTGCATTGCAGTTTGTCATTTTCTGATATGGTCTAGAACCTCATTGCCTAGATTGTTCAAAGGCCCGTTCACCTTAAGTGAAGCGTGTTACTCTTTATAGGCCCTCCTGTAGTTATACCTACATAGTCTGCGCTGCTCAAATAATTCTGACTAGCATAGTATCTTCTCGTTATATTTTATATTAGTATTTCAATGATTACTCTGTCATTGGTTCTTTTCAGCTATATCATTTACGTTATCTTGGTTATTGATTGCCTTATTTTACTGTACCTTATACACTAAGCAAATGAACTTTAGATAAACATTTTTAAAACTTCCAGTTGTCCGTGGTCATTTCAACAGTATTTTGAATGTTATTGGTTGGGTTTGTATTTTGCTGCCTTTCTTTTACAGCTAGCTCCCTGATTCATTGTGGTCATTAGGTACTCGCATCGGTGGATGGTAAGTCGGGTGCACTGAGAAATAATAGTAGGGAACACACACAAATTGGTAGAGCTCGTGAAGTCACCTGATCGATGTATATGGTGATTTGAAAGTATTCGGGCCCTGAAGCCGGAAACGGCGAAAACTATTGGTCGGGTGGCCTCGCGCGCTCTATCAGATATACAAGGTGTGGCGCATCTCTGCAAATCAGTAGTAGGGATGCGCCAGAACACTTGCGTCCCGCAAAACCACCCGTGCGCCACCACTGATGCGCTACATTTACAATGCGGTACAAAAGGGGGTGGTGATGGACGGAGCATTGAACCAATCAAATACTCACACCCAGTCAACAGATCTGGGTTTAATCCATCACCGTTCTTTAGCCCACTCTGCCACCCCAGTTCAGACATGGCTATATGCAAATCAGTCTAACCCTGTGCCTCATGGGAACAGTCCAGCCCGAACTGCGACGCGGCTCCAGCATGGCTCGGGGTGCCCTATGCCTAGCATTATTATTATTATTAATTATTATTATTAAGCGTTCTTATATAGCGCTCGATTACCCGTAGGCATCTTGGCGCTTGCCTTGGGAACCCGTCCTGGTTTTTCCCTGTGAGATACCCGTACTGGGCATCCCCAAGGTGAAAGCCAGGCATCCCGCCGCGGGGGGCCATAGTGGAGATTAAGCAAGCTAATGCCCAGAGCTGCAGAGTGTGAACCTGTGACTCGAGTAGGCACCGAAACGAGAATTATCGAGTACGTCGATATTTGGGCTCAAGACCCTGCCGCGTCGGGAATTGAACCTTGGTCCCGGGTCTGACCTCTGCTTCAGGGTCTGCCTCCTCTAACCAGTGAGCCACACTTCTCCACAGCATGCTGCGTCAATCCTTACGCCTGCTTCAAGCAGGCGCAGGGTTTTGACGCATAGCCGAAAAAATGACTCAGTGAAATCTTGTAGATTTCACTGTGTCACTTTTACGAGACGTACATGCGAGGGAATGCCCACTCTGCGCTGGAATGCCCACATGAAACCTAACGCAGGTTTCATGCGGCGCAGGTGTTTACAACGTGACGTATCTCCCTAGATGCGTCACGTTGTGAATTCGGCGCAACATGGCGCATGATTTATATCGCCGCTGCGTCACAGAAGTGACGCAACGGCGGCGTAAATGTGTCGCAAGGGGCTTATAAATCTGACCCGATAAATTTAGAAGACCAACCTGTGTTCGATGCCTATGGGAACTGAGGCTTATGTTTCCAAAACGTAACTATGCAAGAAGGTCTGTAGCTAACTTTGTGATAAAGCTTTGCAAGGAAAGGAAGAGATGAATTTGCTCACAGTCCAGTGCTGCCATTCGATTGTTCAATTGGTCCAGAGAGGAAGAATCCTGCTACATGTCTTTTTATATTGGTGCATGTTCCCAGTTAGTTTCAATGCTTTTCTCCACTCCTTACCCACCTTCTTGTCCATTGCATTGTCCTAGACTGACGGTTGTGGCCACTGATGCTTCTGTTCATCCTTAGATTATTTTGATGCTTTATTTTTACAGATTGCTACTGCAACCTTATGATCATTTGCTTGTAGTACTGAAACTCAGCTGAGTTTCATGAACTACACTTTATGGGAAGTTCAGCTGCTTCAATTTGGAATTTGAGCTTTATGCTCTTTAGATATCACTCCTTTCTTTTCAACTTGAAATCTTCATGAGTTCTACTAACTTTGAAATTCCAGTCCGGTTCTTTAGTATAGTGTTTTATTCATTTATGGAACACATTTAATGCATTATTTGACTATTTTTTCTAACCATAACTTTTTGGGAGATTTCTGTAAACCTACTAAGGATTTATTGACTACTTTGAATAAAAAGAATAAAAAGAAACTTACTCAACTCTTAATGAGAATAAAGCTCTTAAAACGTAGCCAAATTCTCCTAATTGACTGAACTTTGAAATGTATTTGAAAATTAGCTTGTGATGCCGAAATAGCTCTTTGAATTAAAATACAGTAGCAAAGATACATCGGCTGAGATGAGAAGAAACCAGCTCATGAATGGAGCTTGACCCTGTAAGTGATGGTAATTGAAAGGTTGAACCATATTATTTAATTTTGGCCCCAGCACGTGCTATCAGTTTTCAGGTAGCAGAGTTATGGTTACACCTTGATCAAAGAGCTGTAAATAATTACCCAAGTTAGATTATAATGCCTGAATCCGGAAATCCAAAGCCCAGAGTTTGAGGAGCTAATAAGGTGCGATTACGAAGGCGGTTGCGGTTTTGGAGGTGTAAGTGTTAGCAGGGTGATGCAACATCTAATATAATTGTGTTTACTGTTGTATTATTGAGATGAGATTATTGAGATGAGACTTCAGTGATTGATGAATGGAGATGTTTATTGTTTCAATGTAAACAGATTCAAGAGTTTCAGAATCAACGTAGTCTAAGACCCAGATATAAATATTGAATTGAATGTAGAAGACACTTGATAGACATTGAGAAAATAGTGGAAGACACTTGAGTATGCCATCATCCAATTTTATTTCTTGTTTGCAGGTTTTGCGGTGTAGAGTGTGAGGTACCATCACCTACACATTTGAGATATAAACACTAATAATCTATTATGGTTGTTTAATATTGATTGATGTCAGTAGAACCTGATCGATTAGGTTGATTTCACGGTGGTCGAGATTTCACTTGTGAATGCGGAGTTCTTTTTGTGTGGATGAATTACTACTGTTTTGCTTTAGACAAGCAAACAAGAATGGATATATGTTTTGTTAATTGTCATTTGAAAGGTTTTTGTTGGTTTGTGTAAGTACAAGAGAAATTGTAAAGAGGATGAGCTGCTGCGAGAAATGAAATTATACATTACAGTGTTTCGTGCAGAGATTGGTTGGTTGGGTTGCTTGCAGGCTATGATTGGTTGTTGACGTCAGTGTGTCGTGGCTGTGACAGATGAGTGTTTGGGATTTATTAACAGGATTTCACTAAAATAACAACTGGAACAGGATTGGCATAAAGGAATTCTAACATTTACAGAACAGAATCTAAATTATGAATTGAAATTGTTTATTTTGCAATTTCGCCAGAATCATGAAATGTTTTAAAGAATTCAAAAGATTTATGATGGGAACTGTTATAATTCCGGTATGGGGGTGAAGAGGAACCGCCTGAGGGTACCCATGTTATGTTATGTTATGTTATGTTATTTTAATTTGTACCGCGCACAGCTACTTGGAAGTGTCCCGGCGCTTACAACAGAAAGGCAGAAAATGCACAATTACCAATTAAAACAGAAGGGTTTTTAAGGCTTTCCTAAATAGAAGAGGATCCTGGGTGGCCCTCAAAGCGAAGGGCAACGCATTCTAGCTCAAACAAGCTTTGCGCACAAAGGAGTTTCCCCCTAGTCGCTGACGCTTAAACTTCGGGGTCTGCATCAACAGCTGCGAAGACGAACGCAACGGTCTCCCTGGTGTGTAAAAAGCAAGTCTCTTCTGCAAATAGATGGGACCGATACCGTAAAGGGCCCGTTGCACAATTGAAAGCATTTTAAATTTCAGGCGAATTTTGACAGGAAGCCAGTGTAGTGACCGTAAAGGTGCCCGCACACTGTGCCTGGAAGACAGCCCCCCTAGAAGTCTGGCAGCCGAGTTTTGTACCACTTGAAGTTTCTTCACAAGGAAACCTGGGCTGCCGACTAGGAGGGCGTTGGCGTAATCCAAGCGAGAAAGAATCAGTCTCTCTGGCCGTGTTCGGCAGGAAGGGAAGAAACTTTCTCAAACTTTTCAGTACACCAAAATAGGTGCCAGCCAGTTTTTTTACATGTGACCAAAAATTCAGATCCTCATCGAACCAAACGCCAATGTTTTTGGCGGCACCGTTATTCTCAGACGGGCGAGGAAAACCTGGAGGCCAGAGTCTCTCTCTGAAATCCGGCGAAAAAGAGCCGAACAGCAGTACTTCGAACTTTCCCTCATTACATTTTAGCTACGCATTGGCAGGCCAATGAAAGACTGATGACAAGCACTGATGGGGTCTCGTAACCGAGTCATCCTCCTTAATCCAGGTAAACAGCAGCTGGGTGTCGTCGGCATAGGCCATCACCTTAGCCCCCAGTGACTCCACCAAAAAAATCAGCGGAGTCACGTAGATGTTAAATAACAGCGGGCTAAGCGATGACCCCTGCGGAGCCCCAGTGGATACCCTCATGGGCACAGAGGCACACGGAGAGAGCCATACCTGCTGCAGCCTTCCTTCCAAAAAAGAATTGATCCATTTCAAAACCGACCCAGAGATTCCTATTTCAGATAGGCGATCCAGGAGCATTGAGTGATGCACCGTGTCGAACGCCACCGAGAGATCAAGCATTACCAATGCTTCTCTCCCGGCGGCATCCAGACATTCCTGAATCGATTCTGTGACCATGTACATTATACGACAACTGAATTGGGAGTACATACATGTTTATGGCTTTGTTGATGGTGCAAGATCACTAAGAAAGAAGGTGCATTAAGATGATCAAAATACAGAAGCTTTGAGACTAGAATTATTGAGAGATTGAAAGAAGAATTGTATGAAATGAAACCGCCCCATAGACGTAAACAATATGAAGCCCTAAATATGTGGGAAAAAGTTGCCCAAGAGCAAAAAAGTGGAAAATATCAGAAAAGAACAAACAATAGCAATGCGTAACTATGCAGATATTCGATTGGATGAAGACAGCAGAGATGGATGAAAGCCATAGTTGAATGCACTAGATTGTATCCCGCTATTTCCACTGAAAAAAAATGGAGAAAGGGAAGAAAAAAATACCTAGAGGAAAGGTAAAGAGGAAAAAGTCAAAGGAAATGAGGCAGGTAGTTATTCAGTGGATGATATTTTTTAAGAGATGTTGGCTGCAGGACCCCCTCTTTCTGCAACACCAACTGATAGCACTGCGAGTGGTGTCACAATGACCAGTACAATAGTCACTACCTCTGTAAAAACTAGAGTGGTACAAATTGAAAGACCCCTTCAAATACTACAGATTGGGGGAGGAGCTTCGCGTGCATCCTTGATGGCCGCGTGAGCACAGGGCTCCCGAGACCCTCGCCGCCTCCCGCATCTATCCTGAACCATATCCTGATTACGATGACGGGTTATTGAAGATGCAACCCAGCTGATATAATAGCTGCTTTCAGAAATTGATTTGGACTCCGGGAACCGTAACTAGGACATTTTTAACTTTTGTGGCCTGCCCCGCGGAGGTGCCCGGGGCTCGAGTTGCTGAAGTGCCCGGGCAGTAGTGGAACAACAACAGCCTGCGGGGTTCTGATCACAGCCTTGGAGTTGACTTTCGGTTTCGTTTTCTGGGTCTTTGGCCTTATCCTATCTCAAGACTGATCTGATAGCCTGAGGCACTGCCGGCCCCCGTGAATTCACTATGTGCCAAAGGCTACGTGTGTGTGGTTGCTGCGATATAACCGCTGAAACTCGCTTTTGGAGAGTCCGGTGGGTGAATCGTGAGTGGCCATTTTTACCAGGTCCCAAATACCCCTCGGGGGCACATTGCCCATTATGGCGGGCAGACCCGATGGCGAGAGGCGAAAGACCAAGATCACCCACCGGGGGGTGCAACTCAAACAAATGTTATGGTACGTTATACCCAACCCAAGGGATCCCACGGTGGTGTGAGTAGTACTCTGGAAGAGGCTAGTGGAGGCCCTGCCGCATCGGCCGATTTAACTCTACATGACGTCATGGGCGCCATTGCTGGTATGAAGACTTCCATCGGCCAGCAATATGAGGCTCTTGCTCTTAAGCTTGACACCGTGGCCATCAACGTTAATTTGATTAGAGCGGACTTATCAAAGACTAACGAGAAGGTCAAGTCCCTAGATTTGAAGACCTCCAGCCTCACGATTGATGTGTCTGACCTACAGACGGAGGTTCGCAACCTACGATCCTCCAACGATCTTTTTGCTCGTCGGCTGGAGGATTTTGAGAGTCGGGCCAGACGCAATAATGTACGTATTATTGGGGTCCCTGAAAAACCAGAAGAACTCGCTACAGACCTCTTTGTGGAGGACCTCATTCTAAATCACCTCACCCCCAATGGCCTGAGTAAATTCTTTGCGGTGGAACGTGCCCACAGAGTGCCGGGCGGGAAGCCGAAGTCGGGTGCCCCACCGCGGCCGATCATCGCCAGAATTTTTAACTTCAGAGACAGGGACGCTATCCTGCAGGCATCGCGAGTGGGCGGCCCCATAAAGTTCGACAACACTACGGTGAGCTTCTACCCAGATTTCACCCAGTTCGTTCAGAAGCAAAGGATGGGGTTTCAGGGGGTGAAGCGACGGTTGAGGGACATGGATTTGAAGTATGCAATGCTTTTTCCAACCCGGCTACATATTGAATATGAGGATCGGACGTTTTTCTTTGACCGCCCTGAGAAAGTGAGTGACTGGCTTGATACATTGCCTATGCGGCGTGATTGCACGGAACATTCTGGTGGAGCTGAAGGTGGCCTGTCGGAGCAAGAATGAGAACTGGTTTTCCGGTTTCCGAACATTGTGCATAACATATAGCTGTGGTTCGATGACTCTTATTTTTGTTGATTTATGGTGGGATACCCGGGGGTGGCGGGGGGGATGGGACTCTTTCCTCCTCTGGGTTTCTTTTTGTAGACTAGTTTAATATTAGGGCAACAGGCACACTGCAAGTTGGGGCGGCTCTCGAGTCTTACGCAGGGGTGCAGGGTGGGGGGGGTTGTACCGGGCCTTTTGTTGGAGGGTGGGGGGGATGTTTGGGTGTGTTTTATTTCTCTCAAGGCAACGTATTGTTCTACTTCTGGATCTGGGTGTCGTGTTCGCTGTGGGGTGGGATTTGCATCCATTTCTGGGATGGGGGTAGGGGGTTGAAACTACTGTGTTGGAATGTCAATGGGTTGGGGGATAGGATAAAACGTGGGGTAGTGTTGCAACTGTTGAGACGCCTCTCCCCTGATGTAGTGTTATTGCAGGAGACACACTTGATCGGAAACACTTGTCACGCCATGAATCGGTGAGGATATCGTCTTGCTGTACATTCTGGGTTCACTACTGGTTCTAGGGGGGTGGGTATTCTAGTTAAGAGCTCTCTCCCCCTGGAAGTAGACGACATAATCCTTGATGACAGGGGGCGTTATGCTGCTCCCACTGGTAGGTGGAAGGGGAGGACTGTCTCGCTGCTCTCTGTATATGTCCCACCTGGTCTGCAGACCATGACCTTTGCTGATTTGGGGCGAGTAGTCCTGGGACTTCCGGATGGTATCCTGGTGATGGGAGGAGATTTCAATTCTGTTGTCTCCGGTAGGGAAGATCGGTATCCCTCCAGGGACCTCTCTGGGTCACAGTCTTGGCTGAGTGGCTTTCTGGAGATGCTGGGGTTGGTAGACTGCTGGAGGTTGATGCATCCGGGACAGGCACAATACACTTTCCACTCGGGTGCCCACGGTAGTCTCTCCAGACTTGACTATGTTTTGATGCCGGCGGCACAGGCCTCATCAATTAGGGAGGTTAGACATTTGGCTCGGGGTATCTCGGATCATTCCCCACTGTGGCTTCAGATGGACGTTAATATGAGTGCAGAGGGACGGGTGGTCCCGATTAATCCCTGGTATCTCCGTAACCCCAAAACCCGAGCTGAGTTGGTCAAGTCTTTGGATCAGTACTTTACTGAAAATGAGGGGTCGGTGTCTTCTTCTGTTACACTGTGGGAGGCATTTAAGACTGTTATCCATGGACAGGCATTATCGTTAATTGCCGGTGCTAAGAAAAGCAAAAATGAGGAGGTGGTCGGCCTCCTGACTGAAATAGCTGAATTGCAAGGGGATTTGGAGCTGGGTGTTACTCGTGACAAGGTTCATGTCCTCAGTCTCAAACAACTTGATTATAGGGCGTTGGTAACAGACGCCGCTAAAGTTATGAGTAGAGAGCAGCAGGGACGGCTGTATGATGTGGGGGATAAGGCTGGGAAACTGATTGCGTGGTTGGATAAAAAGGAGAGGGCGAGTCGTGTGGTTCCTGTGATTGAAAGAACTAATGGAGTGCGAGTGACTGACCCTGTTGAGATTGTCGAGTGTTTTGCTGAACATTTTCGAGATGTGTATTCCCCAGTCTCCGATAGACCCGAGGAAGACTCCCATTCGCTGTTGCGAGACATCGCGCTGCCTTCTCTGTCAGATTCAGATAGAGACTTGATGGACGCTGCACTTTCGGCTGACGAGGTGGCTATTGCTATTCGCTCTGTCCGTTCGGGAAAAGCTATGGGCCCTAATGGTCTTCCCATCGAACTTTACAAGCTGTGTCCGGACAAAATGGCGCCGTATCTTCGTGATATGTTCCTAGAATCGTGAGACATTGGCTCCCTTCCTCGTGATCAGCGTCTTGCGACCATCGTGGTGATCCATAAGGAAGGGAAGCCGCGAGAGCGCTGTGCATCCTATAGGCCCATTTCGCTTCTGAATGCGGAACCTAAGATCCTCGCAAAGTTGCTGGCAAACCGCTTGATAAAGGTAATCAGCGACTTGATTCATCCGGATCAGTCCGGTTTCATCCCACATTGTAATACAGGACTAAACTTGAGGCGCTTGCATGGCGTTCTCGCGAGAGCCGCGTCGCTGCGTGAGCTGGCCATATTGGCTTCCTTGGACGCCACGATGGCCTTTGATACAGTGGAATGGCCGTACCTTTGGGCTGCGCTTGCGAAGTTTGGTTTTGGTCCTGGTTTCATTGGCTGGGTGAAACTTCTGTATGAGGCACCATTGGCGCAGATTGTGGTGAATGGTTGGGTGTCTGAGTCTTTTGTTCTTGGGAGGGGCACGCGGCAGGGATGTCCATTGTCCCCGCTTCTCTTCGCCCTTGCCTTGGTACCTCTTGCAGCCTGGCTGCGGTGGGAGCCATCAATGAGGGGTATTCAGTGGACCCCGGAATTTGAGGATCGCATATCGCTTTATGCCGATGACATTCTGTTATATCTCACGTTGCCCCGAAGGTCGCTGATCGTATTGTTTGATGTGCTAAACTCATTTGGAAGGAACTCCGGCCTTTTGATTAATTGGACCAAGTCCTGCGTGTAAGTGCTCTCGGGTGACGTCCCTCTTTTACCACGCGGGTGTCCCATCCAGGTGACGCAGACAGGATTTAAGTATCTGGGGGTCTTTATAACATTAGACCCCGTGACTCGCTACGATCGTAATCTACTTCCTCCGCTCCAACGATTGAAATCGGATGTTGTGGGCTGGCGCAGGCTGCCACTATCACCCCTCGGGCGTGCAGCTCTTTTCAAAATGATGTCTTTGCCTCGGTTTTTATATGCGCTCCAGAATACGTTCGACGTAATTCCGGCGAGCTATTTTCAGGAAGTGGAGAGTTTGCAGAGGCGATTGATATGGGATGGTCGTCAGCGTATTGCCCTCGGTAAGCTGACGCTTTCCTGGTATGACGGTGGTATTGCACTGCCGGATATCAGGCGATATTATTGGGCCTCTCAGCTGGGAGCCATCAATCATGGAATGTATGGTCCAGCGTTGAATCCTGCGTTTGTAATGGATAAGTCGTTGCTACCGGGTGGGGATTACAACAGGGCGCTCTACTCCAACTCTGCTGGAGGAAAACTTTCGGGACCCACTAAGATAGCGGTACGAGTGTGACACTGTGCGAATGCGGCAATCGGATGGAGGGATCGACTGACCCGGGCAACTCCGCTTTATGCGTCTGAAAGATTGAGTAGCCTGTGGAAGACGAAAGGATTTGAGAAGTGGGATATTATTAGTATTTGTAGAGTAAGTGATCTCTGGGTTAAGGGCAGGATTAAGACTTTTGAGGCGCTGAAGGTAGAATATAAGCTGAGTGACAGGGAATTCTTCCGTTATGCGCAGATTCACCACACGTTGAGTTCGGTTTTTCCTGAGGGTGTAGACGTCCCGGAGTCGTCCCCACTCGAAGATCGGGTGCTTGATGGCTACGTGCCCGACAGCACTATTTCATTGATATACAAGAAATTAATCAACGATCGAGCAGACCTGTTGGTGCAACACAGGGAGGTCTGGACCAGTGACGGTTTAGAGTTGGATGACGAGGACTGGCAGTCGGCGATATCCTTACCTAAGGAGGTTGCGATTCCGGCCCGTCTCCGACTCGTCCAGCTTAAGATCCTGCATCGGATTTATGTGACTGGCCCTCGTCTGATTCGTATGGGTTATTCTGTGGATGGGCTGTGCAAGCGTGGTTGTGGTTTAATTGGTACTTTCCTCCATATAATCTGGGAGTTTCCAGAGGTGGTTGTGTTCTGGAACCGAGTGCATGCTGTGATGGAGGAGGTTACGGGTGTTGCGCCGTTCCCTGAAGCCAAAAAACACAGTTGATGGACAGAATGACGAACAATGTCATACATTCACCCCAGTACAAGGATCTGGGCCTAAATCCATTGTTTTTTTTGCACTCCACACCACCCTGGGTTAGACACTGGCTATATGCAAATCAGCTCTGACCCTGTGCCTCATGGGAACAGTCCAGTCCGAACTACCAAGCCATGTCTTTCCCAGACCGGAATCAAGCATCCAAGGACCGGTTTCTGGCTATCAGCCTTCATCAGCCTGGATAGCTTGACTCCAGTGGTGTGGAGAGCCTGGGACTCACGTCTGAGCATACCCAGCCCACTCGGGGTGAAAATTGCAAAAAACACAGTTGATGGACAGAATGTAGAACAATGTCATACATTCACCCCAGTACAAGGATCTGGTCCTAAATCCATCGTTTTTTTGCACTCCACACCACCCTGGGTTAGACACTGGCTATATGCAAATCAGCTCTGACCCTGTGCCTCATGGGAACAGTCTAGTCCGAACTACCAAGCCATGTCTTTCCCAGACCGGAATCAAGCATCCAAGGTCCGGTTTCTGGCTATCAGCCTTCATCAGCCTGGATAGGTTGACTCCAGTGGTGTGGAGAGCGCTGGGACTCACGTCTGAGCATACCCAGCCCACTCGGGGTGAAAATTGCAAAAAACACAGTTGATGGACAGAATGTAGAACAATGTCATACATTCACCCCAGTACAAGGATCTGGGCCTAAATCCATAGTTTTTTTGCACGCCACACCACCCTGGGTTAGACACTGGCTATATGCAAATCAGCTCTGGCCCTGTGCCTCATGGGAACAGGCGTTGTCTGTTGAATGTATGGGAACCGAATGACTATGATGTGACGCAGACGCAGTGGGCGACCCTTGGCAATATGATTGCCAAGAGAGACATTGCGCAGTTGTGGGGTTCCCAGAGGCCGCCCACGGGCTCGGCATGGAAGGAGAACATGGACTGGTGTATGTTTAGAGAGAAGACGGTGTACGTGGCGCAGGGCAGACCTAAGAAATGGGGTAGGATCTGGGGTCAGTGGAACTCCTACCGTGGAGATATATGCACACCTCCCCTTGTAGATGTTCCGGATGTTCCTCTTTCCCCCTGACCCGACGTTCCTAGTATTGTCTAGCTTCTATGTTTTCTGATTTTGGTTTCTCCCCTGCCCCCCCCCCCGCACTAATGATTTTGTGTATCATATTGTAATGCTTTTTCCTTCCTCCGTGAACGCATAACCAACTACACTGTTTTTTCTTGCCTTGTTTGTTTGTTCTTCATTAACAATAAAAAGAATTACAAAAAAAAACAAATACTACAGATTGCCCCACCACAAGTTGCCCATCTAAAGACTGTTCCTTCACCTGTGGCAAATACACCTGTTATGGATGGTCTGGAGCAAGAGTTGAAACCAGTAATTGTGCAGACAGCGCCTAGACCAATTTCAAACGACCCAGTCAACGTTAACTTCACTTCAGAGCTCAAGGTGCTGTAGAAGGTTTACCTACAACAAGATTTATTCTGACCTCTCAGAATTCACATATTGTTGTATGGAGACCACCTCAGACATTCCAAGCATTAAGAGACGGAGAAGGGCTTGTTTTCATACCATCAGTATCCCCCGTGGAAACAAATTGGTTTGAAGGTCGCATTTTCCCACCATTACTTAGTAGGAGAAAATAATTAACAAAATGAGGAAGTTGCTTCAGCTTATCCACTGGGAGAAATAGTGGGAAGATGAGAGTCCATGTACCTTGGAGTAGAGGAGAACTTGCAGCGTTTATGACCATCTTCTTTGATATTGTGGTACCAAGTTATTTGTGGCATGTACCAATCACCAACTCTTATAGTCATAGAGAAATATGAAGCAGTGATTACTTTCCTGAAAGGCAGCGTGCTTCCAAAAGATCTAGATTAATTGAAAATTAATCAAACAACACAAGAAGCAAAAGAATCAGTTCATGAGTATTATGAGTGGTTTCTGCCAGTATTCCAGCTGCACAGTGGATGACACTACCCTGATGAGAAAGACCTGGGGATTTTTGTGCTTGGGTTTGTTTTGGGATTTAGACCAGAGATCAGTTCACAAATAACCCAGAGTAATCTGCTGGCAAAATTAACTCACTTGACGAAATCCTGAGGGATATGAAATACTGCTGTGATGAACAAGAGATGAAGCAGAAAAGATTAAAGAGAAATAAATGTTAGCTCAAACAAAGCTTGCTCAGACGGGGTTTCAGAATCCTTTGTTTGATCTTTTGCAGGAAATCAAGGACGTATGCAAGGTGTTGTTGTTCTACAAGCAGGTTTTCAGGGCAATCCTGGAGGAAGATTTGGTGTTTCAGAAGGTAGAGGCAAAAGTATTCCAATTGATCCAGGTTCAGAAATGGATGTGGCAATGCTGAAAAAGATTACCCCTTGTCACGTTTGTAACAAGGTCAGGCATTGGAAGAGGGAGAGTAGGTTTAATCTTGATAATGCTAATGAAAATGTATAGATGCAGAGAGAAATGCAAATGCAGAACATGCCAGTACAACAGATGCAAATGCCTATGCAAAAACATATTCTGTAAATACAGGTCCTACAAGCCCAAATGGTCCAGAAAAATATAGGAAATCACAGATTTAATTTAAAAAAGATGCTGAAAGCAAATTTAAACTCTTTGTAGAATCAAAATACATTTTAGCCATTTCATGTTTTTGTTAATGATAGTTCTGGTTCCTACCTTTCTCAATGATGGTGCCTGAGGTGGGGAAGAAGATGTTGTGCTTGGCACAGTCTTAGAGGTAGACCAGAGTGGCCAATCGTAGAAGATGATGTGAATGGCCACCCCATTTCATTTCTCACAGATACTGCTGCTACCAGATCCACTGTTGGAATTGAGGAGGTCCCAGACCGACCCCTCTTGGGAAAGAAGATTTAAGTTGTAAGAGTGTCAAATAAACAGTTTCCCAATCCACTTTCAGAGAAGTAGTAAACATAGGCTAATTTGAAGAATATCACCAAATTTGCTGTTAGTGGCACAAGCCCAGTAAATTCGTTAGGTAGAGATATGTGCAAGTTAAACTGCACAGTCTATTGCATACCGGATGGGGTTGCGTTTCAGATGCATAATGAAGATGTAGAGGTTAAAATGGTTCATTAATGACAATTGAAGAACTACCTGCTGACTTGAAAGACACTGTGAACCCAGAAGTATGCGATCTTACAGTGAAAGACATTTGACTGATTAAATCAGTAGAACCGGTCAAAATTAACTTAAAGGCAAATGCGGTATACCGAAGAACATTACCATACTATCTGACTCCAGAATTAATTGCAGGAAGAAGGCCTGTAAAAGAAGACCTGATCCAGAAAGGGATTTGGAGGAAATTGATTTGGAGTCCAAATAACTCTCCCATCATGGATTTGCAGAAACCCAATGGAAAATATAGGATCGTTTAGTATCTGAAAAAGATTAACAAAATAGTTGCAGGTTTGGGGAATTCCTATCTCCCGACGCCCAAGATATTTAGATTTCTTACAAGGACAAGAGGTTTTAATTTCTATTTTGTCCAAAGGACAAGTAGACAGTCTTACGATTAACCGATACACAGCTGTTCAACCCTGTTGGTCACAGCCAATTAATGAGTAGCTCTGAGGAGTTTATTAGCAGTGAAAGGGTCAATGAAAAAGCTGGGGCATTCACTTTAATTTCCCCAGGTCAGAAGAAAAACATGATGGAGCTGATCTCAAAGTAGCAGCTCTGCATAAAACATCCACAGCACTGTCAGGTAAGAGACTTTTTGCTTTATCACCGAGACTCTTGTATGGCTTCCAAGCCCTCCCCTGGTCCTTTCATTTTCTTCAAGCATAAGATGAATATGGAGCTTCTGCAGCTCCAGAACACTTGCAGCACTGGAATGTAAGAGGCTGACTTATCAGCCTCTTTGCCCCTGCTCTGATCTGAACCTTGTGACCCCTGCCTTTTACTCTGTGCTTCACGTTTGGCCCAGCGGCCCCAAGATCCCTCCTCAAGCTTGCCGCCGGGCCATACAGTAAAGCGCCATGCTTTGCCTTGTCATGCAGCTCCTGCACAACCCTCCTTTGCACTTTGCCTTTCCTGTACACCTTATGTTTCACCCGGTGCCTGTACTTGCTAACCCGACCCCATACCCCTCTGCTGCCCCTCTGACAGCTCTGACCCACTCCCCTTGGCCTCTCATATCTTACTATTATTTTCCCCATGTGGATTTCATGCCAGCCTCAGGCCCATCCTCATTTCTGTCCTTGCACTGGGCCTCTCATCTCACTTTGTGCATGCACCAGGGGCATCTGAACACGCCTCTGTAGCAGCTTCAGCAGCTGTGGAGCTCTTGAGGGCCCATTTCATTCTGCACGTCCAGACAAAGGTTCATAATTGACGGGAAAGGGTGGCTGGATATATACAAGGATGAATGAGTGAAAGGGTGGATGTAAGGATGGATCAATGAAAGAATGGATGGATGAGTGGAAGGGTGGAAGGGTGAATGAATGGATGGGGTGAAAGTGGATGGATGACTGAAAGAATGGATGGTTAAATTAAAGGGTGGATTGATGGATGAGAGAAAGAGTGGATGAATGGATGGTGGAGTGGGTGGATGGATGGGTGGGAGGGTGGGTGGGTGGATGGATGGTTGGAAGGATGGACAGATTGATGGGTGGAAGGATGGATAGATTGTTGGGTGGATAGTTGAGTGAAATGGTGGATGGAGGGATGAGTGAAAGGGTGGATATGAGTTAAAAGGAGGATGGATGGGGTGAAAGATGGAAGAGCAAAAGGATGGATGGATGGAGGGATGAGTGAAAGGGTGGATGGATATGAGAGAAAAGGAGGATGGAGGGGATGAAAGATGGAATAGCAAAAGGACGGATGGATGGAGGGATAAGTGAAAGGGTGGATGGATATGAGTGAAAGGGTCGATGGAAGGGGTGAAAGTGGATGATGGATGAGTGAAAGGATGGATGGATGGATGAGTGAAGGGAGGGAAGGAGGGATGGATGAATTTGAATTACAGATTTGGAGCTGGAAGGATAGGTTTGGACAGGGGTGCTGTGAACCCCTCGATTTAGCAGCTACAGTGGAGCTCTTGATGATCCTCTTCTGTCTGCAGCTTGGTCGACAAAGGCCCATAATTAACGGGTACGAGTGAATGAATGAAAGGATGGATAGATGAGTGAGTGTAAGTGTGGCTTGCTAGATGGATGAATGAGTGAAATGATTGATGAGTGAAGGGATGTTGGATGGACGAAAGATGTGTTGATGAAGGAAAGGGTGAAAAGACAGGTTACAGGGTGGATGGATTAGTAAGCAAGGATGGATGAGCGAAAGGGTAAATTGATGGATGAACGGAAGGATGGATGAGTGAAAGATAAAATTGATAGATGAGCTGAAGAATGGGTGAGCAAAAGGATGGACGGATGACTGAGATGGATATGTTTGGATATGGATGGGTAGGTCTGGATATGGATGGGAGGACGGTTGGATGGATGAACAGAATGGTTGAACAGCTGATGAAAGAATAAATGGATGACAATATAAAGGTGAAATGCTAGATATCAGTGGGTGAATGAAAGGATGAATGGGTAGATCTTCAGAAAAGAGGCAAAATAAGGAAATCACTAGTATTCAAATCCTTTTACACTATGAGCTCTGCTATAATGAGAGTACTGACATTCTTTGACGGTGCACTATATAGCATCAAAGGGACAAGTGGATGTGGTTACAGGACAAGTAGCTTTATGAAGTTACCTGTCCCATGGACAAGTAGATATTTTACTAAATTCCACACCCCTGAGGTTTCCTATGTTGCCCCGTGGTACCAAATCCAGCCAAAATATTATTCTAATGTCCATGAACTGCAAAATGGTTTACTGTAATTGTTCTTTGTCAGGCGTTCATCTTAGTGCCATTGCGCAAAGATGGCCATTTCCTTTTTTCATTTATTTTCCAGCAGAGAGTTTTGGCACGGTGCTACAAAAGTATACGGAGAGTCCATCTACTTTTAACCAGATCTTGAAAAATAATCTGAGTCATTAAAAATGCCCTACAGATCAGTACTTGTACAATACATGGATGATCTGTTGGTGGCTTCGGGGGCTGAGGAAGTGTGTAAACAATATTCCATTGCCTTGCTGTATCACTTGGCTGAAAATAGACATAAGTGCCACCAGGTAAACTGCAGTAGTGTCAGAAAGAAGTTTAATATCTGGGACATACAATTGAGAGGGGAACTAGAAAGATGTAATCAGAGAATATGTATCTTCAGATCACATGCGAATACATTGCATGCCATTACAACGCAGTCGTTACAACGACCGAGTTGTAACAACAAGAACCAGTACATCGCATGTCGTTACAACAAGTTGCTGTAGGGGGCGTGCTGGACTTACGAATAGTATTATTTACTATTCCTACTCCAGTTTGTGCAACAGCAGGGAAGGTGTTGGACTGTAAATCCAACACCAGCGCGCACCCTACAGCAAGTCGTTGAAATGACTTACGATGTAATGGTACGCATGGTAACAACGCGGTTGTTGTAACAACTGTGTTGTAGAGGTATCGCATTGTGGAGACAGCATTGTAAACACTGTTTCCTGTTATCAGAGAGAGTAGTAGCAATTCTTCAGATGAATCCACCTCGAACAGAGAAAAAAGTCAGAATGTTTCTGGGAATGGTTAGCTACTGTAGACAGTGGATACCAAACGTTTCCCTAGTAGCAAAGCCTTTACTGAGGATGTGTCTGATCTGCTTCCTTGGGGCAATTGCTTGAAAGCCTTCCTAGAGCTGAAAATTATTTTTATTGGGCCCTGACACTAAGAATGCCAGATTACAGTAAGGAGTTTACATTGTTCTGCAGTGAGAGGGAGGTCTGCGCTCTCTCAGTGCTTGACTCCGGAATCTGGGGATCACGGTTCGATCCCCGGCACCGGCGGCAGATTAGCCCAGCACCATATGACTCTGGGCAATAGCTTGCTTAATCTTCCCAACGCCCCCAGCGCCTAGAGACCCTTACGGGTGATCATGCGCTCTACAAATGTGGATTATATTATTATATTATAATTCAAACACATGGTGATGCTCAGAAGCTAGTGGCATACTTTTCATCTACCCTTGACCCTGTTGCCGCAAGACTGCCCGGCTGCCTTAAAGCAGTTGCAGCGGTAATCACTAGTATGGAAAAGAGTAGTAGCATAGTGATGGAATATCCTTTAACTGTAATAGTCCCACACTCTTTGGAGATTCTATTGACTCAAACAAAAACCCAATACATGACCCATAATAGGCTCACGAAATATGAGCAGAGAATTTTGTCTCCTCACAATGTAGTTTTGAAAAGCTGTCAAATTGTAAATCAATTAACTTTGTTGCCCATAAATAATACTCTTTGTGATGAAATTGAACATGATTGCTTAGATATCACAGATTTATTTATTTGTTTGAGAGTTTTATAGAGCGCTGGCAACATCCAAGGGTATCAGAGCGCTTTACATCAGTATATGTTTACAACAAGACAACGTCTTTAATCAAATTCAGAAAGTCAGGCCAAGTTCAGTCAGTGGTTGCGCACAGTGGAAGAGAAATAACGGGGGGTCCAGGGAGAGCAGAGGGTGGAGATGCTATCACGTTGGGTGATTGAGGATCCACTAGTTGAGATGCCGGTTGAGGAGGAGATCCTTTAACTGTCTCTTGAAGCATAGGAAGGAGGGATTGGTCCTGACATGTATTGGTAAGGAAGTCCAGATTTTAGGGGCATTGCTTGAGAAGGAGCAAAACAAAGAATTTTCTTTGTGGAGTTTGGGCAGGATGAGGAGCAGGGTGTTTGAGCTTCTGAGGTTTCTAGTCTGGCCTGCCCTTTTGAACTTAGAGGCAAGGTAGGTTGGTTTTTCGAGTATTTTTAATCAGAGATAGAGAGGTGGAATTGGTGTCCAATCAGTTCCCCAAGTCAGAGTTGCAAATCAAATGTGAGAAAGGACACTTGTTACTACGTTACATTAGGTTTCTTAGATAGCCCTCATAAACGCTATGTCAATTTTCGTTGCGGTTTATATCGTTTCTCCGCCCCACATAAGCGTTATGGCATTTATCATTGGGTCATCTAATGTGCTACATGCCAGCCTCAAGCCTGAGAAAACCTCTGGTTTTCCAGTATGCATGAGTTTGTGGGTGAGACAAGCTGTTATGAAGCTGCACTTATGAAGCTGCAGCGAGCTTCAATCGGGAGCCATTTTAGTTCCTTCAGTGCCAGGGAGATGTGGTCATATTTTTTGATTCCTGTGACCATTCTGATTGCTGCGTTGAGAATGGTTCTGAGGGCGCCAGGTGGGATTTGGCAGTGCCTGTGAGGGTGGAATTCCCGTAGTCCAATCTAGACAGCACCATCATTTGTGTGGCAGATTTCAGATCTTCCTGCAGTTTGTAGGGTTTGATTTTGTTCATAAGTTTCAGGTTGTAGACAGCACTCTTCTCACTATTCTTTATATGATCTTTCATGGTCATTTTGGAGTCCGGAGTGATCCCTAGAGATTTGACAGAGTTGGCTAGTGATAGAGTGCAGTTGAGAGCATTTATGGAGTTTGTCCATTCTAGCATCAGGGGGGATGCTTTGTCTTTTATACGGGTAGAATATCTGTCTTATCTTGGTTGAGTTTTAGGTGGTTGTGAGATAGCCAGTGTTGGACTTCCTTGAGGGTGGCATTTAATCAGTGGATGAATTCTAGCAAAAAGCTTTCCAAGTAGAGCTGGGTGTCATCGGCATATAAATGGAAGGGGTTTTTGCTTGGTTGGGGATGGCGGTGAGAGGCTCCATGTATATACTGAATAGTGTGAGTGAGAGGACGGAGCCTAGGAGGACCCTACCCCCAGGTTATCATTGTTGTGTGAAAAGTGTGATTGTCTATTTTTTTTATTTGAGCGCGGTTATGTAGAAAGAATGCAAACCAGCATAGGACCACCCCATCCGCACAAATTGTTTTTTTGGAGTGAATCCAAGAGAAGCTTGTGGTTGACCGTGTCACAGGCTGCCCACAGGTCTAAGAGAATGAGTAGGCAGCATTGGTCTGTATTCAGGGACTTGTGGAAGTCATCTATTATGTTCAGAATGGCTGTTTCGATGTGGCACCCTTTACTGAAGCCCGATTGATGTTTTCAATGTGTTGGTCAAGCTGCGCAAGAACACATCTCTCCGGAGTTTTGCCTAGGAAGGGGAGATAGAAAACTGTTCTGAAGTTATTGGGGCCATTCGCCTTTGCTTCCTTTTTTATAATTATTGGCGTGACTTGACCGAGTTTGAGACAGTCTGGCATTGCGCTCCAGTTTTCAGGGAGCTGTTTAGTGTCTTGGTCTAGAAAGCTGTTAGCGTGGTTTCATTTTTTGGCCTGGGACGATGGGAGGGGCCCTCAAGGTGGAAGGAGGGTTTGGACGGAGCCAGCAGAGAAGGTATGTCTGCCTCCATGAGTGGGTTGAAAACCTTCAAGCTTCTCTGGCTTGTGTGGGAGCCTGGTGTTTGAATGTTTTCTATGTTGTCCTGTGGGGTGATTGTTGCTAAGGAGAGCGTGGAGTGAAAAGAGGGGTTATCTTCATATCTGGAAGGTGGGTAGCCGTTCGTGGGCTGGTTGTGATCGAGGTAGAGCTCAATCTTCGTGATTTTATCATTGAAGAAGGTGACACATTTTTCACATTTTTCTTTGGATATCTGAGGGTTTTTTAGGACTGGCTTGGAGGTTTGTTGATTGATGATGTTAAAGAACTCTTTTGGGCAGTTTTTGACCTTATCAAGAGTGTTGCGGAAGAGGGAGGCTTTTTCATTCATGATGTGCTTTTTATATTTTCGGTGTTCCTTCCTGAGCTGGCCTAGGTGGCTGTCTTTCGGCTGCTCTGAGCTGCCTTCTTTCAGTGTTGAGGTCTTTATTGAACTAAGATCTCAAGGGAGTGTTTCTCACCTTTTTCAGTTTCAGAGGGGCTACTTGATCCAAGGTGGTGGACATTGTTGGGTTGTAGTGGGTGATGAGTTCAGTTGTTGAGAAGTTCTCTGATGAGGGGGGTAGTAGGGACACCATTCTTTCTTCAATGTGTTGTAGAGGAACTTGTCAAAAGTTTCTCATCCATTGGATGTTTTTTGTGTACAAGTTGGAAAGGGGAGATACTTTGTTGATGTGAAATGAGATGATGCAGTGGTCTGACCAGTCGACTGGGAGGATGCTGTCAATGGTTAATGTTT
Source organism: Lissotriton helveticus (assembly GCF_964261635.1). Lineage (NCBI taxonomy): Eukaryota > Metazoa > Chordata > Amphibia > Caudata > Salamandridae > Lissotriton > Lissotriton helveticus. The sequence continues at coordinate 492,035,169 of NC_136072.1, read as the reverse complement.
CTTGCTGAGCTATGATGGCGTCCAGGGTTGTGCCTTTAATGTGGGTTTTACCTTTGCAATGCTGGGAGAGGTTGTTGCTGAGTAATAGGTCATTTAGGGATTGGAATAGGGTCTTGCTTTAATCGTTCCAAAGAAGGTTGAAGTCTCCTAGGATGATGTGGTTGGTGTGTGAGAGTGAGCAGTGTGTTATACTATCTGCTAGGTGTTCGCCAAAGGTTAGTATGTTACTAAGTGGATGGTAGAGAAGATGACAGTTCATTGTTAGGTTGCCTTTCATCCCTATGGTGGTGCTAATATGTTCAAATGTATTGTAGGAAAAGGTGTCTGTTTCACCCACATTGATGTTGCTCTGATTGATAATGGTGATGTCTCAACCAGGGTGGTCCTTCTTGTCCTTGCTAATGATTGAGAACCCCGGTGGGACTAGCGTGTCCGTGATCGGGTAGGAGGAATCACTTAGCCAAGTCTCTGTGATGAATGTGAGATCAATGTTGTGATTCAAGATTGTTTCTGCTAGTTCTGTTGCATGCTTGGTTGCCGATCTGCAGTTTATGAGCATGCATTTGGTCTCTCTGAAGTTAATAGTATCTTGGGGGAAGGAGATCAATAGGATATTATTAATGAGGTGAGCTAGTGGTCTGGTCGTTGACGATGGAGTGAGGTTTCTCCCTAGTCCCATGACAACCTGGATTTTTGAGGAGGGGATATGCCTAGTATATGCCGGGATGTTGTTTAATCAGTTTGTGGGTGAAAATTGTGGCTGCTGTGGTAAGAAATTTGGGAGGGAAGGAGATGAAGAAGGAGTTCATACTGTGAGATTTCAAGAGGAGGGTAGTGTAGGGGAAGTGCAGAGCAGCAGTGTTGTGTGATAAGGCATCTGAGCTTGGTCGGAGGGGGTACAGTGTGGTGGCACTGTGTAGTAAGGCATCTATGTTTGGTTGAGGAGTGTGTCAGGCACAATATGGCAGGTTAGGTTAGTCGTTTACCACAGGCTTCTTGAGAGTGAACCCTCATGTCAGGTTTGTGTTGGGTGGATGGGGGGGGGGTAAAAGCAGGAATATACATTGATTAGTGATCCAAAACCCAGGAGCTTCTTCCTAGAGCTACGGCTCGGCAGCCATCGTGCACTATGAACTAATGATTTATCTGTTATCATTTCAACCTTGTTACTGCTTATAGCTTTATTGCCTATCTTAGATCATCTGTAATTTCCATGTAAATAAATGTCTCCTGTAAAGTGAGTTGGTTTGGGGGGGATGTCCTTTTTTAACATTTGGAGGAGTTTGTGGAAGTTTAGATGAATACGTATCTCTGTGGATGAAGAGAGCGAGTGGCATGTTAGGGGTCATAGCCCAAAATGGCTGTCATACTAGTCCTGCTCATAGGTAAGGATACTAAAGGGCTCAGATGTCTCAACTACTTGCACGAGAGAAGATTGTCAGTAAGATGCTGAGTATGCAGCAAAGATCACAAGGAACAGGATTAACAGTATTTTAAGGGGGCAGAGTGTGAGCAGCAATAGAGACCCTGCATCAAATGCAACGGTTGCGGAAAGCATACAGTCCACCTTGAATGTGCAGCGACAGGATCAGTATTGAGTGTAGTCAGTTGGACCCTCTCACTGACTACATTTAAGGTGGCAGAGGGCTCCTTCCTTCAGGACCGGTTGGTCAGAGACCGCTGGCTGGCAGAGGGTGTGGAATACTGCAGCCAGCGACACCAAACGGCAAATGCGTGGTGGTATCCGCCTCCAGCTATCAGTCTAATGCAAGCATCCTACATGGAAAGTGGCAGCGGAGGGCAGACAGTCTATCAGGCAGGGGAGACGGACAGGATCAGTGATTACATCCAAGATGGAGGCGGGCTCCTTCTACCAGAGCTATGCAGAGTAAGCAGCGCATTGACCCTGCAGCCACTGGCATGAAACGGCATGGTCAAGATGGAACTCGCCTACCGCTACCATTTATATGCTAGAGGCAGTATCAACCCTGAATGGAGAGCAGTTACCCTGCAGCCACTGGCACGAAATGGAAAAGTTGAGGGGGACAATCCTACTGCTACCATTTATGTGTGGGAGGCAGTAGCGACCCTGAATGGAGAGCAGTGGTGGCAGAATGCACAAAGCCTACACCTGATGCTAAGGAGGAACCCCTGATTGAACACAAGCATGTAATTGATCTAGACGCTCATGTCTACAAAATAAGGAACATATTATCAAGAACGATGTTAAATATTTTCGCCGGTTTCGCGGCAGAAAACTGCCGCTAATGCGGCGATAATGGGCTTGATAATATGCCCTTGAGAATTCCAATAGAAGTCCATGTTCTGGTGTGAACATAGGCTTCTATTGGAATTCTCCAGGGCATATTATCAAGCCCATTATCGCCGCTTTAGCGCAGATAATTTTCACGCCGTTTTTCATAATATGCCCCTAAGGAAGGTACCCTGGGGGCGGGTTAATCTGTGTTTACAATAAATTATGTTGTAGAAGCTTCATGGCTTCAAGCGGTTACCTCAGTACAAGTTGCAGATTTGATTGCGCTTACCAAAGCATGCAGTTTATCTGCTCAAATGAGAGGGACTATATTTACAGATAATCAGTACCACTTTGATGTTGTCCGCGATTTGGGGCAATTATGGTCACCAAGAGGTTGCATGACCTCTTCAGGTAATCCTATTAGAAACGGGATGTAGGTGAGAAATGTGTTGGAAGTTCTACAGTTGCCTGCAGAAATTGTTGTTCTTAAATGTGCAGCGCATCAAAATGGGAATGGATATATTGCAATGGGAAATAGATATGCAGATTGGGTAGCACGATATTATGATCAGTTGGCCTGCACATTTAGTGGAAATTTCACATGTGAAACTGAGGAGGACACTTCATTTTCAATGTTGATGAAAGTTACTGATACTTGGGATGAACTAAAAAGAGTACAAGAAAATGTTTCTGAAGCAGAACAACAATGTTGGATCAGAGCAGGTTGTGAAAAAAATGCAAATGACATATGGATGACAGCTAATGGGACACCAATGTTACCTGACAGTTTGCTTATCGCAATGACACTGTACATTCATGGATACACACATTTAGGGAGGAACGCCATGGTAAGACTTTTTAGGCAAAACTGGTTTAATCCTAGGTTCAGGATGCTTGCAGAAGAAGTGTGTCATCAGTATGTGACATGTCAACAAATGAATGCAGGGAGTCACATAGGGAGATCAGGTGATCCTTTTAACAGAATGCAAATAGACTTCATCGAAATGCCTGTTTGCAGTAGACTGAAATCTATCCTGGTCATGGTATGTGTCTTCTCAAGATGGGTAGAAGCCTACCCAACCAGAAGAAATTACAGTTTCACAGTAGCAAAACTGTTATTATAAGAATTAATCCCCAAGTACAGAATGCCGGTTTCTCTGGGATCACATAGGGGGACCCACTTTAACAATAAGGTCCTGAAGATGGCTTGCACAGCATTACAGATTGGGTAAAGACTACATTGCAGTTATCAACCTGAGGCTTCAGGTATAGTGGAAAAAATGAATGAGACTATCAAGTCTTGATTGGCTAAAGTTTTTGCTTCAGCATCACTGAAATAGCCAGATGTTTAGCTTTGGTGCTGATGAGTATCCGAAGTATCCCTGATACGAAGACTGGTCTATCGCTCCATGAAATACTGATGGGCCCTGCAATAAGGCTGCTTGATGTACCTGCAAATCCACTTTTGAACATCACATATGATATGATATTCGATTACTGCAAAGGATTGGCTGATGTGGTCCATTCTGTTTCTTCCCAGGTTGCAGCTATGCTATGTTATGTTATTTTATTTTATAACGCGCACAGATACTCAAGAGTGTCCCGTCACGGAACCATACGAGGGGTGGAGATTGATACTAGACAAAGAGATGTGTGTTTCAGGAGCTTTTTAAAAGCCAGTGGGTCATTGATGTTCCGACGAGCAAAGGGAAGGGTGTTCCATGCCATAGCAGCTTTCCGGGCGAGAGAGCTGCCACTTAACCTCTGGCATTTAAAGCGGGGAACCAGAGCCTGAAGTTGAGACGAGGAGCACAGTTGCCTCAAGGGGGCATAGAAAGAGAAGCATGTTTGCAGGTAAGTAGGGCTTTGGCCATGGAGAGCACGATGGGCAATAACTAATGATTTAAACTTAACCCATATAGCCATGCGCAGCCAGTGCAATGAGCGCAGGTGGTGGCTCACACTACTTCTGTAGAGCATGTCAAGGAGAAGCCTGGCTGCCGCATTCTGGACCACCTGAAGCTTCTTTAACAGGTAGCCAGGGATGCCTAAATAGAGAGCATTGGCGTAGTCCAGCCGAGATAGAATAAGGGCACGGATGACTGTCTCCTTCGCAGCCCTAGGCAGAAGGGGGAGAAACTTTCTCAGGGTTTTAAGAAGGCAGAAGCAGGAAAGGTTTGTTTTAAACCTCACTCTCAAGTTCTTGACGGGCTTTCCAATTGAGATAGGCAGGGGGGAATCTGGTGGCCAGAGAGTGTCCCTGAACTTAGGTGGTAATTTCCTGAAGAGGAGAATCTCGGACTTCTCTTTGTTGCATTTGAGCTGCGCGGAGGCAAGCCTCTAAAGATCCACATCAAGAACAGTACCACAACATCAGTTCTGTTGATTGAGTTGTGATCAAGAAGCAGGTCCAGAAGACTTATCTGGACCTGAGATGGAAAGGCCCCTTCGAGGTCATTTCATTAACCAATACTGCTAAGTGTTCTGGAGTTCCAAATTGGGTGCATGCATTACATGCCAAGAAAGGGAGAAATCAAGAAGAAGAAATTGTGTTCTTTCATCCTGAACAAAAGAGCATTAGTTACGGCACCATCACATGCTGAGAGACGGCAAAGAGCAGTGGCATGAAGAACACAACAGCAGAAAGGAGAAGAAAGGGGTAAAGACTTACAAACTGCAATACAAATCCAAGTGCCTGTGTTTCACAGAGTGGTATTGAAGTCTCTGACAAAAGAGAAGCAGAGACTGACTCTCAACTTGGAAATGTTACTGATACAACATCAGTACAGTCTGAAGATCTGGGTGAAGGAACAAGAACTGAAACAAGACAAGTCACCCATAGAGTTGAATGGCCACAAAGTTGAAATCAAGAAAGACCGAAAAAGAGCATATCAGTTGATCAGATTCCATCAACTATTCCTCAATAGACAAATTCAAGTGATAAAAGCAATACAAAAGGAGATCAATAAAAACTCAGAAGATGAAAAAGTGCAAAAGTGCCTTGTCAGAAACATTCAGAACCTGAGTGGTCCTATTATCAGTACAAAGTACTGAATGTCTCAATAGATGAATTGTGTAATGTGAAATCTGAACTGTTGGAGCCTTCATGGCATCACTACAGTAAGCATTGTTGGGATAAAGATACTTGACAAAAACAGACTGTACAATCATAGAGAGGCATTGAAAAAAAATCAAAAAATGTTTGAAAGAGATAAAGAGACGGACACTAACTGACTCATATTTTATTTAACAGAAGATGTATTTAGGCCCAAGATTGCTGTACAAGCATAGGGAAAACAATTTAGAATATGGAGTACTGTTAAGGATTGCCAACAAGAAGATTGGTTTGCTGAAAGTTAACCCATCTTAAAGAAGCTACTTACAAAATTCTGCCTTGAACTTTGAAGTTCGCTGCATCTAATCTTTTTTATGGAGAAACATTTTTTGCCTTAGAAATAAGTGTTAATATATTATGTGTTAAATGTTTGTAAAAATAGTAATAATGACTATAATAGTGCTAATAGGATTTTATTTAACACCAGAGAAAGGCTTTAGAAATGCAAACTCAACAAAAGCACATATATACCTGAAAGATGAAGAGCAACTGAAAGCTTAATTTCTCACATACAATAGAGAAGATTACTCAACTAACGTGTATTCTAGATAAATACAGGATACACACACCCCTCTAATAAAAGAGAGGGACCCAGAGACCAAAGGGAATGGGTACCAAAGGACAAATGTCAGTAAATAAAGATCCCCTTGAGCACATTAATTTGAGTAAAACTACTCACATATATTCACAGACCACAATACAGCGGGCACATATGTAACAATCAGAGAGGCGATGCAACAATCTTATATTAGGTGAATATACTTCGCAAATTTATTAAATAAAAGCAGACGCAGAAAAGACCAATATGGTCAATATCAAAAACATTTCACAATACATTAAAATTTCATACAATAAAAAGTATACATAACAAAATATACAGGGACAGAATAAAAGGAAAAATAGATTCCTATTGGTAAATAAGGAGACACAGAGAAATGATGAGCACAATCTCAGGTTTACGTCAGAATTGCTTTCTCTCAAACTATAATGTGTTTCTCCTTAAGCATCGACGGGTTTCGGTGAGCATCTAAGATATAGCCACCTTCTTCAGGAAAACAAATAACCATCCCATACAATCTTAAAAGTTGGTACCGTAATACAATCTGTACCGCTGCCAAAAAGTGCACATAATTTAGGAGCACGCCTCTTTTCCTTGGGAATAGCTCATAGACAGAACAATGCCTCCAAACCGGGGCGTGTTTTCCTCTGCTTGTTATATCTTCAGCAGGGAGTCACGACGGAGCAGAAATCTCACTCCTAGTGCGTCCTATATTGCACGCTATTTAGTTGAATGTAACCCTCGCCTTAAACGACAAATCACTGTTGCTCCATGTTGCTAGTTCATACACTGAACTACGGGGAACAGGTCTCCCGATTCTAGAGTGAAGTGTCAGCCGGTTGAACCATATGACATCCCCGGACACTTGCTAGTAAACTGTAGTCCTTAAACGTTGCCGGGGGGCAATGATTAGCAAGCCAGTATACGATACAGTGCAGCCGCCAAAGACTTTCTCGCACGTTCGTTACTTAACACCTTCAGACGTCGGACGGCAACGCAGTATCGGTACTTCGTTTGTCACAACGTTTAATGACTACAGTTTACTAGCAAGTGTCGGGGGATGTCATATGGTTCAACCGGCTGACACTTCACTCTAGAATCGAGAGACCTGTTCCCCGTAGTTCCGTGTATGAACTAGCAACATGGAGCAACAGTGATTTGTCGTTTAAGGCGAGGGTTACATTCAACTAAATAGCGTGCAATATAGGACGCACTAGGAGTGAGATTTCTGCTCCGTCGTGACTCCCTGCTGAAGATATAACAAGCAGAGGAAAACACACCCCGGTTTGGAGGCATTGTTCTGTCTATGAGTTATTCCCAAGGAAAAGAGGCGTGCTCCTAAATTATGTGCACTTTTTGGCAGCGGTACAGATTGTATTACGGTACCAACTTTTAAGATTGTATGGGATGGTTATTTGTTTTCCTGAAGAAGGTGGCTATATCTTAGATGCTCACCGAAACACGTCGATGCTTAAGGAGAAACACATTATAGTTTGTGAGAAACCACTTCTGACGTAAAGCTGGAATTGTGCTCATCATTTCTCTGTGTCTCCTTATTTACCAATAGGAATCTATTTTTCCTTTTATTCTGTCCCTGTATATTGTATTATGTATACTTTTTATTGTTTGAAATGTTAATGTATTGTGAAATGTTTTTGATATTGACCATATTGGTCTTTTCTGAGTCTGCTTTTATTTAATAAATTTGCGAAGTATATTCACCTAATATAAGATTGTTGCATCGCCTCTCTGATTGTTGCATATGTGCCCGCTGTATTGTGGTCTGTGAATATATGTGAGTAGTTTTACTCAAATTAATGTGCCCAAGGGGATCTTTATTTACTGACAGGATACACACACTCCATGGGAGGAAAAGATTGTTATATCTGTGCTCATTTACCGTCATCAGCATCAGAAGAAGTCACATATTATCACATGGAATTATCCTATGGAATTACATGTAGTATACTGCTCTCACTTGTACATAGATGCAAACATTTTGAATATTTATATTCTAACTATGACTTAATACTTTCTAGAGTGCCTTTAGGAGAAAACAGGAATTTACATCTGCAAGCAAAAGAAATGGGCACAGCTTGGTACTATTTTATGTCGCACAGACCTATAGATAGTGTTAAAGCTTAACAAACAATTTAACCTGCTTAATGCATTCCCAAGAGAAAGTTTCATTTTGACTTTAGAGGAAACAAGCACTGACCTGACACTTAGTAAAGATAAACACAATGATGTTTTGAACTTACCCATCTCTTAATGAGATCAAAGCTTTTAAAATTTAGCCAAACTCTCATTATTGACTGAACTTGGACTTGTATTTGAAATTTAGCTTGCAACGCTGAAAAAAGCTCTTTGAATCAAAATACGGTGGAAAAATCCATCATCTGAGGAAAGAAGAAACCAGCGCAGGAATGGTGATTGATTCTGCAAGTGATGATAATTGAAAGGTTGAACCATATTATTTCATTTTGTCTCCAAGCCACACTATCAAAGGGATTAGATATGTTATTTACCTTTGGATACCACCAGCAATCATTGTTATTGTGTAATGCTGTAGGAAATTGGTATACTGGTTGATTGGGCAGTGGAACCCCACTCTAGCAGAGACCACAATTCCAGTCAGGGTGAAGTCACAAGCAAACCCCAAATTAACCTGTGTTCAGCCCTCTGGTAACCAGGCACAAAAACAGTCAGGCTTAACTTAGAGGCAATATGTAAAGTATTTATGCTTTGCTTCAAACAATAAAGAAGTGAAAAAGCAGGAAAAACCCCATACCAATTTAGCAAAATAAAGTAAAATGTAATGAATGATGTGAGACCAAAACAGCAAAAATCCAATCAGCAGAAAAGGAGATTGCAATTTTAAAGATTTGAGTGAAAATAGTGTCTAAAAGTACAAAGTGCAAACTGTGGTTATCTGGTCGCACTGGGCCAGGACAAAGTCACAATTTCTGTTTAACTGCAATGGAACGCAGGCCGGATACAGGGACCGTTAGGCCTGCTAAACAAAGGACCTTAAATCCTGGCTGCAGAGTGTGGTGAGATCCTGCAAACAGGATGCGTTGCACAGTGGTTGTTCTGATGAGCTGCAGATAGAGATGCAAGGTCCTGCATTAAGGATGTGTTGCACAGCAGCAGTTCCATTGGGGCCATAGAAGAGGGTTGCAATGCAGCAGTCCATGGAGGCTTGCGATATGAAGTCCTGCCTCGCGCAGCGGCTGTTCTCGATGAACTGCAGGCTTTGATGTAAGATCGTGCAAGGACATGCATTGTGCTGCCCAAGAGACTACACTTGGACTGGCAAAGCACCTTTTGGCCCATTTCCAAGGGTCCCGGAATAGGGTGGCATCACTTTGGGGACAAGACTCACAGCAGGCAGAGTCCAAGTGCTGGGTGGCCAGTCAACTAGCTCTTGGAGTCACTATGGTACTCCTGAGTTCAAAATGCCGGTCCAATCCTTTTCACTCAAGCAGCAGGGCAGCAGAGTAGCAGGGAAGCAGTTTAGCAATCCTTCTTGCAGCAGAGCAGGTCAGCAGTCTCTTCAGTATACAGCTTACATAGGTCAAGCTGTATACTGAAGAGTAGGGTCTGAGGGTCAAATTTATGTGTAGTACCAGCTTTGAAGTCGGAGAAGGTTCTGGAGGTTCCACCCCCAGAGGTATTTGGAATCCCTGCCTCCCTGTCCTGGCCCCAGATTGTCTGGGGACACAATAGACTGTTGTAAAACCATTTGTGAGTGTGCTGAGGCAGAGTCATTGTGATGTGCAGGTGTGGTAGGTGACAGCTCCTCCCCCTCATCAAGTCGTAAATGGTCGATCCTGCTGACACGTAGTGCCGCTTTTTCTCACAGTCTGGGAGCAATACACAAAGATCAACTGTCAGCTGCACCTAGTCATATGACCCAGGATACAGGTAGCAAATGGTTACATCAAGAAAATGACAACTTTCCCCACAAATTATTTTTGGAATTGTGGCTTAAAATACGACTTTGCCATTAAAGATGTTTTTAAATTACAATTCTTTAGAAACCAAACTCGACATTCTTTCCTGCTCCCTTTTAGAAGTTAGCACTTAATAAATATAATTAGGTAAGCCAATGTTATCCTATGGGAGTGTGAGGCCTTGCAGTAGTGAAAAATGATCTTAAGAGATTTTTGCTACCAGGACATGTCTAACTTTTTAGATGTACTGCACTCTGACCCATGGGTTGTTTAGTGCGACTCATATGTATAAAAAAGGAAGCTTTAGACCTGGCAAAAGGTTCATTTTTCCCAGTTGAAATGGCAGTTTTAAACTACACATGCGGGCTGTAATGGCCGGCCTGATACATGTTTGAAATGGTTACTCAAGTGGGGAAGGGGTGCAACCAGTGCTACAGACCCAATAGTTCCTGTGGATTGATAAGATACCTTTGTGATAAAGGAGGCAAAATTGCAATATTTTAGAGAGTACCTCAATGACAGAGGGCGAAGGAAACACTAAAACAGGAGAATCCATGTAACATTTTTATAAATTTTTAGACGAAAAGCAATATAAACGTAATTTGAAAATCAAAAAACAATAGTGCATTGTGTTCCAAGTGAGAACGGGAACACAAAGTTAAGTGACAGTGTGAATTTCTACATACAAGGTTTGAACAATTTTTTAAGTCGACCATTAACAAGAATAATCTCTATGTACACAGCAGCAATATGCAATGACATGCGCTGTGTAATGGTTCGCTTCTTCTGTGTGTCGACGGCGTTTCGACCCTATAGTCAGTGTAGGGTCTCTTCAGGACTAGCGATGAACGGAAATCTAATGAAGAAAATACAAGTAATTAGGCCCATATACCGGCACAAATGCAAGAAATATGTGAAAAGGTCATGTAATAAGAAGTTACCTTTTCACATATTTCTCGCATTTGTGCCAGTATATGGGCCTAATGCCTTGTATTTTACCTTGTCACTTAACTTTGGGTTCCCGTTTTCACTTGGGACAAAATGCACTAATGTTTTTTGATTTTCAAATAATGTTTATATTGCTTTAGGTCTAAAAATGTATTAAAATGTTACATGGATTCTCCTGTGTTAGTATTTCTTTTGTCGAATGCCATTGAGGAACCCTTTAAAATATTGCAATTTTGCCTCCTTTATTACAAAGGTATTGTTATGGTAACCAAGACTGTTTCACCCTGTATTGATATTGCTCAGCCTAGTTTATTTAGTTAATCTCTTAGGTCCCATATTCCTTATGTGAAGTGTCCCATTATGTACATTCCCTTGCTCTTCAAAGATATCTTCCCTTCCTGTAATCTTTATTTCCTGTTAATTTTATAAATGACTCAGGCCAGAAACTGTGGTGGTAAAAGCGTATTTCAGGATAAAACGTATTTCAGGATTATTGCATTCTGTTTTAAAATGCATATTCATATGTTAAATAGTAATGGTCATCCTTCGCACGTTGTTAACATCCAGATTGGAACCTTGGTATTTCCATTCATGTGTATGAACGTGTAAACTGTCACTGGGCTCTCACGCGGCGTACACGAGCAACCAAGGGTATTTAAACTGCTCGCGTACACCGCCCCATGCTTGGTATCGTCTCCTCAAGCTCTTACCTGTGTGTCCCGTCCCGGCTCCTCTTCGAGTCGTTGCAGAATCTCCAGCTTCCTTCCAGATCGTCTTCCGACACCTAAGGTGACATCTTGACCTCCCGACCTCCTCCAGGACATCTTCCGCTTCCGGATCGGCTGAGAACTCTTCCGGAATCTGCAAGGCAAAGCAAATCGAGATAAGTGAAAGTGAAACGAACCAATGCATGTGCATACTAATTGAAGAAACATATCGGTGAGTGAATTAACTTGCTTGATGTAGAAACTTCATGACATTTAAATAGTGACTATTATGAGACATTGATTTTGAACATTTGGAAACTCAATAGTGCCTTCATGATCAAAAGACCCCAATGATATAATTTCTAAAAAGAAAGGAGTTCATAAGACTTTGGCAGAATTCCTTTAGAGACAATATTTCAAACTGCTTGTTGAAGAATACATTGTGGTAAGAATAATTACCACACATCAAAGGTAAAGGTGGTTCATGAAAGAAAGAATTTATATGACGTTTGTTAACATTTACAGGTCATTAAATCTGAATGAGGGGGAGGAGCCAAGATGGCGTCCGGGTAGGACGCTCAGTCCCTCGGCTCCGAGGATCATCTCCTTCTTTGCAACTATCCTGCCGTCTATCCTGGCCCGCCATGGCGGATTGTTGATTGTGATGACGTCCGGCGACCTGTGGAGAAATCCTGATGCTGTACCGTTTTCGCTTGCGGGAGAAATGACTGATTGCAATATGCGGCCTGCAGCAGTTCTCAGACCGGGGCCTCGAGTGGATGGTGAGGCCGGCCGCTCAGTGCATGACTCGGGATGCCAGCGACCGCTGTGAGCCGGTCAGATCCTTCTTAGTGCGAGGCAGCCGAACTTCAACACGCACGCCCTGCTGTACTACAGGTACGGGTCGAATCGTGCCTGGCGCTTCGTTTGGGGCACCGCACGGCTGCAAGTGCCCTATCTGCTGGCTGCCGAGAAACAGCTTTCGTGGAGCTCCGTAATCGACGGGAGGCTCCCGAATTTCTGCTCCCGCTATATTTTACAAGACGGCGTCTCCATGGGTCTTAAGCTTGTGGCAACATATTGGCATCGTTTGTCAACATTATAGTGCGTGGATCTCTGGCTTCCCACTTTTGAGTACCCTGACCTGTTTCGGAGTGTCTACCCCCACGCAAACGGCGGCCATGATGGAACACAGCCCTGGGAAGTCTGTGCTGCAATGTGGTGGCGGAATTGTAGTGCAAGGGGACGCACTCGAAGGGGAGAGTGGTGGAGATTTGGGATATGGCGATCTTCTGGCTGCTATTCTCTCCCTCCGTCACGTTCTGGCGCACTCTGCTCAAACCCTGATCGATAAGGTGGATGATATCGGGTGTGCACTGGGAAGATGGCGAATGGCTGATTCGCAGGTACATTTCGATGGTTCTTGTTCCTCGTCCGTCTCCATCAAGATGGCTGCCCTATTTCACAATGGCGGATCTGAATCTCCGGACCTCGAAAAATTTAATGCTGCGGATGTTGCATGCCTGGGGCGATGTGAAGACCTCGGACTGGAATCGCGACGGGAGTGCTTGCCCTTAGCCATACTCCCCATTGCCCGGGGGTCGCCTCGGGTGTTGTCGGATGTTGACATTTTCCCTCCTGGCTCGGCTCCGCATTGTGACATGGGGATGGTTCATTCTTTGCCCGGGATGGGATCATTGGGTTTGAGCGTAGCTGCCATGATTGGGTGGTTGTACCGACTTGCCAATTTTGGGTTGATGTTCGCGGTTTTTTGGGACACTTTAGTAAACTGTGGTGCACGTGAAAAAACGGGACAGGGATGAACGCTTCCTATTATTGACTGATGGGTTTCTCGTTGATGACCGAGCCAGATATGTGATGTGCTGATTTCTTTGACTATGCACTGTGCCGGCTTTGTGCCTTGTGAATTGCTCTGTTGGAAATGTTTTTTGGCACCGGACTCTACTTCCCTATTGATCCATGGGAGGGTGATGCTGGGGACAGACATGTGGGATGTGAATCGCTATCCTTGTTTACGATGTGGGCTGCCTTTGTATTTCTAACTTCTCTTGCTTGTAATGCTTGCTGCCGCCGGACGTCATGTTTAGTGCTGTTGGCTTTACGGGAGGGTGGAGCCGGGGGACGGGTGGTGGACTCCTCCCCGCTTTTCCTTTCATGGGAGCTTAGATTAGGTTTCTTCTCTTACTCTCTTCATTTCGGGACTCCTTTTATTGGGCGACAGGCACACTGCTAGGGGGGGGAGAAGGCCGTAGCCAGCTGCAGAGGTGCAGGGTGGGGGGTGGATGGGGGGGGTTTTGTTTTTATTTTTGGTTCTATGGGCCTTCTATTCTTTTTCTTTTTTCTCTTTTCGGGGTTTAGATGTTTTTCTGGGTGGTGCGCAGCGATTCTGGCGTTTTTGTTGTATTGTGCAATTGGCTATCCTGATTATTACAGGCCGGAATCACCCTGTTGTGCTATGTTATCCTGCTCTTGTCTATCCTTCGGAACGCACACCTTTAAAATTAGACCTCTGTACTCCTGGCCCAGATCCTTCGCGTTTCTGTATTACAATGTACTGTATTTGCGAGCCCTGGGGCTCTTCGCTGTGTTGTAATTGCGATTTCTATCAATAAAGGTCTTTAAAAATTTTTTTAAAAAAAATAAAAAATATCTGAATGCCCTTGTTTTTTACAGGACAAGAATATTAAGGCAACAATAAGGAAAATGTAAAAGATTTAAAAGGAAATTGTGATTGTTATTTTCGGTAATAATATTTATGTTACAAATATTTGCTAAAAAGATAAGAAGTTCAAACAAGTGTTCTAATGTCTAATGTTCTATTGTTTATTAGATCACTAATTGATGTTGACAGTTGACTTCAGCACCAAAAGTTGAAGCAGTGTTTTTCTTGTCTTTTGATTCCCATTCCCCTTTCCCTTTTGGAGCATTTCAGACTTTAGAGTAACACTAAATACTCTGCCATTTGGGGAGCAATCAGGGAGACTGGGGTTCGAGCATCGTTCAAGAAGAACCAGGGAGGGATAGGTGAGTGGCTATTCTGACAGGTATCTTATCAATCCACAGGAACTGTTGTTTTTCCTTATATAACTATTACCCTGGTTCCATAGTGAGTAGGGTTCTCTTGTTTTCCTTCCTTGACAGGTCCAATAGTAGCATTTAATTTACATACCCTGGGTACAGATGGTACGACTTTACTAGGGACTTACAAGTGAATTAAATATGTGGCAACTGGGTGAAGTAGTGTGGCTCACTGGTTAGAGGCGGCAGACCCGAGAGCAGAGGACGGCCCGGGACCAGGGTTCGATTCCCGGCGCGGCAGGTTTCTGGACCAGGGTCAGCGGACTCGATAATTCTCTCGCCTCGGTGCCCACTCTGATCAGCGTTCACACTCGGCAACTCTGGGCATTAGCTTGCCTCATCTTCACTAACGGCCCCACCAGACCGCCGGGGATGCCTGGTCTCACCCTGGAGATACCCATTAAGGGACCATCTCTCAGGGAAGCCAGGAAGGGTTTCGCAGCGGTCGAAGCGCCTTGGGACCCTACGGGTAAGTAGTGCGCTATATAAATGCCTATACATTTACATACATTTACATTTAAGCCAATATTACATGTTTTTGGGAGTGAGCAGATGCACATTAGCACTGGTTCGAAGTGGTAAAGAGCACGGGGTCCTTAAGCCAACAAAAATGAGATCAGGAGTAAGGCAAAAGTTTGAGGGAAGTCCAGCCTAAGGCTGACATGTCTAACAATTGCCCATTCTTTATGTGGGTGTTCTCTACTCCTGATCTGGAAGTCCATCATTCAAATATGTCCTTCTTTTTTGGTTGTGTGAAGTTAGCAGAGAGTTGGCTAAATATTTAGCTCAGCGCTGGTTTGTGTAGATTAGCATTCAGGTCATTTGTGTTTGAGTGTGGAAGAACTTTGTGCATGGATTGCAGTAGAGGAGGCCTTTTCCAATTGTGGACTGTTGTACCTTAGTTGGCCAGAGTTAAGTGTTCTTGATCAGCTGGAGTAAAGTGTTCTCTATCTATGCATCACAATTATGGTTAGCAATTATGATGTGATGTTGTGCACAATAAGGTGTGATACGTCTAAGCTAACTCCATCTGAGTGGCTTTAAAATGTATGTTGGTGTGAGTGAAGTGCTTCTGAGAAGACAGCACTTTGTAAACTGTATGGCTGCTGTGCTTGTGAGAGCATCAGGTATCTGTCTAGAGCAATTGTATTCAAACTGTTTAATGCTGTGCCCATCCCTCGTGTAAAAAAGTCATTAGGGTGCCCAGAATGACAAACATTTTTCTCACAATAATTCTATAAAATTGGCACCTCTGAACATGCTCAACAATCCAAACATTCCAGTTATGTTTAGTTATTCCTTTCAAAAACTGTAATTAAATACTTCACTGCCAACATGTTATTGGTGGCCCGGTCTCCCTGAAAGTATAAATATATCTATGTTGTGAGTTTCTTTGAGGCTTAATTGAATTTCCCCTCCCCACCACTTTGACACTTCCAAGACAGGAGTGACAAAAGCAGTATTGATGGCCTACCAACTAAAGAATGGTTCACTGTCTCTGTTTTCTTTAATTAAAAACACAGCACTCTTTTCAGCATGATATTTTACATGGTTTCATAGGGGCATAATAAATGCTTCTCTTGGCCAGAGCCTAATATTCCACACTTCCCTCTAAGACAACTTCAAGCCGCACCAGGGAGACCCACCTTACAGTTTGAAAACCTCTGGTCTAGAGTGTTCCTTTTGAGAAAGCCAATTTATGAGTGAGGTTGTAAAGGTGGTGTGTAGTAATGCTTGGTGGAGGAGTCTTGTGCTACTGTTCAATGCAATACCTGAACTACATTGGGCTGTCAACTCTGGTCCTCATTTACACTTTGACGGATGGGATATTCCAACACAAAACAATACAGATATCAAATCTGCTGTGTTACAATTACATTATATCCTATAGTATTTTTAATATGGCGGATGGGCTATCCGTCATGCTTGTGATAGAGTATCCCATATGCCAAAGTATACATCGGGCCTTCTATGTCTTAGATGTATGCAAGGATGGCTGGCTAATGTCACCCATTGGCAGTTTTTACCATGTGTTACTATCTATGCTGTAGTATTCATCACTTCTTGGTCAGTGGCCTTTGGGCTTCTCGCGTGCTTCACAGTGCCAACCTAGCCTCAGGGCAGTGGTACTCTGGGTGTTTTAGACCTAAAGACCATGTTTAAAAAAGGCTTGGTAATCCAGATGGTAACATGGACAGAGGCTATACATTTTTAAGCCAAGAATTCCATTCGATGAACCAAAACTTGCATTACCTCTGCTGTGGGGCCTGTGACAAGGACAACACTAGGTAGAAGCACTGGAAGCTTAAATGCAGCTACCAAGCTGGGCATTTGCCGATTATTGAATGGTCACTCCACAACCACACACAATGTTCTGCTATATCTAGGCAACCCCAGACCACTGTTCCCTCCCTCAGCTTTTACCATCAGATGTTTAAGTCTCATCCCCAACCAACTGGCAAGCAGCTCAGTTCCTCAAGTAGCATCACACTCCTTCTGGATCATTAAATGGCTGTTGCCACACTTAAGGCCAAAATCCATGTCAGCCCTTGCTTCACTCTGGCAGCCTTGATTCTTCCAGGGATACCAGTGCCTCCTGCTCACAGTGAGGTGAACTGGATACTCGGTAAAATACCTGCTGCTGCAAGAGCAGAAAGAATATACTAATGAATGAATAAGTGAATTAATGAAGTTGCAGAGCACGATCATAGCATAGAATAGCCATAAAGTCACAATAATAAGCTCATAGATGTTCACAAAAAGAGGTACATTGGAACACTGTTGTATGATGAGAGGTTGTGAGTTCTAGACACATTTCCACTCGACTCTTTGAAATTAGTCTAGTGGAAAATGTAGCATATAGACCATGATTCACAGAACATAGATTTCTCGGTAGAGTACAGTAAACAATCTGAAATTGAAAGGCCAGACATGCAATGTTGAATCCACCTCTGTATTTCTTTGAAGCCAGTTAAGTCAGGGTTGAACTGGATTGACAAAACTAAGGAAATCCTGAGTATCCTGAAGGATGTGGGTTTCATTTAGCACTGAATGGGTTGTGACGTATCCGTCCACATTACCCTGAAAGCAACTCCCCCAAAAAAGCCACAAGTTTCAAATGAAAACATATATGGTTTGCTGCTTGATTGAATGATTAATTGCAGTTTTAGAGCACTTAATACACAAGGGTCTCTTGGCGCCGTATAAATAGAGAACATTTGTGAGTACTAGGGCAAACCCTGAAGTATTAAAATATTTAATGAGTCTTTCTTTAGAACTTGTAAACTTGTAAAACCCATGGCTTCTTAACCAATTTTCAAGAAATGTTATACTAAAAAATACCCTTTGGGCCCCCTTTTAAAATAAAATATCTTTTGGGAAGACCATTTCCTCCACGACTCTCTAAATCCTGGTGGAAAGGACTGGACTTATTTGCTGTACCCTATAACATATGGTACTGATATCTTAAAATGTCCCATGCTGCTTTTTGCTCCGGGCCCAGTTTGAGGTATTAGGCCCTGTGTAACGCTGAGATGTTAACTCATCTTATAGGGACCCACTTAAGTATCACCAGTGCACTCAGAGCATTTAAATGTGGTACACAAGGTAATCAGGATGACAACACCTGGCACACTGTAGTCATGATTACACTACTACATATCAAACATAGAAATTGCATGAAATAAGAATACCATGAGCAAAATATCAAGGACCAAAATACCGAAAGGTAACTGTATGTAAAGGAAATATAGTTTCACTATTTCTAACTCCAGATTTTGTGTTTCAATATTTTGTACTCCATATTTCCATACCATGATATCCTGACTTTGATATTCGGGGGAGGGGGGTGGTTCATCGTAGTCATGACTGGCATTAACTATTGTCCCATAACAATAAATGATCATAACAAGCATCTTTGAACAATACAACTTTTAAAGGCACAAAGGCAAAAATAAAGTAAATTGTTTTTGTCCAAAACATGCTAATGTCATGCGAATTAGTCAATTAACCCATTACGTGGCTGTCTCTTTACCACACTGAAATCAAGAGATGTTGCAAGTATTTTCTCATTTAGTTCCATATTATCAAAAACAGGCGTAACATTATCGCCGCTTTAGCGGCAGGAAACTGCAGCTAAAGCGTAAAGAAACTGCTGGTGACAATTTCTGTGTTAATTCTAATTTAACCGCTTTAATCGAGGTTGAATTTCTAAGCCTGAAATGTGTTCTACCTACAGGAACCTTTATCTTACCTGATCTGATATGGCAAAGGACGACTTAGCAGGTTTCATAAACTAGCATCAGTAATATTTTTTCACTGTAGCCTTTTCTCAATGGCATAAAGACAATTCTCTATTTGTGTTTTAAGACGCCACGAGAGAAGCTCAAGCCACAAAAGGCTGTAGACATTATTTTAACAATTATTAATGTTTTCTACTTTACATTTTGGTCATTTAAATTTCCAAAACTTTGATATTGAGTAACTACCTCTTGTTTCAAACTCCCCAAGTACCATCCTTCCCTTCCTTGCTTCTTTTTCTTCCAAATGTGTTAATCTCTGTATTATGTAAAGTAGGTGAGCAGCGCACTCTGTTAAACTAGGTTCAAAAATTTGTGTTCGATAGGTGTGCAATTGAGTGCGCTTTGTGCAACAAATGAAATTGTTCCTTTTCTTTCTTGCTCTTTGTTTCCACAGGTAACCCCTGAAGAAGGGACAGAAGTCCAGAAATGCATTGGGTTGGGTCTTCAAAATTGCTCAGTTAAAACTTGATGCCATGTATAATTGATGTTTGCTAGAAGGTCTCATGTTTATTTGAGAGATGTATATTTTGAACATGTACAGAAATTTTATTTGAATTTGGATTGTACAATTTGATTGATTAAATTAAATTTACGTTATCAAATTGCTACTGGTTGATGCGGGTTAGAGTCCTAGTTGCCCATTGGGAGCTAGGCCACTTCTTCATTAATCTCTGTATTGACATATTGACTGTGAGATGATTACCAATGGAATATTTCATAGTATGTGTGTGTGAATCATGATTACCCTAGGATCTGAAGAGAACAAGGAACAAGTGTTCTCTCCCTACATTCGGTGAAAGCAATTTCCAAATTCCTAATTCATCCAGTAATATTACTCATAGAATACTGTTGTCCACATTCACTTGCGCCCAAGTGTTGGTGTGCGCTTTGCACAAGATGATAAGCCCTCCTTTTCGCTCCATCTGAAGTCACAATCGCCTTCGAGCGCTTTTCAACTGTATTTATGAACATCTGTGAGACCTCATTTGGGGGGCACCGGGCAGGCAAGGGCTGGTGGTCCTCACCTGTAATGAAAGAAAGTGGATCGAGGGAGGTGGGGGAGGAACGGGGAAGCGGGTGTAAAAAAAAGAAAAAGGAAGAACTTACCTTCTCGCTGCTTCCTCGCCACATCCCTCCTCCGTAGTCCCTCGCTCCAGATGATCTGTCCTGCGTGGTCCCTGCTCCAGCCAGAACAGGAAGCACACCCAAGCTCCTCATAGTAAGTCACAATGCTGCAATTGTGATTGGTTTGAGCATCGTGGTTCGGAACTCAAACAGGCAGTGGGAGCCTGGGCATGTACTCCACCCGGCCTGTAATACAGCCTGGGTGGAGATCATCCACAGTACGCATGAATGTTAGGCTGGCCCGAGACGGCCGGCCAAACATTCATGTGCACTTTACAGAGTGTGCCTACCACTCCTCCCCCTGCTCTGCAAGCAGAGCTGTCCCACCTTGCAGAGACGCCTCAGCAGGAACAAATAAAATGATAATGGCCTCGAGTTATTACATTTTCATTTTTCCTTTATTTCACTGCTAAAAAGCAGTGAGGTGATGCTTCTCCGCCTTAGTGGAGGAGCCGCCACTGGTGAAAGAGGTTGTTTGCCTCTGATGTCAAAAGGTCGTTTCTACTATAGCCCTGCAAAGTCAGCCAAGTACAACACCTTCAGAACTTAACTATCAGTGGCAGCAATGGCAAGCAGTTAGAAGCTTCACAGGGAGATAATGTGGTGTTGCTTGAGCTCAGAGCTCAACAACCATACAACAGAGCAGCAAACAAATGTCCAACGCAATGCTTATCTTTCATGAAAGTACTTTAATACCCACTAGAATGTAATACTACACATGAATACAACCAAATGCAATTTAGTGTCCATGGGCTCTATCAGGCAATAGGGCTCCTCCATCCGCTATTAACCCCACTCCCCTTCAAATCTAGGTGGTTTCTCCCCTTAGAGTTATTTGCATGATTAGAGCTTGTGTGCAGTTCTCACGACTTGACAGACGTGCCCTTAGTCGCTTATCATTCCATATTAAGCTTCTTACCACACTCAGTGGATGAGTACTTAGGCGACTGCCTGGCATCCTCCTTAGCATACTTGCTCCCTCTCGCTTCTGAGAGGTGGCACTCCAGCCCACTGCGCCTTTTGAGTGCTCGACAATGACTGCTGGACCACCTACTAGGCAAAAGCGAGTCGACAATCTTGATTCATCACTGAAGTTGAGGTGCTGCACAGGCTGGCTGCCAAAGCATCACACAGGCTGATTCTTCTCGTTATGGTATGGTAACACACAGGTCAAGTCTTTGGTGATGATGCAGCCACGCATAAGCTGATACACTGGTGACGGCGCGGCAAAACAAAGGCTGATTCTTGGGTGACACTGAAGTCATTCCCTTGACTCGCTGTCACAGACCCATCCAGGCCTCAGCAACCACAGTCAGAATCTTCGCAGAAAAAAAGGACATGACCTAGTATTAAAGCACAATTATGTTTTCATGAAAATGATAATTGAATGCTGATATTTCATCAGTTAACTTTATGCTGACTGTGACCATAGCCTGTATGTCTGGGAGGAACCTGGCTGCTGTCTAAATCTGAAAAGGCTCTGTGATCTGAGCAATAGTACTGCTATTTCAGCCCTTAAAATCCATCTCACATGGTCTGGGACTACCGACCACCCCCTCCCTAACATGCAAACACCACATACAATCCCCGTAATAACTTTCGCTAGGCGAGGGATTTCTTTTGGAAGGCAGGGGGTCTTGCGACCCCCCCGGCCATATTTATTACAATATGAAAACAAATAAAAATTGGTAAAATAAACATTATTTACATGATTATTAAATGCAAAATTCTGACATTAGATTTACAGCCAGGTAGACAGGTATGAAGGGCTAACCTTAACAAATGTCTAATACAGCGTGTTCCTAACCAAATCTAACATCCTACTTATCAATTTTGCATTCAACAATTCTGAGGCCTGCGGCAAGGTCACTAACCGGTGTCAGATCCTTTCCAGCTGCGCACTCACGTACGAGTGCGCATGCGCAACAAGGGCCCGGTTACCGGGAGAGTACGTGCCTCTCCTGGTTACCCTCGTACGCACCGTGAACTCCATTTAACCGTAACAGGAGGGCCATTACACTGGCGCCATTTAATGACGTCATAGTGTATGTGCGGGGTGGCTACCAGCCTGAGGAAAGCGTGCACTCCCTCCCCCGCACCCTTCCAAGCAAGCGGATATCCTGCCCCTGAAGTTCTGGGAGAGACCAATGGCCCCTCCCCCTGGGCGACCCCATTCGATGAATGGTGCCGCCCCCTAAGGACCTTAAATTGCTGCTCACCGATTATGACCTTACCGCCTGACCAGTATAATAAATACGACAATGAAGAAACCTGTGAAGGGAAAAAAGGCCTAAGGAGAAAGCAAGTAATTATGCCTCCACATAACAATTGAGCACATTCCACTAATATTGCCTGTAGAAGGGAAAAAAGGCCTAAGGAAGAAAATTACACACATATCAACAGCGTACACTAACATCACCGATGCTACCTACCAAGTCCCACCGAAATTCTGCTAATAAGGGAGGTGGGTGGGGAAAATTTAGCAGCCCCTGCAGGGGCGAGGAGCGAGCCCGGGGAGCGCGGGTGCAAGAGGCCGCTTCCCGTGCCCCCGGGCCTTTTCTAGCCTCCTGGTCCCACCCCTTGACCCGGAAGCACTCACACCGCTTCCGGGTCAACGGTGGGACCCATAGCCAATCAGGAGTGGAGGGAGGGGGGGCCGGGCCCAGCCATGTGTGCGTGGGGGCCGAGCGGCCCCCCCTTTCCTTTCTGCTATCCATGGACAGGGACTGCCT
The DNA here is from genome assembly GCF_964261635.1 of Lissotriton helveticus. Classification (NCBI taxonomy): domain Eukaryota; kingdom Metazoa; phylum Chordata; class Amphibia; order Caudata; family Salamandridae; genus Lissotriton; species Lissotriton helveticus. The sequence continues at coordinate 492,012,370 of NC_136072.1, read as the reverse complement.
CTTCCAAGGAGATTCTCAGTCATGATTTATGTCTGAGAATCTCACTGGAAGGGACAGGATTGAAAAATTTGAGGCAGTTAAACGAAAAAGTGATGAAAATTGCTATGAAATTAATAGGTTATATCAATTTGCAGGCGTTGAAAATCTACGGTTCTTTCAAACATTTTTTATGGTGCGCAAGGGGCGAGGTTGCTTGGTATGTCACACATGTGTTGGATTAGTTCACGCCCTTCAGGTGTTACATCTTTTATGAAAATGTATTTGAAAATGTGTGCAATAAAATTCACCCTTTGTCAATTTTTTTCGAGTTTTTCCCACCGCATTCAAAGATCACTGATCAGATTCAAGGATATAGTATGTCTACCCTCAACACAGACATTACTGGCCCACTTAGGGTCCTTGAATACTCTACCAAAGCATAGCCAGTGCAACAGCTTTCAATTGAATCTCATGAAGAAACCGGAAAACAAGTGGGTCCCTCCCTTTTACTCTGTAGTTTCCTGTATATGTATTTATCCTGTTGGTTTCTCACTGGCTGCTCAGCAAGTGTGAAGGTGCTGCGTGGAATTTTGGTTTGGTGATGATGATGAATGGAATGTTTGGATGCCTTTGAGGTGAAGTGTGACAATTGGAATATGGGCTGAGCAGCAGGCAGGCTGCTCCTGGTGGTGCTCCTCTACTGGAGATTACTAGTAAGTATTTTTTTAATTTTCTCACATGTAGCACTTTCAGAACTTTCCATTTTATCTAAAAATTATCTGTATATTTTTTTTGGGAATATTGAGACTTTCATGATAAATATAGTGAACCTCTGTAGCCCTGAGAAGGGGGTACAAGGGTTGCCATAATCAGACTTCTAACTACGTTTGCTTTGCTTTTCCTGAGGAGCATCGCTTATGAAGTGACTGCGTAGCCTGGCGGATGTGTTATATATAAACCCAGTTTAGCCCACAATACTGATGCTGCTGAGCAATTTATGAACTACCTTTAATTATTTTTGTAGAGAAATCTCACTTTAAGTATTCGGGAACTGCTTGCTCATCCTGAGCACCATGGTATGGCTCCTCGTCATTACTAATTGAATTGCTTGAGGTTTTTTCAACTGTATTACCTGCTAAGTAGCCCTCGCTTTATGTCTTCAACTTGTGCTTGGTTTTTAGCCAACCGCGCTTTGAATTCTGGGAAATTTGAGCTCATACGGGTAATATTAAAAGAACAACTATAATTATCGGAATGCAAATTGAAATATCCTGGACTGGCAGACGGTTTTAGGCATTGCGTCGGCAGATGCATTGGCAGCTATGGTCACTAAGCCACTGCAGAGAACGGATGTACATAATCGTAAATAGATTAGGGAGATGTTATGGACCTATTCACATTACAGTATGTGCAGGGAGCCATAGCAATCATTATATATTCTCTAATCAGCAAAAAGAACGTCTAAATTGGTTAGTAAATGATTCAGGTATCCTGATTTCCAAATAAATCCACGTAGCAGAAATAAATACAAACTCTCATCTACATTTATGAGCTGCTTCCACTCACACATCCCCATCGAATTCAGGATATACATTTTTCATTTTTTCACGTATGCATGTCCATATAACTCACTGCTTTATAAGAAGGAAGTTGGTGATGAATGTTCAAGCAATCGTGTAGTCTAGCTAACAATATGGATGCTTAATGTTACAAACCCTTCACCGAGGACTGTGAAAACATATCAACATAAACGGCCTACCGGTTGGCTAAATATATGGAAGGTTCCTCTGCCAAGGTATAAACCTATAATACATTATGTACCTAGTTAATAAATAACAATGTTGACTGCCTTGTTATTTTCCATTCCACCCGTGGCACTAAGCTGTGGGATTTTTTTCCGACTTGGCTGGAATCTTCCAGTTATGAGCTGGCAGGAAAGCCTCGAGAACAGATCACGCTGTTTCCCTGCTGACTTCCCAAAGGGAACCCAGAGCGAGACTCAGACGCTGTGTTGTGCTCTGTTGTGTTGTGCTGTGTTGAGATGCTACCACAGGTTTACGCCTGTTTAACACAGGTTTACAGCAAGCCTATATACAATATGCTTGCTGCCATTGGCACCCTCAGAAAGATATCCCCAATTTTTCACTCCTTGATTGTGAGTTGTGGGTGCACTTTGGAGCAGTTTTCCTCACGGCTACCTATCAGGTTCCAGTGACTTTAAGGGTGTCATAACTGGAAATTATCCTATTTCTGCAAAGAATTATCATTTGGAGCAAACCCCTACCCTTTCACAGCTGAGGGCTGTTGCACCAGGAGATGATGGTATTTTATTGCTATATGTTATGTTATGTTAAAAGTAATTGTAGGGCGCATATGCAAGCCGGGTAGGGGGAAGTGGGGGTATCCCAGCGCTAGTTGATGTGCCAGGTCCTGGCTTGAGCCTAGTTGAAGCGTCAAGCTAGTGGCTCTGATATGTACGGAGAGGTCGTTCCTGGCTTTGGGAGCAACGTTAAAGAAAGATTGCCTTCCGGCTCTGGATTCTGCAAATGTGGGGGGGGTGAGGGAGCAGCGGGCCGAGCGGTGTGTTCTGGTCTGTGTGTGGAATCTGTTTTTTTAGGTGGAAGGGCCAAGGATGTGAAGCATTTTGTAGGTGTGAGTGAGAAGTTTAAATAGTGCACATTTGACAACAGGGAATCAAAGATGTTTTTGGGTTGGTCGGTGATATGAGTACAGTGGGAGTTGGAGTGGGAGCCTGGCTGTGGCGTTTTTTAATGCCCTCAATGCATTTGGTAATGAGAGCATAGATGCCCACATAGAGAGTGTTTGCCATAGTCAAGTATTCTGGTTATCAGGGCCTGGTCGACTACTCTCTGGGTGTTAGGGAGGAGCCACTTGAAGATCTTGAGGAGTTTGAGTAAGTGGAAGCAGGAGGATGCCTCAGTTTTTAACGTGACCAGTCATTGAGAGTTGTTTATCCACCACTACACCGAGATTCCTGGCTTGATTGGTGGGGCTGGGTGCCTGAACAAAGTCAGCTTGCTACCAGGCTGGAGTCCATCCAGAGGGTGGTGTCCATTATGAAAAGTACCACTTCTGTTTTGTTGGAGTTGAGCTTGAGAAGTTGACCTTCATCGAGTTGGCAACTTTGGAGATGTAGATGGCACAGGTGGTCCTATTTTGGGGTGTGTTGTCAGAAGGAGAGGATGAGTTGGGTGTCAACTGCGTAGGAGATGATGTTGATATGGTGAGATCTGATGATGCCGTTTAGCAAAGTCATGCCAATACAGAAGAAAGTAGGTCTGAGCGAGGAACCATGGGGCCTCCGCAGATGAGGTTGGTAGCCATGGAGTTATAAGGTGCCAGGCTATGTGACGCTGTGAGTTAGGAGTAAATCCATTGGCATCCAGGTCCTCTAATTCTGGAGTTGTGGAGTCTTGGGTGAGGATGGGGTGTGCCGTTGTCAAGAGCAGCAAAGAGGTCAAGCAGAATGAGTGTTGCTGTGTGCTTTGTGTCCCTGTGTGAGAAGTTGGCCTGGCATATGATGTCCACTATTCTAGTGGGCACCTTGCACCAGTCCAAACGACCCTTATTGATGGTAGGTTTAAAGTCAACCTTATATAAAGCTATCCTAGTGGTAGCTTTGGAGAGCAGCCTTCAGGCTAAGTCTTCAAAGGAATGTAAAGCAGCTTGTTTTACCAGTCTATAATCTCTTGAATGATCAAATGAAAGTACACCACACAAGGTGTATATATCAAATATATATGTATTTATTCTAAACACTACCGCTCTAGTCTCTTTAGGACGCTAGAGGCAAAAGTACAATACAAGAACTTTACATAGCACACAGTAAATAGCACAGTATACGTTTTGCCCTAGGGGCCTCACAAACCATATACTAAAATAGTGGTATAAGAACCACGTGAGGGATAGAAGTCAGGCCTAGGGCCTGTAGAACCACTGGGGCAACCAGGAACCACCCAAGGTAGGGACGCAGGAGACACACGGGGGTCGCGTGCAGTGTCTAAACACTGCCGCAAATCACCATTGACTTTCTATGGAGAACGAACAAGTTACAATTTTAAAGATTAAGGACACTTAGAGTTGAACTACGATGGAACCCGTTTAGACTAGGACACTTCAAGAGTCAAGACACATGGGAGCACCGGAGTACTCATATTACCTCACCCAGGGAAGCCGGGTGCATATGTGTCTTTTGGCGTTGGGTTTCTTCGTCGATTCCAATGGAGAGCTGCGAAGAAGTGCTGTAGGCGACCAGAGGAAAAGTGTCCAGGTGGATCCAAGGATGGTTCGGAGATATGAAGAACCTGAAAGCCGAGGGAACAGAGTCTGGGTTACTAGCCAGTGACCAGGATGGCGACAAGAAGATGCCAGCCAATGTCGGGTGCTTTCAAGTGGAGTAGGTGAAGCTTGACTCTTCAGCCGCGAGGACCAGGAGGCGTCGACGACAACCAGGGGCTGGATTCGTGCTGGCCCACAAAGGATGTCGAGTGCTGCAGCATCAGAATCCGGATTGGACCCAACAAGCCTTGGCAACAGCAACACACGCAAGATGTCGAGATTGGCTTTGGTGCAGACCAGCAAGGTCTGAGGGACTCACCCTTTGGAGGGAAGTCAGAGCATGTCTGGAGCAATCAGGAAAGCTCAAGAAACAAAGGATTATTCTTCGTGGGGACCCAGTAGCCAACAGACTAGGGATTGCAAAGGAGCCTCAAGCTGCGGTGAAGAAAGGAGACTCACGGGACACTCGTGGAGTGCAGGCATCTCAACTTCGGTGCAAAAGGTGCTCGGGCAGGGGCTTCAAATACCCCAATGCACAACTTCGGGAAACTTTGGGAAGTAGGTGCAGTTGCAAAATTGCAGGATATCTAGGAGTTCCGGTCCCACGTCTCTCGTGTCAGCTACAGGTCCCAGCTCTGCCTGGAACTCGTGTCAGCTTCAAAGATGTCTGGAAGTCTGTGTCCTGTGTCACAGATTCTTCGGGATCCGGCGGGAGCCTCAAAAATGCAGACCAGCAAGATGCATCTTTGGTGCCTGTTTGAACAGAAAGGTCACTCCTTGACCCCAAGGGAGATTCTTCAGTCTTTCAGTCGAAATGAAATGTCAAAGGTCCAAGATTTCTTCTTCAGAGTTTCGTTAAGGGTAATCTAAAGTCCTAGGGACTGGGTTCCTATACTTATATTAAGTTTAGGGGTTGGGCTAACTCTAAGGGCCCACCTATGGCAGGACCTGGGGAGGGGGTGGTTACACCCCTTCCCCTTTGTCCAGTTTCGTGCCAGAGCTGGGGCTGAGTGCCCCAGCAACCGGTTTGAACTGGGAAATGCATGGAGCACATTGTGTGCCCCAGGCAGTGTCAGAAAAGCATTCACTGAATGCAACCCACCCTGCCCCAATACACTAAAGCCTGTCTGGGGAGGTTCTGGCACCTCCCTGGACAAGAAACCAATTGTCCAGGCCTCCCCTGACGGAGTTTCGTCCAGCAGCAGGAGGTCAGACTCGTGTCAGTGGCAGCAGCATCCATTTTGTGATGCTGAGGCTCTGTTTAACTTGAACCGGGTATACCAGTGTGTACATGTCTTCTCCCTCTAGAAGGGTGGAATGCTACTCTCGCCGCCAGAACTGGTGGGGGGTAGTATTCCAAAGTATTTGACCCCAAATACGACAGTTTTAATAAATCCAAACCAAAGTTAGCATTAACCGCGAGGATTATAATGCACTTAAGAGTATAATGGATGGCTATATCATAGAACAGCTATAAGGAGATATTTCTGAAAGCTGCAGAGGGGCTCAGCTCATGCTAGGGCATCCTCTCACACAAAATCAAGCACTCTGCCTTCATGATTATCAAGGCCTGCCATAGGAGTGACTTATAGGTTACCATGTATCTATATATATATATATAGGTAGATATAGGTATACTATATCTAAGTCAGAGGTGCGTAGACCACCTTTAACCACAAAAATGAAAGGGGTCAAAATAGAACACAAAAAAGTTTCCAAAGGTGAGTGGAGGTAAACGCACCTTGTTTTTAAAACTGCCCTCACACACAGCAAGCTGTGTCATGCTTCATCATAGGGCATGCTAACACACCTCCGTGTTCACCCAACACTGGAGGTGGAGCAAAAGGGAGGGGAAGACAATACAACATACAGTGAAAGGTAAGTGAGACCTCAAAGGTGAGAAGGTGGTGCAGAATCAGTGGTGTTAAAAACTGGTTCCAAAGGATCATTGTAACAATTTTTAATATTAGGTCCCCGTCCAGAATTTAAAAAGGTATCGTGAATGCTAGGTAGAGGAACTATTTATGAAATTCCACCTGCTCCACACTGCATAAGTGTCGACATGTTTCAGCCGGCAATTGACAATGCCCCACCTTTCTTCAGGACTCTCACCTCTGTGACCCTGAATGACACCCCTTCTCCTTCAAAAAAGTTTTTTGCAGTGAAAGTTGACTGGTGTTCAAGGTAGTCAGTAGAGGTGGGACTCCGCCAAGAATGACGTTGTTAGAGATTTGTAGTTTAGAGTCCAGGTATTCCATGTGTAAACCAATTCTACCCTTTACTAGATGGTTTGATCATGCCTGCACAGTTGCTCGAAAAAGGTTTTGGAAGGCTCTAAAGGAGAAACCATGAGACAAAGTTAGAGTCAGGACATGCAGACAGGACTATGACCTAGCTATTAAGAGGATGAAATATGTAATAAACAGGGCCGGACTGGCTACCGGGCAGTTGTGTGTGCTGCCGAGCTGGGGGCTAATTTCTCTGTGGTGGGGGCGTATTTCGTTGATGGGGACCTGCGTGTGGTGCACTGAAATAAAAAAAGCAAAACGAATTTCGTTTTTCACACGCAGGTCCCTATCAAGGAATACAGCCCCCAGCTCGGCAGCACACACAACTGCCCGGTAGCCAGTCCGGCCCTGGTAATAAAGAAAGAAGCCTGGGAAGACCTAGTGGTCTTTAGTAAATCCAAAGGATGCTCCAAATTTTGGGCAACCATCTGGCTCCATCTACAAGGAGTGCTATTTCCCAGCTCTTTTCCCAGAATCCTGACTTAGACACTTGGAAACCATCTATGATGTCCTTGCCTTTGGATGTGCTTCTGGATAAGTCCCAGCTCCCCTTTTAGAAGGCCCAACTCTCACATTTAGCTGGGTATAAGTCAGGCGCTAACCGCAACATAGCCACGTCAACCGCCCGCTTTCTAGATTTATTACGTCAGATGACGCGACACGGCATCTTTCGTTCACCTCCTCATTCAACCTTCGACGAATTAATTGCATTCACTGCTGTTCGAGAATTCGGTAAGATCTTTGCCGCACACCCAGCTATCGTCTCTTTCCCACGTTTTACATTTGAGGGTGGTTGACTAAGTACTCACTTAGAGACAGCAGGGCTCTGCACACCATCGATACTTCCCAGGTCAGAATTTTCAGAATCAGGTGAGCGCCATCTGTATTTCGCCTTAGACCTTAGGGCGCGATTGTAAACGCCCCAATACTATTCTCTACATGACCATACATTTTGTTTATGTGTTGTAGAATAAGAAAACGAGTGCACGGTATCACTTTCTGAACATCTGTTTGGATACATTATGCTAAAAGTAGGTATGTGCACATTCGTACACACCCGACTCGTAACCGGCACTTAGTTTTGTTTTTTCGTTTCTAACTCGGCATTATTCTCCACAGGGAACATAACCCTTCTTCTACTACAGGTACACAATTTTTCATCTTTCAGCACTCTGGTTTAGGTCGCATGGAGTATGAGGATATAGGGTGGGATCTTGTTTTGTAGTCGGAACCACCACTACAACCAGGGCACAAGTCCTAAAAAAAGAAGTGAGGGGACGCTGTCACCGGAAGTGATGTCACGACATGAAGTGACGTCACGAAAGGTGCAAGGGGCGGGAGCCGGGGGTGATTAGCACATGTGCCCGGGGCTGGGATACAGTGGGGGGCTTGTAGAAGCGAGCGAAGGGGTGAGTGGGGTCTGTACAGGAGGCGACGAGGAGCTCTATCGAGGAGAGGGCGCTGTTCTGGGATACAGTGAGGGGGGCTTGTACAAGCAGCGATGGGATGGGGTGACGGGCACAGAGGAGGAGCAGGCGGGGGGGGTCGCGGGTTCCTTGCAGGGAGGCATCTACCGAAGACACAGTGCAGTGTCAGACTGAGCTGCCCCTGTCTGACACCTCCTTCCCGCTCAAAAGTGGAGGTGAGCAGCCTGCTGTGAGCTCCTACCTCGCCCCAGAGAGGCCAAAAAGTGAAGTCCAGCTGTTTAGCAGGGGGGATGGCGTCCACCCAGTAAAAAAAGTAGGGGGACGCCGTCCACCCACGTGGTACCCCGACTCGAGCCCTGGCTACAACACACCTTTATTCATCACGGTATGAACAAGCACCATGTCGGGTTGAACACGGTAGTTCTCTCCTGTCTAAGCACATTTCTGCTCTACCTTATCTTCAGTGAAAATCCTGTTTTTGTTTTGGGTTTTGATTTTACATTATAAATCAGCATGTTAGGTTATAGGATTCCTTCCATGTTCATATGACCACAAGCTTACAATTGATTATATGTTTGTTTCCAGATATGCCCCTGAGGAAGGAACCACAGAGTCCCGAAATGCATCAGGCTTCTTGCTAATGGCACGATACAAAATATTTTTGTAAAAATTTTGATATTTGCATATGATTTTTTTGTTACTTATTGTGATACAATACACAGTTCAAATGTATCTCTATTGTCAGCCATTGGATATGGTTCATTGAATGTTATGTTCATTATGATTTATTGAATAACAATTATCATACCAATAAATTACGTCTTTATTCATGTGATTTCATGCAGTTTGGATTACATATATGCAACTTGTTTTTAAGATAATCCAGAACGGTCAGTTCTGAGTGAACTGTGCTCACCACATTCAGGGTTTAGGTCCTGTTAGATTTACACAAGTCAGGGATGCCATGGTTGATCTTCCAAAGAATAAAGCCTGTTGGTCCTGATGGGGTACTGTTCAATGTTTTTAAATCTAATATTGATTCATGGGCACCCCTCCTAAGCCTTTATGTTAATACAGCTATCCAGAGAGGCTCGCCACCTTTATAGTCTAATTGCTTTATCATCCCAGTCTTTACAAAGGACAACAAGAGTGACCCTAGCTCGTATTGGCTTATCACACTGATAGACTTAAAGTAATAGAGGGAGTATTGTTGAGCAGTTTAACTGTGTGGGCTAGTGAACAACAGCTCCTGTTTGACGTTCAAAACAGGTACCAGCCTGGGAAGGGCACGGTGGACCAATGCCTTAATCTCTTTTTACTCATAGCTAAATACACGAAAACAATGCAGGCTCCCTCCATTGTGGGTTCATTTATTTAAGCTGAGCCTTTGACAAGGTTAACAGGACTAAGATTTGGAAATTAATGCTGGGCATGAGTTTTGGTAAAAGAGTGATTGCTTTTCTCAGTGACTTGCGCTCAGATCTTACGGCTTCTGTTCATTGTGGGGCCACAGGGGAAAGTACAACTTAATTTGCCTTGAATCATGGTGTCAGCCAAGGTTGCATACTGGCACCTTTCTTATTTATTATATATATAAATAACTTGAAGAAGATCCTTGTGCAGAGGGGCACGATTTACCTAGGGTGAATGGAAGGCCTATGCCTGTTTAACTTTATGCCGATGGTGCTGACCTGATATTGAGGACTGCTCTTAGAATGGAAGATGAAGGGCAACTGTCTCAAGCTCAACATGGACAAGATAGAAGTCCTCATCTTTGGGAAGAACACCTCACCATGGAACGACGCATGACGACCTGCTGAAATTGGTCCATCCCCCACTCCTACAGACAACAGCTTGGACAGCAAGCTATCAATGAAGGAACACTGTCTCATTAACCTGCATCCACATCTTACGCATGCTCTGCAAGATCTTCATGTGGCTCCCAGTCAATTCAAGAGGTACACTTATATAGGGCCTTGTCACCAGCAGACTGGGCTAAGTGAACACACTCTATGTAGGGATTATCACACACCTCCTGAAGAGACCATAGACAATATAAAAGTCTGCTGCAAGACTAATATTAGACCTCCTCAAATGGACCCACATCACACCCCACCTCAAGAGACTGCACTGTCTCCTAATCCAGAATAGGTGCCAGTTCAAGATGCTGATCCACACACACAAAGCCCTGCACAACAAAGGACCAACATACATTAAACAAACGCATGACCTTCTACCAACCAACTAGACACCTGCGTTCCACTTCCCTCTTCCTCGCAGACACCCCTCGGATTCGCTGTGCCAACAGTGCAGGACGCACCTTCTCACACCTGGTGGCCAATGCCTGGAATGATTTACCCCTACACCTCAGGACCTCCCCATAACTCCCGCAATTCAGGAAAGGACTCAAGACCTGGCTATTCGAATGAACAAGTCACCATGAAGCAGCTAGCAACTCCAGCGCCTTGAGACCCTCACTGGTGATTTGACGTTCTTTATAAATCATTGATTGATTGATTACAGTGACTCTTGAGCAGTTTTGTTGATTTCATTGACAGCCTCTATCTCAACACAATTTATACCAAGTGAAACATTATGTTTTTGTTCCCTAAAAACACCAAAAGTAGAGCCCATTAAATACAAGGCAATTTGCTCAGCAAGGACACAGCGTTCCCCTATCTCTGGATCATCTTTGACCCTTCCCTTTGTTGGTCCCCTTTGATTAGCATCAGAAGATACACGTTTTCTAGAATCCTTGCTTCAGTGTTTGTCTTTGCTTCTAAACCTGGGCAAAGTGTGTGCCGGCAATGTTGAAAATCTATCAAGCCAAATGTTTTACTATTGCAAAATCTGGTGCTGAGATCTGGGGATACTCAAACCTATTACCTCTACAAACTACAGAGAATAATTTTTTCAAGATGTTACTTTCTTTACCTAGCAGTGTGTCCTCCCTTAATGTCCATGAAGAGCTAGCTGTCAGCTATGTTTCTGACATAATTCGGTTCCGCCCCTTGTCGTTATGGTTAGCTGTTTGGACTAAAAAGGACCTTGAGCTCAACAGAATTATTATTAAAGGTTGTCAAAATTGCTACCATGCCAATCGAATCCCTTGCTCACATATGTCAAGGAGTGGTTTACAAACTCTTTCAAGGAGGCATTTATGTCACTTAAATCTGAAAGCCAGAGAATCTAGTGCTCTGACTATGTCTTCGGTCAGATACTATGTTTTGGTCAAATCCATTCCTTTAGTGGAATCTTATCTCACCCTTGGGCTCTCTAAAAATCAATCTTGCTTATTCGCTTTAGGTTTAACCTTATTTATAATTTGTTACGTGTCCCAAAGGGTTGGGCGTACAATGAATTAGTTATTTATTTATAAAGCGCGACATTCATCCTGACGGACATCACAGCGCTGTTTTGCGGAACACATGGTAGGTTATATTGGGTGCCTTCAGCTGCTCACACTTATGTCATAGGAAAAAGCTGGGTTTTTAGTTTTTCCCTAAAAGTTACATAGTCCTCAGTAAGACGTAGGTCTTGTGGTAATTCGTTCCAGTGTTTAGCCGCCAGGTATGGGAATGATCGGCCTCCTGCTCTTACTTTCTTTATACATCTGGGCCTGGCTAGTGCTTGGTGTCGTGATGTTAAGCTCCTTGTGGGGACGTAGAATTCGATTTTATTCTGGAGAATTCTAGGACCAGGGTTATGCAGTGCCTTGTGCGCATGACTCAGCAGCTTGAATCTTGCTCTTTGGCGCGTAGGTAGCTAGTGGAGCTGTTAGACACTTCCTGCCAATGTGATGGTCATTCAGCTCAAGATACATAACATTTTGTCCTTATATGTCCTCTTTATCTGTCCATATGCAAGCACTTTTTGAAACTGATCTTGTCAGAGCTTGATTTCAGACATGCCAAGACTGCCTTATTGTATTTGCAGATGTTGACTGATTTTAGAACTAATTCTCTTGTGGCGTGTTTTCTAAACACTGCAGTTAAAGTAAGAAATACTATGTTTTAGATTGATATACTTGTCCTAAACATTGTTTGCATTTCTGCATTGTTTTAGCCACATTTAGAGATGGATTCAGAATGTTTTTTAATTTTGTATGGGTTTTGTGAATAGTACTGAGAACTTAATGGTTTTTGCATGTTTTAGCTGTCTTTTATAGTTTACTTGTTTTGAACTGAATAACGATTTTTGATTGATTGACTTTATCATGGCTTCTTTTGTTTCATCATAGTTTTTGTAAAGCCCTATTGTGAGGGGAGCTGCCAGGCACTTGCCAATATAAAAGAAATGATGGCTGAAAGCAACAGTTTTTTGCTTCAAAAAGCCATTCCTATAGCAGTGCACTGCACTAAAGGCATTGACTTTTGTTCTCTTTCTGAAAGAGCAGAATGCTGTCACTCACAGTGAAGTTAGCCAATGGCTGAAGTGGGCTCATCCAAGCTGTATGCTGTAGGGGGCAGAAGAAAATATGAATGACACAATAGCTGACCAATGAGTGAAGAGGACTGGATGAACGTGCCTAAAAGTAAGTACATTATTGTAGCACGTTTCTGCTGCATCATCTCGCTACGCTGTATTCTATTCTAGAAGTGTATCCTGGAATACTTGTTCAAGTTTCCTTAGCATTCCAATGATCCATTGCTGGTTGCCCTGATGGTGAATGGAATATATCAAAGAAGCTCACCACTTTTCCACTTAAACCATGTGTGGCAGCTTTGCTACTTGCCCTTGAGAATTCCAATAGAAGCCCATGTTCTGGTGTGAAAATGGGCTTCCATTGGAATTTTCAAGGGCATATTATCAAGCCCATTGTCGCCGCTTTAGCAACAGTTTTCTGCCGCTAAAGAGGCGATACCTTTAACGCCGTTCCTTGATAATATGCCCCCTGGTTGATAGAAGCATGCTGGTGAGTCAGGTATCTGTGAAGACGCTGCTTTGAGAGTGTTTGTGTAATGCACTTCTAATCTGGTGTGAGTGTTATCAAGGGCTAAGCACTGTAGAACACTACTGCGAAGGACTACAGGATCTGGTATATGTTAACTGGATTATCAGACTTGCCCTCATTCTTTAGATTCATTCTAAGAAGTACATAGCAACAAACACATCTTATTAAGTGCTTGTAAATTGAATACACTACAGGAGATCTGATCAAAGGGTTGCATGGTGTCCAGCACACCTAATTCACTGCACAAACAGATTATGATTTCGAGGAATGACACAGTGATGATTACACCTATTGAAGTTCCTGTCTTCTATTATTGGCTTCCAGAGCTAAGGCACGTGCAATGCTACTGTGTGCTTATAACAGTCTCTCCTCTTGATTAAACAAGACAGGGCTGGTGGAGTTCTAACAGGATTCAAAACAAGTCCTGATTAACGCTGGAATACCCTATAATTGGGTGATGGGTACACCTGTAGGTAGCGCTTGGCACAGAGACTCATTCTCGCCTTAAACTCTGCTGACAGGTGTATCTATCATTTACACTCAGTGGTTGTAATAAGCGTATTTGTGAGAATCTTTGTCTTATTATTTGCTGTACAGTTGTGTGACATTTTAAAGTGACTTAGCACTGTCACGGGCAACAACCCTGGAATCATCGATTCAGAATGGGACTAAGCCACCAATATTTTAAGTGCACTTGGATAACCCTCACTGAATAGAGCAAATAGAAGAAGGTATTTCTGACTTATGCAAGGTGTGTGGCAGGAATTTTGGAACAGACAGGAGAGTTGAATTACTTTGGCATCGCAGAGGAGCAGGAGGTTTACAACTTTACAAGTGTTGAGCTAAGAAGAAGCCAGGAGCTTAAACAATGACCATTTTTTTAATCAAAAATTTGATAACCACAATTTTATTTACCACGGGTAAATACTATCACCAAACACTACCATTTTGGGAGGAGAATGTAGGCGAAAGGCAGGATGGTTGAGGAATATTTGACATTTTTGAGGAAGTTAGCCTACGTGTAAATTCATGCTCTGATAAAAGAAAGAATCAGAGACTAATTCCTGTTGTACTAAATTACAGAAAAGCTTTTAAGGAACTTTGGATGAAAGGTGAGCGCCGATCAGCGACGTACAAATAGCGGCTGAGGATATAGAGCATATGATTAAAGGTGTAGGGGGTATTAAAAGTGACAGCAGAAACAATCCCGAAATTAACAAAAAGAGTCTAGCAAAGATAGTCGTAAATGTGAAGTTATATTAAAAGGATGCTTCTACAGGTGCAGGTAGGTCACATGGCCAGTTACAAAATGCACCCTATTGTGAAAGCTGTCTTCCACAAACGTAGCACAATGGGTCACTCTATAAATTGTTATAGAGTTGGGGGCATTTAGAAGCTAAAGGGTGCTATGCCCGAGGTGTGTGAAAAGATTGTGTTGAGATTGGGCTAGAGGGTTACCCTAAAACAATCATGTTGACTGAAGGACTCGAAGTTGAGATGATATTCGACTCTAGATATGACTTCACTAATATTTCTTACTAAATATATGTCTAACTGTTTGTGAAGAAACATAAGTTAAGCATGATACACAATTGAGGGGCTATGGTGGCCAGGTAATTAAAATGGTTACTTTATGGCCGCTATTGAGTTTAATGGGAAAATCATTCCAGCAAAGGTTTATGTTTCCCGTCAATGTATAATTGAGTGGCCTTACTAGAGGGACTTGGGAGTATTTCTTGACCCTAGTGCTCTACAGCAACAAGTGTAAGTGGTGAGTGACAGTTGTGGGACAGTGAAATAAATTTTTCCAGTGTGCTTTGTGACAAGCTTGGTTGTGTAAAGGGGTACATCCAAGATTAGGTTCAATGAGTGATCTAAGCCAGTTTAATCAATGGTTTGGATACAACCCATTAGGGTGCATGATTCAGCGAAGAAAGAGTTGAACAGATTGTGTGAGGCAGGAGTGATTTTTCCGGTATAGTCTAGAGAGTGGCTTCCTCCTACAGTCATAGCCAGGAAGGCCAACAGAGACTTAGGCCTGTGTGTGGACTTAAATGCCCTCAACAGGGAGTTGATTGTTAATTTCTTACTTATAAATATATTGATGTCCATTATTACTGGCACCAGGTTCTTCTCCACTCTTGACTTGGTATCTGCATATCATCAGATTAGGTTACATGAGGATATCCAAGATCTAATGAAATTCATAATGCTGATGGGGACTATCAAGATCCAGATTCCCTTTGGGATAGTTTTACCCGCCTCAATATTTCAACCGGCCATGTCTATGATGCGGGGTGATCTTCAAGGTGTGATGTTGTTCCAGGATACTATTTTGTACTATGGAGTCTTGAGTAGAATATTATTCTCTAACAAATGGTGTCCTTTGTAGGTTCGAGGAACATAGACTCACACTTAGAGATAATAAGTGCCACTTCAGCTAAATTGAAATTAACCATCTAGAATACAGTATTTCAAATTAATGTGTCAAGCCTAAGGCAGAGTTGATGGACCCCATAGAGAAAATCCCAACACCCAAAAACATTGGCATGGTGGAATTTTATTACAGGTTCAGTCTTAAGCTATCTGAGAAAACTAAACTGTGAGTATGAGAAGCCTTCTGAGGAAAAGTGTAACTTTTGAGTGGGATGAAAATTGTGAAACTGAGTTTGTGCAAGTTAAGAAAATATTTTTGGGACACACCCAACTTGCCAGGTTTTATTTCAGATAGGAAGACACTAATGACACATACCAGCTCGAAAGGGGTAGGGGCTGTCTTGCTACAGATTGATTGCAACTTTCTTATAATTGGATACATGTAAGCCAAACAGCCTGATTAATGCCAGATATAAAAATAGTTTTAGGTATAGATTTGTGTCTTAATTGAAATCTGCACAACATGTGGGGTTGACTTTAAAAAAGTAAATTGTGTGAGACACAAAACTCCCTGGCAATAGTGGCTTGACTGAGTCAAATGATTTAAAAAAATATTATTATGATTTAAATACATATTTGAGATGCGCAATCCAGTTAATGTGGTGTTGGTGGCAGTCTCATCCTAGATCAACAGTGTACATTGAAGTAATTTGCTACTTGCCTTTACCGAAAAGTCATAATTGAAAGCAAATAGTTTAAAGCTTTCTTTTTTTACCGAGGGTCTCTAGACATTAGCTCTTCTGGATGGTCTGATGAATTGCAGCAAAGTACAACAAATAAAACCTTAATGAGAAACACAAATACGCTTTCAAGGCGGGAGTTCGGGGAGAAACATTGAGTTTTAATTCCTTTAAACGAAAGCAAGAGTACATACGTAATATAGGAATCATTGAGGCAGTACTTAAGGCTGAAGAAGAGCTGGAAAAATGTGTCATGACTGGAACCCCAATAGATACTGCTATGATAGAACTTTTGAAAGTTAAAGGAGATGCAGAGGGAGAAATTGCCAGAAAAGCTGCGAAAATATATATGACAAAGAGAGAGAGGTGTCACGAATTTAGCGAAACAGTGGGGAGAACTTTAGCTTTGCGGACAAGACAACAGGAATCATCGGGCACTGTGAGGGAGATCAGGGATACAGCAGGTAGGATTCATGCAGATTCAGTGGAAATTAGAGAAGTTTTTAGAACTTTTTATGAAGAACTGTATGACGAGCCATTGAGGGGAGATATTCAGGGAATTATTGATTATTTACAGGACATTACGGTAGTTAAGTTTATGGAGGAGGATGCAGAAGGTTTGGAAGAGGATCTACAGGCAGAAGAAATTAAAGAAGCTATTTTAAACCTCCCTTCGGGGAAAGCAGCGGGCCCTGACCAAATCCCGATAGAGTTTTACAAAGTGTTTTGGGATATTTTAAAAGGGGATATAATTAGGACATTGCAGCAGGCACAAACAGGGGAGTTCTATCCCCGGATCATGGGGAGGTGCGGAAATTGTGATTATCTTGAAAAAAGGAAAACCCCCGGAAGAGCCTGGATCATATAGGCCTATCACCCTCATGAATTCGGACACTAAGATATTCTCTAAAGCTTTAGCAACAAGATATGCTAGGATAATAGACAAAGTAGTGAGCAAGAATCAGCATGGTTTTATACCTGGGCGGGGTACTACTCACCACACATGCAAGGTGATAACTTTGTTCGACGCCGCAGCAGTCTCAGGGGACCCGATGGCGGTGATGCTTTTAGATGCTGAAAAAGCTTTTGATCGGGTCTCCTGGGACTACCTCTGGCATATAATGGAAAGATCTGGCGTCAAAAAGCGATTTGTTAAAGCGCTCCAGGCACTATATGTAAATCCAGTGGCTTCTGTTCGAGTGAATGCGGGGTCTACAGGACAATTTCGAATAAGGAGAGGTACAAGACAGGGGTGCCCCTGTTCACCGCTGTTATTCGCTATGTATATGGATCCATTGATCCGTAGAATAGAGAGGTGTGAACTAATAATGCCAATGTGCACACGTATCGGCCAGTGTAAAATATTAGCATACGCCGATGACGTCGTAGTGATTACACCGACCCCTACGGAGGCTATTGCTCAAATTGAAACTGAGGCCTCGTAGTTCGGGCAGGTCTCAGGCTATAAACTAAATGTGGCAAAAACACAGATTATCAAAAATTGTTATACCATCTGCACAGATAGTCGAGTGGTACAAGCAGGAATATATCTAGGGGTGACTATATCGGATGACCTGGATGGTTTAGTGGAAAAGAATATAACACCTTTAATTAATAAAGTGCGTAAGGACCTGGATAGACTAGATAACTTACATCTCTCTATTGTGGGGCGGGCGAATGTAGTAAAAATGCTGGTTTTACCCAAATTTTTATATTTTTTCAGAGCAATACCGTTATTATTTGAGGCCAAAATATTTAAGAATATTGAACATGTGATTAACAGATTTATCTGGGCAAAGGTGAAAATTAGGAGGGCACTTAGGTTCATGACACTACCAAGGGAGAGGGGCGGGTGGGCACTGCCAGATTTCAAGTTATATTACTGGGCAGCAGCTCTACAGTATATGGCAGGGCTGATGGGGGGCGGAGAGGCTGAAGGCTGGAACGAATTTGGCTCATTAGCAATATATGGATTAATTCTGGGCTCAGAAGCTGAGAATATATTTTTAAGACACACAGAGGCTAGTTATTTTAAAAGAACAAGGTTTAAGACGATTATCGCAGCTTATACAGTTTGGAAAGCTTTTGCTAAAAGGTTTGGACTAGGGAAATACAATTTATACACTAGATTGAAAGGAAATCCAAACTTATCTGAAGAGGTCTTTTCTGGACCTATATTTACAGAATGGGAAAGGAAGGGAGTCAAAAAGGTAGGGGACGTTATGGGACAACAAGGGCCTTTTCAGTTCTCTGAAATACAGACTAAATTTGGCTTAGATAATAGGCAGTTCTTCAAATACTTACAAATAAGGAGCTTCTTAAACAATAAGAAGGGAGGATCGGCGGGCTTCACTAAAAATCTTATTATGGAAGTGATTCAAGCAGGGGAGGACTGCACAATAAAAAGGTTCTATGCTGAATTAACAAATTCAAAGCAGGATGATATGGAAAAATGGGCAAACAAATCGAAAAACAATTTGAATGTCAGTGAGGAAACTTTTTACATTTCCCTAGAAAAGGGATATACACTGTTGTGCTCAGCGCCGCATCAGGCGCAACATTATAAAACTATATACCATTTGTATCATACGCCTGCAAAGATAGCACAATGGGGGGGGCACAACAGGAATTAGTTGCTTTAGGTGTGGAAGCTTGGATGCAGATCTGGTACATGTATTTGCAACGTTTCCTCATATACAGTTGCTTAAAAAAGATATCGAGGGTTTTATAAATAAGGTATTAGGAACTGAAACTCTCCTAACTCCTGCGATAATTCTACTGGGAGTGAAGGAGGATGAGGGGCAACTACATGGAGGAGGAGAATTCTTATTTGTAGCTCTCTCAGTTATGAGACTGTGTATAGCATCTGCGTGGTTAGATCCCCTACCACCTTCATTTCATCACTGGTTGGCCAAACTATTAGCAGTGTATAATTTAGAGATTGAGATATATGCAAGGAAGGGGAAAAAAGGAAGGAAGCTGGGTAAACTAATTTGGGGTCCTATTACTCGATGGAAAGAAGGGGACTCTAATTGAACATCAAGAAATATAAATATATATATGCCAATACTCGATGTTTGTTGCAAATCTCCTGTATTTATTTGTTGAATTTTTATTTTTTCTTCTTTTTTTTTATTTTTTTTTTATTGTCTGGTAAGAATTATTACTCAATACTGGCATAAGACGGTAAGAAATAGAGACTTGTTTTGTATTAGGAAAATTGGAACTACGACAATTGTTTTCCATTTTGATTGTACTGGTGCTTGTTTTTTTAACAAAGCAGACAAAGTGAAATATGTTGTATTTGTATTTAGTATTGTTGTAACAGGCTGCCGTGCCCTGCACGAAAAAGGGAAAAAACTTTAATAAAAATATTTAAAAAATAAAAATAAAAAAAATGAGAAACACAAATATCTGCATTAAAGCCACACTGATGAATTTCGCAAAATTACTCTGGCGTACATGAAATTTCACCAGAGCCTAATTAATTATACATTGTACTATCACATTTTAATAATTACCTGATCAGGAAATGCTTTCAGCAAGAACTGGAATAAACATATCTATTTTAAGGAGACCTGAGGATAGTTTATTCTTGAAGTGATGTGTATCAACCTTAGATCCTATAGCTTCAAGAGAGAGGTATTTATTTAAAAATTAGGTGTTAGCTATTTTATTTTTATTTTACTGATGCAGTTCATTTTAACCCACTTTTCGTAACATTGCTTTAATTTTTCCAGTTCCAATGTCTTGCGATGCCATGTCCTGTGATACCACACTATATGTAAATGAGACCATACAATTTTCCCTTTCTGCCTGGGGCCACAAACCCTAGGGTCGGCCCTCCTTACTTTCTTTCTCTGCATGTGCCCTCGGAACATCGAGAGCTAGGTCTGATGGTGTTGTCTGGTTGTGTGTGCTGTTCAAGCGTTGTTTCCACATTAGCTTTTCAAGCCTTGTTTTCTGTATGTTAGAGGAGTAAAGAAGGATGTTGCTAAGCAAAAAAAGTCACAGTGATGTCCCGTGTTACTTTGGACCACTCTTGGATTTATAAGTCACCTTTCATTTTGGGACTTATACTTTTAAGTGTCTAATAAGAGGTATGGCCTTGACACTGCTAGCAAGCAATGTCATGTTGGCTACAAAGTCAGCTTCCACTACTGATCCCACACGCTGTTAGCTTTTTACATTTCAAATTTACGAGGGTAAGTCCCGGAAAGCAAAATCAAAAAAGAATAGATGAGATATACATGACTCACGTGACATTAAAGTCCCTGCAAGCTCCATCCGAGCCGAGAAACTAATTAAAATGAAGATAGTTTGAAATTCCTTGGACTTCCAGTAAATTGTAAATACTTGCTGTACAGAACACTCAATGCACAGCATGCAAATCAAAACCCTTTGAAAAAAAAACACACAATCAAAACACAATTCAAGATAGCTTTAAAATGTATTTCGGTGTCAAATCAGATTAGAACAAAGTCTCACGAGTCTCCTAATAACAAGTATTGGCAAAGCCAATAGATCTGGCATTGACTGATTGTCTTTCGGCATTGTCAAAGTTTGTTTTGCTTTGTCAAGGTTTTTGAAAAACGTTATTGTTGCGAAAGCTGCCATGCCAATATAAAAAAGGCCATCGATTAAAAGCAAAAAAAATGTTGGCCTTTAAAAGTGCACATTCCCATAGTAGTTAGTCCTTGGAACTTGAAGGGAACTGTTTTGTCTGTGTTTGTGTTGGTATGCACCTGTTACAACGCATTCGTTACTCCGCACTACCATTACAACGCGACTTTTATAACGCATACCATTACAACGCATTGCGCTGGGGGGCGCTATAGGATAGGGAATGGTATAATTTACTATCCAACACCTTCCCTAGGGTCCACGGGGACTGGAGTTAGAATAGTAAATTATACTTACCACTATCCAGCACCCCAAAGCGCTATGCGTTGTAATGGTATGCGTTGTAATGGTCGCGTTGTAATGGTAGGTAGTTGTAACGGTATGCGGAGTAACGTCATACATCCGTTTGTGTTGCCTAAGGGACAGAAATACGTCACTCACAATGGCTGAATTAGGCTGACCCATTGCCACATGCGAAATGCTGTAGTAGGTGGAAGAAAAATGTCAATTTAATGGCACAATAACAGACCAATGGATGAGGTGGGCTGACTGAAAGCCCCTACCTGTAAGTATATTATAGAATGAATCTTAGTAAAATCAAAAGGTCTTGGCTAACGCCAGACCTCAAAATGCCTCTGTGATTAGTCATGCAGCTTGCCATTTTCACTGGCACTCGACCCTGGGTACACAGGGTAATACAGAAAGCATTTTCAGCAGTAAGTCAAAAAATAGATAAAGCATTGGGAAAGGCAATAGAACTCGCTTTGCCGATGCTCTGCTATCACTGCAGTTTTTGGTTTGCTGCTGACGGATGTTTTTAAAACATGCCATCATTGATGAACCAATAAAAGTAACTGGCCATGTGAAAAGTATATAAAAACATTGTTTTCCATATTGCTGTGAAAATTAATTTTTATTTGAAAAAATAATGTTAAACATAGGTTTGATTTGCTTGACATGACTAGGTCTCACTGGGCCACATTATTGAAAGGAGCTTCTACTCAAGCATTGCTTTTCATTGAATTTCAGAAAATCATCGCAATTCAGCTCTAGCCCCTGTCTGTCTTTGTACATGTAAAGTAACATTTTTATCTAGATTTCTCTGCCTAAAGGAAGGGATGTGTTTAGAAACATTTCCAGGACATGTGCTAATTTGCGTTGCTATGTTTGTCATTTTGATCATGCAGAACAGTGCATTATATACAGTGTGATATCCTTCTTATATTCTCTGCAAACTAAAATGTGTGAGTCAATAGCCAATAAAAATTATGTGTAAGTAGATGTTATTTTTGTGAACTGAAAGCAAAAAAAAGTGTGATTGTTTGCTGTGCCATGGGGCTTATTTTGATGTTGGGCGGAATTGCTTACCCCTGACACCGACTCGGTCCTGAGACCGACCGACACCCGGTCGGCTGTCCCGACCGACTCATTTCAATGCTACCGAACGCTGTTCGGACACATGCTCCATTTTCTCAATGGGAGCTCATGTTACAACCGTAAACCGGCTGTAACACAAGCTCCCATTGAGGAAAGGAAGGTGCAGTTCATCCCTGCACCCAATGGCACGCACCACACGGTGCCTGCCACAAGGTGCAGGGATTAACAGGGGAGCACCATAGGTGCACCCTCGGCCTCCAAACAGAGGCCGTGCACCAAAGGGGGCCCTGCTGGGGGTCCCCGAACACGCTTTCCAACATGGTTTCCATATCAGACCAGCATGGAAACCATGTCGAAAACCGTGCATCATAATCTCAAGGGCGGAAAGTCCCGCCCTTGAGATTATTAGCTGGCTTCTGACTGGTGGACAAGCTCTCTGAGCCTGTCGGAAACCAGCTGGAATGACCAGCCGGTTTACTTTCCGACCGCCTCCATCATAATGAGGCAGTCTGAAAGTAAACCGAGCAGCCCATCACGAGATGGCCCTAAATGATCCTCATTGTAATCGGCCCCTTAGTGTTGGCTTTTTACAAATTGTAATGCTATGAAATTGTGTGCTTTCATTGTCTGAAACATTATAAAAAGGTATACTATTTGGGAGGATTTGAGTTATTCTGATGTTGAACTAGAGAGGGCTAGCTGCTGTTTGGTCCTTTTGTATTAGGGCTTTTTATTTGTAAGTCAATTATTTGCTAATGTGTTGCGGCTACTTCATTTCTTAAATTCACATTGGCATTTATTAATGAAATCGCTTCTGATTTTAACTAACTTTTTTACCTTCTGTAATGTTTAATTTGACGTTTAAATGAATCTAGAAACTGAGAAATGGACGAAGCCAAATTGTGCATATTTTTAATAGTCTTGACTGATTATTTGAGCCCAGGATTCTCACTTTCCCTCGAATTCACCGTCCTTAATGTTAATTTAGTTGGAACATCAACACTGTCATGATGGTTGCCATGTTGCATGACACGAAATGACAACACACTGGGCGTGTATCTTGAAATTAAAGAAACAGTGTTTTGATGCTTTCAAGATAGCCTACTAATTGTGTGGCACAAGGTGAAGATAACATGCTGTGGCTCTCTTGAAAGTATGGAAATTAATATTTTTATACTTTCAAGATGGCCGCCTATAATGTTTCTTACTTGAGCTGTTCGGACCCGAAAGGTGTGCGATGCGAATCACTGTGTGGCATATTACAACCTACAGCCCCAAGCAAAGCTGAAATTAATAACTTTAGAACTAGGCCCTAGTCCAATGTAAAAAACAAAGACTGTGGGAGTTCCTATTACACAAGAATTGTGCAGAGGTACAGATGGATGAGCACACGACATTGTATGGTTATAAAGCCATTAAATGAAAGGCAGTTAACTACAAATAGCATAGCGTTTTCGAATATAAAATGGTCTAATTAAAATAAAAAGAAGTCTCGTTCACTCCTTCCACTTAACATCACCAACATGTCGTCTGCTGTTGCATGATTTCAGAAGCACTTGGCTAAGCAAAGGGAAGGGTGACCGAGAAGAGTGTGCCAACAGGGGCCGGAAGGGAGGATGCTGCTGTGTCACTCATAATGATTGGCAGGCGATAAGTGCTGAGCTGATGTTTACTGTCACCGCAGGCTCAGCGGCTTGCATATTTTCCTGGGCAGTCCTGCCTCCCTCCCCCATCTCTGCCTTGCCTGATGACGTGTATTTTATCAGTAACATTGTACCGCTTGTAAACCTAAAGTATGATTGGCAGTTCGTCCGAAAGCCCCCTTAGTAATCATACTAAGGGGGGTGTAGGGGGAATGGGCACCATTCCTTGTCTTCTACTTGCTGCACGCGCAATGGGCCTCGCTTTCCAGACTGTTTATTACAGGGTGCGTCGTCTATTTCTGTGTAGACATTTCACAGACTCAGGTAACGTCAAGTGTTCCATGGTATCCATCAAATTGTAGGCCTGAATAAGAATTAAAGGCACACTAAAGCAATTTACTCATGGTCAAAGTAATCTAGAAATCGTAACCGTTTAAGCCAATATAGGGCCAAATATACTAAAATGTTTTGCGGTCCCAAGCGTGAAATTCACAAAATCCCAAGCAAAACAGCAAGTTGCAATGTACAGAAGATACTTGGTGAATCAGAAATGACTTTTAGATTGGTAAAGTACTATTTGCAAATCAAATGCAATCAGTAAACGGAGGAGCCTGCAAAGGGAATTTCAGTCCTCCTTCAGATTTGGAACACCATGTATCTATGCTTTGCAACTTCAAACCTGGTCGCAAACAATTCACAGGATAACAATGTGTCAAAGCAGGAAGTACTTATTGGCAAACAGAAAGCTGTGCACGACGACTGCTTCCTTTCTGTCAGTCACAACTGAAGGCTATGGGTGGAGGGGGATGGGGGGGGGTTTGGGTTAGGCAGTTTTCCAGGAGTCCCTTGATACCATTTGCATAATTTCCATTTTATTGTTTTATTCCAGCCCTGTCCCTTTAAGGGACACTCCCTGAAATAAAACGAAGAATTCTAGAGAATGTGAATGCAGGGATGGGGTTCTGCTGTGCTTTTCGTGTCTTTTCGTGTCTCCATTCCCGCATCAACAGCCATTTGCAACGAGTTGGAAAAGTAATCGTGCCTTACGCACATTAAAGAGGCAGAGCTTTTTGGTGGCTCCTTCCAAGTGGTTGTTGTTCATTATGACCGACTAGTACATAAATTGCAGCACAAACCCGAGGTTGGGTCACAAAGCAGACATGTGCCAAACAGTAAATGCTTACCTACCCAGTCAGGCCCTTGGGCCAAAGTGCAAGGGTCCTTCCTCTGAGAGTGCATACATTCACTTGACTAGGATGTTCTCTTACATGGCACTCTTAAGAGAGTAACCGTGAACATGGTGCACGTTCCTCCTAGGCAAAAGCACTGTATATAGATAGCTTAGTGGAAGTCGAATAACTGGCTCACCGAACGAACATCAAGGATCAGAGTTTATACTGGCCTCAGAAGCTAGCAGACTGACAGATTGACAGTTTACAGAGGAGAGAGGTAAGATAACAGCAGTAGAAGAGAGAAAAGTAGCTAAAGATCAACGTGCATGTCTGTGGGCCTAATTTAGAATGTTTTAGCAGTGGCACATCTAATAAGCGGGGATGTCCAATCCAGCCTATTTAGAGATCATAACATCAATACACTCTATATAGGACGTTAGAGGTATCCATTGCTTTTTGGCAGATATCCTGCTTCGGTCATTCTCTTAATTCATCTGTTATTCTTTCGGTAACAACACATACTTTAGAAGTTCTAGTACAAGGCTGTTGCAGGATTCCAACCTACTTGTGACTGGAGATTTGATTGCCTCAACAGTATTTCATGGGTGGTATGGGCAGATCCTTCTGTTTAATACGTGTTATTGCTGCCACAAGTCGAGTAATAGGGTTGAGTCAAAAAGCATGCAGAGGTTTCTTTCAGTTGGGGAGGGGGAAGTAGTATTGGGGTTAGGGAATGAGCAAAGCTAAAAGAGAAGGATTGGAAGGAGCAGAGATACAGCAGATTCCTGTTTTGGAAGAGTTGAGAATGAGAAAGCATGAAGCAGTCCAGCGTCTGGTGGCAGAGAGGTAAGATATGCTATAACTATGACAGGAACGAGAATAAGATTTGGATATCATCAGTATATCGGTGGTGTGAAAAGCTTGAATAAATAGCAGCCCAATGAAGAGGAGTAAAGCAAAACAAGCAATGTACTGAACACTGATCATTATTAGACACCAACTTGGAGATGGTGGGTTAAGGCAGAGATGAGCATGAGGAAGTGACATCACTGGTTTCCAACTAAAACACTTTTTAAAAGAAGAATCCAGAAAAGCTAACCTCATTTCCAAATACCCACCTCTGCAGGAAGTGGTATCAATGGTTTCTTGCCAAACCCCACTTTTACGGTAAGAAGGCACACAAACGGACTCCATTTTCCAATATCCATATCATCAGGAAGTGACATCACTATATTTCCAATTATCCACCTCTCCAGGAAGTGGCATCACTGGTTTTCCACCAAATCCATCTTTAATAGAAGCTAGAAAATAAACCTAATTTCTGTGCATCCAGCTCTGCGGGAAATTGCATCAATGCATTTCCTAGGATCTATCTCTTCAGAATGTGACATTCCTGAGTTTCTCGCCATCATGTCTTCTTCATCCAACAGTTCAGGGTGCACCACTGCTTGGGGGTCCACAGAATAGGGCACAATAATGACTTGGGCCAGAAGCCCTGCGTCTCTGCTACCAGAACAAGCACCTAAAAGTTCAAATCTCATGCTATGCCTAGCAAAGTGCTCCACACTACAAATCCTCATAATCACACAGACCTAGATGACACAAACACTCACCCTGAAACCTCACCACACATAGATTCAAACTCATACACATCTCACTAACCGCCACACACCTGCAAACTATCCACCGTACATTCCAGCTCATACCCATTAATGCATGCCCTGAGGTGCTCCATGCACCAAACATCGCAGACCTTCTCACATATCACAAGTATGACAAACTCTTCTTCACAGAAATCTGTCTCACACCCACTTCTTTGCACATCCTAGATGTTCTTGTTCACACGATTTTAAATCCAGCATTGGACTATACACATAAGAAGGGAGGAGTCCTCCTGGTCCTGCACCTTAAGCAGGCAGGCAACACTCAACTCCATGGCGTACCTCACATGCCACTTTCCATTCTCCACAACTCAGTCCACAACCTTTCACCTCTTCTACAGGTCTCACTAACTGAATAACACATTTTTGGACCTCATCCATCTAACACACCCACACTATCCCCTTGGTGATTTCAACTTCCCTCCAGACAATGCAAGTTCCATACCCTTAAGTCTTTAATTGTATTCACTGGCAACATCTTTCTCTGGTTTTCCTCCTACCTATGTAACATCCACCAGTTCGTCCAGGTCGTATCACCAGCGGAGTCGCCAAAGATTCCATCAATTTCCCTATCATCTTCAACCTCTACATGGAGTCATTTCGGGCTCTACTTACCACTGATAGCATCACAATTCACCAATAGGCCAACAAAACACATCTCTCCGCCACTTCAGACACCCATTGCCGCAAACACAACCTGCGTTTAATCCAAAGCAGAACCTATCAGAAGCTCACCCACACCAAGATAGAATTTATGGTACTTGCCAAGAACAACAAGCAAGAAAGTATCACAAACCTGCCTCAATGACATGAACATTAATAGCTTTGAATCACAACTTTCGCACACTGCTAAGTCACTTGAATTCACCCTGGACACCAACCTCACTCGCAAGGACTACCTTCCTCAGCCAGGCTACCTCTCTGCTCACTACCCTCGAGGTGAAGAGCCGATAGGACAAAGTCACACTTTACCCCAACTGTTTTCAAGAAACAAGGTAAATACAAATGCTACCTAGTTACACAAATCAATAACAAAAATGTACCTACAAAGGATGCTACTAAGGTCAGTAGTCTGACTCAGATAACAGGGTGCCAGATTCCGCTTTTTTCTGTATTGTGGACTTTGAAAAGAGAATCAGGCTCCTTGATTCAAGTAAATGGAGCAAATTAAAAACGATCTGAAAGCCCTGCCAAATACATCGAAAGACACCAGACTAAAGACATGCTCATGTGTGCTATTAATTAAATACGTGATATTGGTGAACTCCAAGCCTGAAAATTACAAAATATTAGGCTTTTGCACACCTTTCAAAATTATTTGGAGACATTCACAGGTCCTATTATACATTTTCCATGGGCATATTTCAGTGTCTGCAGATTCATTTTCTCAGTTCTGTTTTGTCAATAAGGTAACTTTCATGCTTTTAGAGTTGGAAGTGCGGCGTGCATGCATAGTTGGCTTTTAGGCCAATAACATTTGACTTGATGGGTCTGGGTACAACATACCATTAATGAGTAACACTGCATGACTAGGAAGGAAAAGTGCTGCTGGCAAAAAATGTTCAGGACTGGCTGGTGACACAGGGCATGAGGTCTGTTGGTATCTATGCTATGCTTTGGCTCCAGCTCCAATAAAGCAGATTGATTTGACATTATTTTAAATGCACACTGAACAGTATTTAGAACAACTTTCAGGATTATTATGTTCATCCTTGTGTGTTCCGTCTTCTCAATACACGAATGTCTGTTTCAGGGAGATATGTTGTAATGTTGGTCGACTGAGTGAGATTTCAGGTGGTTGTATACTGGTTGAGTGATTGAATATAATTGTATCCATTTATGAATAATTCCGAACTACTAGAGAGTTGTCTATATACTGGGGATCATTGGTTCTAGACCAGGTAGGGCCTACAGAACATTGATCCGCCAGCAGTCAATAAAATGAGCGTGATTACTATATTTTTAATTCCCTCTAAGAGAGCAAGCGAGAGAGAAAGAAAGCGATGTCTATTTGGGGAATTTGGAGAAGCTTAGTCGCAAGTTCAAGGAATTGGTGCCAAGCAGCCTTGTTTCTTGTTCATATGGTGCCTTCAGACCATCCTGGCATTTTAGCCAAGAGTATTTAACACTGAATTGTTTTGAGGTAGTTTGTAGACCATTATATTGCTCAAACGTGGTATTGTCATTACACAGTGATAAATGCTTTGTTCTGCTCGTGATGAATGGTCACGGAGTGAGTCACACATAAGACTTTGAAATGTCACACAGAAGCACCCTGAAAACATGGGAGTATCCCATAAACAAAGTGAATGCTTGCCATTTGTGTTTAAGAGCATGCTACATGCTGCACAGGCTTCATCCAAGGCTTAAAGAAATATGACCACACTAATCCCATCCTGATGGAACTCCACCCCCCCCCCCGCCCCCACCCGCAAGCCCACAGCATCTTCTTCAAAGTCAGTTGTGTAATTTACAGAACTGTAAAGACGAACATCCATGCCTATGGGACTGACAAGCTCACCGTTTTCAGTAGCTCTCAGCACAGCCATTAGCCCTGCGGAACTAGAATCAGAAACAGCAATGCAATGCCATAAAAGGTTGTGAGCAGGACAGGCGATTGACTGATTGAGCTAGGCTGTTAGACTGACTTCAAAAAAGGTTTTGGCAGCCAGGGTATGCAGTTAATGCAGAACAAGGTGTGAGAGCTTTGTAAAAAAAATGAGAATGTAGCACTTGTGGTGATGGTTACTATAACTAGGTGGAGAGGGAAATATACATCTCTGCCAGGGGCTCAAAAATGTGAAGCGTGGGGCAGAAACAGGAATATCCCAGAATTCAAGGCATTCAGATGCGTAAAAGTCCTGCCTAAAGAAACATTCCACTTCACTTTGTTGGGGACAATGAGATCTTAGGATGAGTGGGGTCTCTGAAAGGACATGAGTGCTAGCAAAACGTTATGTCACGTCACAAATCACATAAAGCAACGTCTTCTATGTTTGCTGCCGCTTTATGCCACCCTAAGTGTGACTGAAACTGAGAGCAAGAGAAATGCTAAAAAAAGACCAGGAGAGAGGAAAAGAGGAGGCAAACTAGAAGGTGAGGAGAAGAAGCATCATTATTTCACAGGATGGACCAATATTGGTAGTCAGTCTTAAGCAGTTGCTTCATCGGTGTAATGAGTAAGAAAGCAGGAGAGGTGTAGGGCAGGAGTGAGCAAGAGGGAACAGGAAAGAGACAGAAGTTAGAGTTTAAAGGAATCAGGGGCTGGTGGAGAGTTTGAAATCGCTTGGAAGGAGACTGTCTTGTTTCGCCTGTTCACAGATACTGCATTCAGAACTGTTATTCTGGCTCTCTCCCCTTTTGGAAACATTTACCTATGTACTTGAAGGCTTTCTTTAAAAATAAATAAATGTTGATGGAAGGCGACTCCATTTCGGTTGCTAATTGTGAGAAATTGGGTTACTTGTTGAGAGGGGTGGAAGCCCCACTCAGGCAACAAGGACAGTCCTTGTCAAGATGAACCACAAAAGTCACTAAATTAACTTGTGCTTTACCCACATGCATCTTGGCACAAAGCAGTCAGGCCTAACGTAGAGACAGTGTTTAAATCATGTATGCAATATACAAACAATAATAAAGTGAAACATATTACACAAGAAAAATCCCATACCCATTTAGAAAAACAGAGTCAATTTTAATAAATAAAATGATGCCAGAATGAAAAAACTCCAATCAGTAGAACGGGAGATATTCAATTTTAAAGGTTTTAGTGAAAATAGCGCATAAAAGCACAAAGCGCCATTCGCGGGTATCTGCTCATGCTAGACCAGGGACTGTTACAAGTTCAGGTCGACCGTGATGGTGTGGGGGTTGGGAACAGGGACCAGATTAGTCCTGCTGAAAAGTTACCTTCAAAGTTCAGTGTGTAGAGTTTGCAGAGGAGGAGGCCGAGAGGAGCGGGTAGAGTGTTGTGAAAGTCTCTCGCTGTAGTGCGAGGAGCAGGCTGGGCATCACGGGCTGTCACCGCTGTATCGCAAAGAGGTTGTCAGAGAGCGTTGCAGATGGTTATTTCTGTAGCTTTCCATTAACAGTCACCATGGGCTGTCCTTGCTGTAGTGCAAAGTGCAGCTCTTGCATTGACTGTCACTGCTGGTGGTCATTGTAGCATGAAGAGCTGGTCCCACAGTAGGTTCACTTTGGCAGTCATCGCAGTCAGCAAAGTATTGTTCACGATCATGTCGGGCCCAAACTGCAGGATTTTCACTTTTGTTCCGCAAAGGAGTACTGTCATAAACAAAGGCAGGTTGACTAACCTTGCGTAGCTGTGTACAGCAGGAGCGATGATGATGCTAGTTCTTCCCTTCCTTATAAGCGGTGCCTCATGGGAGCCATATATATGAACACACTCCACAGAGAGGACCACCCAAGGGGAAGGGGAAAAATGGAGAAATAAAATATAACAGCCTGGCAGCCAGAAACCATCTACAGCAAGAGATGACAGGGTAGTTGATCACTCTATATGTCTGTATTCTGTTTCCTGCAGAAAGACACAAGGAACACACATCAGTACTCCCCCCTGCCCCTATATGCATGCACGATATCAAAGGTGTATGAATATCCACTCACTTATGATGGCTGCCACAAACATTCTGGTGAAAAAGGCACAAAAGGTCAAAATAACGCAAATAAGAAATAAGAACAGAAGGCACTGGTATCCACAGTTCTGGCAAGTTAAAGCCTCAGCTACACAGTATCCTTTAAAGTCGATAAGAGAAGGAGTCTACTTATCTACAAACGGCGTCTCCTCTGGCTCTTGATGCAGAGATAGCAGGAAATCCAAAAAAGGGGATTACCACCTCTTTCCAGATGCTCAGTACTCCTTATGAAATGAATCCGAGCCTCTCAACGGCTCCGTGTGGTATCGCAATACAAAAAAACGCCACTGGCCCCAAACGCCAGTACAAAAAAGAAATTAAGTAAACAATGTCTCACGTGCTAGTTACAGCACTAGCGGTTTCTTAGTAATCCAAAGAATAACAAATCCAAATCCTTTGCGCGGCTCACGCAGCATGGCTCACAGCTGAAGGGAGGCGAGAAATGTCGCGGAAACGCACAGCGCGTTTCGCGAACCTCCTCCAGCAGCGAGGCTTCACCAAAGATATACGGCTCAACAACTGCCCTTGCGACAGCGGTAAAGTCACGAACTTCAAGGGATCCCCATGGATCGGTGAAATGGCAAGTCAGCTTCACTCCAAACAGGAACTGCAATTCGACTCAGGTGACAAGCACCGAAGGAGTAGAGGGAGGAGCAATTATAGGAAGCAGAAAGAAGCGGAGGAAGAGAAATAGAAGACAGACCAGACAGCAGGCATTCTGGGATATGTAGTCAGAAGGTCTATGGGGCTGAGATCGTGACAAGTACACTCAGATGTCAGCCAATGGTTTTAGTACCTGGGGAGGCCCCTCTTGAGGGTCAGGTACTCACTCCAGCAGGGCTCAGGCAGGTCCAGTTGCAGATCCAGTCATGTCCAGTTTCTGCAAAGGACTACACTCAGATGTCAGCCAAGGGTTTTAGTACCTGGGGAGGCACCTCTTGAGGGTCAGGTACTCACTCCAGCAGAGACCAGCAGGGCTCAGGCAGGTCCAGTTGCAGATCCAGTCTTGTCCAGTTGCAGCAGGTCAGCTTGTTCGTTGCAGATCTGAATCTTGTTGTATCTCTGTAGTTCACGCAGGAGGTGAGCTAACTAACCCTTGGAGTCCCTCTGGGTTAGCCTGGGATAAAGGTAAGCAGGGCCAGTCTTCCTTCTCAGACACAAAGGCATACCTCAGCAGCAAGGCAGTCCTTTGGCAGCAGGACAGCCCTTCTTCTGTAACTTCCACAGCTCCGGGAGTGTTCTTAAGAGAGGCTCTGAAGGTCCATTATATATACCTGGTGCCAACATTTGGGTAGGGGACTCCCTGTCCTACCCCCACATCTGGTTGTGGAAATGTGTCCCCTTCCCCTGCTCCAAACTGTCTAGGTGTGATAAAAGGAAGGAAGAGTTGGTGTCAGATTCCTTTGTTTGTTCAGGAGCCAATGCCTTTGAAGTGTAAGTGGGGATGGGTACAGCTCTTATCCCAGTCATTCAGCCAGAATGTCTCATCCTGTCCACACCTAAGCCACCTTTGTAGGAAGCAATACACACACCCCAACACCAGAGCCATTCACAGTCACGTGATCCAGGAAACTGGCAGAATATTCCATTGTTTGTAAGACTGTGGTATTATGTTTTCAGTTTTTTTTGGAGGTACACAGTACAACGAGGTTACATGAATTATAGATGTATGTGCAATATTTGTATTTACACTATTAACTCTATGGATGTTTTCCCTACCTAATGATATATATATATATATATATATATATATATATATATATATATATATATATATATATATATATATATAATTTTTAAAGTGGTACAGGAGAATCAGAGCTAGTCTAAGGGTTGTATCTGTGTATGTTGATAAGGTGTTAGTTGGGCATGGTGGTATATAGGATATGGGGTTGTAGTCACTCAGTACAAATTTGACACATTGCAGTTTGAGTGAAGTGTGACTTATTGTGAACATTACTTTTTTTTGTTAGCTATTATGAGAAATGTCAATAAGAAGAAAAATAATTTCTAATCAGATCATCCTTGACGGCTGTACCATTGTCAGTCTATTAATGGTAGTACTGTTTGTTCTGTTAAATTTCATCATCATTTCACTAGAGACGTGTCCATGAACAGCAGGCACAAACTTATACATTTCAAGTTCCTAAGGAGGATGTATTACACTCCTGCGCTTGCTCACAAAATTGACATTGGTAGACCGCACTGCTGCCCCAAATGCGGCGCCCCACATGCCGACTTCTCCCATTTGTCCTGGACGTGCCCGCGGCTGCATACATATTGGCTGGAGGTTCACAGGGTTCTGGGTGACATACTGGGCATGACACTGCAACCCACCCCTGAAATTGCTTTGCTTGGCTATGTTGTGAATTTCCCGCGCCATCTCCGTAGACTGCCGTCCATTTGCTTCCTTCTGGCCAAGAGGGAAATAGCGCTGCTCTGGTGCGCACGTCGCGCTCCGACCGTCGGCGCCTGGCTTAGGAGTGTGGCATACTGCAATGTAAATAGCGTGGAATACTCGGCGCTGCTTCCGACTGCTTCCTGGCCGACAGACATTTGGGGGCCATATCGGAGATATGTTGCGAAGCTTACCCAGAAGACGCAATCCCAATCACTTCATTCCATAGTACATACGGGGGTGGGTTAGGTCGGGATCGGCGCAGACTGCGTGACCGACTTTGCCTTGCTTATGCACACTTCATGCACAGGCCCTGTCCTACGACCTGCTGTGGGCAAGAGGATTGGGAGTTGGCTTGGGGATCCGGTGTGCTTCCGAGCGAGATGCTTGTCTATTATGGAGCCTCCCTTCATTTGAATGGTGATCTGTACACATTGACCTGTGGCTCGCTGTGCGGTTCTCGTGTTGCTTGAAACGGCATTCTGAGTCTATACCTGTTACTGTGCTGAACGACTTGCTCAATGACTCTCGCACAATTTTTGATATGATTTGTCCTTTGGTGTATTATTTATTTATTTATTTTTTCCCTTTCTGTATTTTTTTTTTTTTTTTTGTCCTTATGGTTTCATCATATCGAAAATAGCACACTATTCCCTTGCTTGTACTATTCGGATTATCCACGTTACTGCACTGCACATGACTGATTGTTGGACGATGTTTCATCAGTTACTTCATGCCCATTGTACTGGTTCGTTGATTGTACCCGTGGATTTCATTATGTGTTTAATAAAGTCTTGTAAACAAAAAAACAAAAAAATGTCATCATCATTTGATGGACCATGTTCCAGAATTTTGTTGGTGCGCATGGTCACATGATGCCTTATACCTACATTGTGCAGCATTCAGTTCAGGAGGGTGATTTGGCACACTTTAGGGGTACAAGCTAGGGCCCCACCACTCCAATGCAGGAGTCTAAAGCATCCTTTGTGCAGTACAAATGCAAGGCCAATTACTTTCTTAGTCCTACAGTGAGCCTCATAGTAAGCATGTCTAGGTGGTGTTGTCGAATCATGGACTAGCGGCATTGCCAGTGGCTCAATGAAACCCATAGTCAGTTGCAGAGAAAAGTAAGGTAAGGCATGTTTTACTTTCATTATCACACCCAATCCGTGCACAGGCACTTTTACTTGGACCACTTGTTTGAAGAATAAGAAGCAGGGTACTGAGCACATTGTTATGTGTTATGTTATGTTACAGAATTTATTGAGAGCAGCGGTTACCCAGAGGTGTCCTGGTGCTAGTTACCTATCCTATTAGCAGAGCCACAGATACAGGTCACTTATCAAACAGCCATGTCTTCAAACCTCTCCTGAAGGATAGAAGGTCTGTGGCATTCCTCAGGTAAAATGGTAGGTCATTCCAGGCATTAGCTGCCCCGATAACAAAACTTCTGCCTCCCCATGTCACCTTTTTTTTACAGCCGGGTCTGTAATCAGCTTGGCTCCTTGTGAGCGAAGATTTCTTTTTGGTATATACCAATTAAATAGTTTTTGTAAGTAATCGGGTCCTGTTCCTTGAAGTGCCTTAAATACGGTACACATGGATTTAAAACGGTCCCGGTTTCTCACCGTGCGCCAGTGTAATTTTTTGATAACATTAGACATCTAGTCACACTTAGGGGTGCCCGTAAGGAGCCTGGCCGCCGCATTTTGTATCCTTTCTAGCTTATTCATAAGACTTTGCTGCAGATTCAAATACAGACCGTTACAATAGTCTAGTCTGGATAAGACCAGTGTGGTAACCACTGTTTGCCGACTGTCAAAGGGTAAGAATGGTAATATTTTTTTCAACGTTTTGAGGACATACGCTGTAGAAGCGACTGTATTGAAATTGACTTGATTGCCAAAGGTCAGTCTCTCATCTATGATTACTCCCAGGTTTTTCACTTTTTCCATAGGAATAGGCAGAGAGCCCATAGATGGCGGCCACCAGTTTGGGTTCCAGAAATTGGCATAATTTCCAAACAATATAACCTCGGTCTTGCCAGAATTAAGCTTTAGGAAATTATCTGCCATCCAGCTGCCAACCGATAGCATACATTCCTGAAAACGACTTTCTAAACCCTTCTCCTGACCTGGGAGCAGGGACACCACAATTTGGGTGTCGTACGCATAGGAAGTGAGACCAAAGCTAAAAGCATTGATAATCGGAGCCAGTGCTGAAACATATACATTAAAGAAAGTTGGGCTCAGGGCAGGGCAGCTTGTGGCATGCTGTGTTAAGATAATGTAACATTTATCCTTCAGTTACATCTTTGCATACAGAATTGGTTTTATATATATATATATATATATATATATAGATAATACAGATAAGATATAGATAAGACAGAATATTGAATTACCAAAATATACTTAGTCAGAATATCCAATTTGGGGTAGGAAATATCAATTTCCATAATATCGAATTTAAAATATCGATTTCCATAATATCGATTTTGTTTTGTGTTATGTATGGTAGTACATGTGTTAAAATTATGTATTAATTTTGTTATGTAAATTTCATGTTTGTGTTATTTAATTCCGTAGTGGGTTGTGGGTTCATAGGGGAATAGGATGTGAAGTAATTTAATTATAGTAAATTAAATATTATTTTTTATTTATATGTATTGATAATTAATTGATTGATAATTCATTATTAATTGGTAATTGATTTTTATTAATTGTAATTAATTTTTATTAAATGGTAATTAATTTTTATTAATTGATGAATTGATAATTATGTTAATTGTATTCTTTATTTGGAGCGGGTTGTGGGTTTATAGGGGAATAGGGCGGTAAGTAATTTAATTGTAATAAAGTAAATATTTATTTTTATTTATATGTATTGATAATTAATTGCTTGATAATTATTAATTGGTAATTAATTTTTATTAATTGATTAATTGATAATTATGTTAATTGTATTATTTAATATTTGGAGTGGGTTGTGGTTTTATAGGGGAATAGGGTGGGAAGTAATTTAATTGTAATAAAGTAAATACGTATTTTTATTTATATGTATTGATAGTTAATTGATGATTAATTATTAATTGGTAATTAATTTGTATTAATTGGTAATTAATTTTTAATTAATTTTTTTATTGGTATTGATAACTAATGTAATCTTCTTTCAATATTAAATCATTACTTTCCCTACTGTTGCCCTCACTGTAGTGGGAATAGTACTTTTTACCCCTACGCTATCCAATGTTTTCCCTACTGTTGCACTCACTGGAGTGGGAATAGTAATTTTAACCCTCCCGCTATCCAATGCTATCCCTACTGTTGCACTCTTTGGAGTGGGAACAGTAATTTTTACCCTCCCGCTATCCAACGCTTTCCCTACTGTTGCACTCTTTGGAGTGGGAATAGTAATTTTTACCCTCCCCCTATCCCACGCTTTCCCTACTGTTGCACTCTTTGGAGTGGGAATAGTAATTTTTACCCCTACGCTATCCAACGTTTTCTTACTGTTGCACTCACTGGAGTGGGAATAGTAACTTTTACCCCTACACTATCCAACGCTGTCCCTACTGTCGCACTCACTGGAGTGGGAATAGTAATTTTTACCCTCCCGCTATCCAACACTTTCCTTACTCTTGCTCTCTTTGGAGTGAAAATAGTAATTTTTACCCCTTCGATATCCAACGTTTTCCCTACTGTTGCACTCACTGGAGTGGGAATAGTAATTTTTACCCCTACGCTATCCAACGCTTTCACTACTGTTGCACTCACTGGAGTGGGAATAGTAATTTTTACCCCTACGCTATCCAACGCTTTCCCTACTGTTGCACTCCCTGGAGTGGGAATAGTAATTTTTACCCTCCGGCCATCCAACGCTTTCTCTACTGTTGCACTCTTTGGAGTGGGAATAGTCATTTTTACCCCTACGCTATCCAATGTTTTCCCTTCTGTTGCCCTGACTGGAGTGGGAATAGTAATTGTTACCCCTACGCTATCCATTGCTTTCCCTACTGTTGCACTCACTGGAGTGGAAATAGTAATTTTTACACTCTCACTATCCAACAAAATCTCTACTTTTCTTTATATTACATTCATTATTTTTACATTTTAAGCTTGTTTACATTATTTTATGTATGTTTTATTTAATTGTTTTTAATATTTAATTACTTTTATTTTATTTTTAATACATTTAAAAAATCCGATGTTTTAGTTAACTATATTTTGGCATTCTATATTTTGTATTCAATATTTTAGTACTTACCTGTTTGTAGGTAGGGATTCAATATTCTGTACTTCGATATTTTGGAGTCGATATTTTGGGCATTCTATATTATGTCCCTCGATATTTAGTCACTGAACCGGCAGATTCTTCTTCCCCTTCAGTCTACATAAAACTAGTTTGCCTTTTGAGATGGAAATGTTCAATCCAACTTTATTTGATCACATAAAAATAGATCATGAAAGGAGCATGATGAATTACAGTACACATTTTTTAATTTTTATTTTAAAAAGGATGGAACAGGAGCGCGCGACGCGGCAACCAGGATGGCCGCACTCTGAGGAGCGCCGTGCTGACGAGCAACGCTCGTTTTTGAAGGGTCCGTTTCGTGGTAGTGTTTCGGCAGTTAAACGGCAGATTTAGATGTCGGAAGCGCCCCCCACCACATGGGTATGCTTTTAGCGTCCAACAAGATGCTTTTATGCTATTCTGGGCCGAAATATTCTTTCTTCGGTCACAGCCGCCATTTTTTTTTTCTGCCTGTTCTTCGCAGCGTTTTTTTTCCCTTTCTGCTGCTATATCACTTCTTGCCTGCCTTTTTGAGTGACTTTTTCATGGATTTCATGCCCCAGCTTGCTGATTATGTTGCCTCACTCGAGGAGCCTTTTTTTTAACTTCCTCATTTACTTCATGCTTTAACCTGCGCTATGGCTTTTCAACTCTGCTGATACGCTTTCCAGGTGCCGTTGCATGCTTTCAGGACTACAATAGGGTATTTACCACTTTTTCCTGCTGGGCTTCACTCCTTGTTTCGCTCTTAGTGATTCCTTAACTCAACGGGCGCTGCCTCATTGGTACGCTTGTTTTCAGTTTGCATATTGGTGGCCTCCTCACGACTCTCTGTTGCACTTATCTTTTGGTCTGGCTGGAGTCTCACGCCTTTGTACCACAATGGAACCTCCGCATACTTTTAAGGCCCACGGTAACGCCTCTGCTATACGCAAGGATGCTGCCTCCACTGCTAAGCGCCTTAAAAAGATCCTCCATCTCCTTCTAAGTCCCCACTTCCTGTTACGTTGGAGGACATTATGGAGGAATTGCGTCTCATACGCCCCTTTATGACTGATATTACTACAACTTTCCAGAGACTTGACGATAAATGGTCCAGTTTGGATTTGAGACTAACTGATGTATAGCAAAAGGTCAGTGATGCTCAGGACATCTTATCCAAGGTTGCCAGTCTTACCAAAGAAGTCGACCTGCTTAAAAGGACCTCCGAGGATTTGGAAAATCGCAATCGGCGTAACAATTTGCGCCTTTATGGTATTCCGCAAGGCTCAGAGGGGTCTGACGTCATCCAGTTCTTGAAGACTCAGGTCCTTCCCATCACTGGCCATCCTAAGCACCTAGATGTCAATATTCAAAGGGCGCATCGTCTTGGACCGAAGAATTCCTCTTCTACTTCAAAGCCCAGGGGCATCATTGCTTATTTCCTTCTTTATTCAGACCTCATGGCCATCCTTCATTCTGCCAAACAGCATAAGCAGATGCTTTGGTCTGGACATAAAGGTTTTATCACACAGGATGTCTCTAAATCAACAGCGGCAAGACGTAAGGAGTTTTTGGATCTGTGACCTGCTCTTCGATCGATGAATGCTCGATATGGCCTCATTCACCCCTGTTTTTTCAAAGTGACTTACAAAGAAAGAACTTTCAGCTTTGAAGATCCGGCTGACCTTCGCAAATTCATCCACACACATAAAGAGGAATCCATGGAACTCAGCAAACCCTAAATTTATTGTTTTAATGTTTGTTAATTTAATGGTGTTCGGTATTTAATTCCCTGTTGTATTGTTGACTTCATCCCTTTCTTGTCTTTTCTCGTTTTACAGGTTTCTCCTCTGTAGTCCTTGTTGAACAACTCATTTTTGTGCTGCTCCGTTATCTGTACTGTTCCTTTCGTTTCGCTGCCCCCCCCTCCCATTTGTTTGGTAAGTTCCCTTCATTTGTCTTAATTGGTTACTCGTGATTTTTATGACCTTTCTGTTTTTCTTCTTTTATTATTGTTTTATGTAACCATATATTTCTTCTTCTCTTCTGCTCATGCCGTTGTCTTGTTTTCGCTGCTCCCCCTCCCACTTCATTGTCCTTCATTTCGTTGTCTTTTATGGCTAAAGTCCTCTGGCTTTTTGTCATCTTCTATCTCTTATTCCATCTCTCTGGAGTTAATTTCTCCCATTCCTTTCCTTCTTTCCCTTTCCAGTGTCCTCTCTTCTTCCTTTTTTCTTCCTCTTTTCTTTCCATTGATTCTCTCACTCTCTGTTTTTCTCTTTCTACTTTCCTCCATTTCTCTCTCCTTGGCATTAATTCATCCTTTTTTCTTTTCTGCTTTTTCCTGATACTCTCTATTGCGGTAACGCATTGTTTCTCCGCAGTTTATTTGATCTCATATTAGTGGTGGCTCCTTCCCGTTTTCATTCATTTCATCAAGCTATAATGTACTCTTTTCTTCTTCACTATCTATTTCATCTTTTTCTTTTTCACTTCTTTCTTTCTTAACTGTTATATGCTTTCTCTCTTCTCTTCTCTTCTTTTCCTATCATGAATGGTCTTCGAATTATTTCCTGGAATGTTAAGGGTCTCCGTAACCCTATTAAAAAGCAACGTATTTTATCTCATCTTGCTCGTTTGAAATGTCAAATTGGTTTATTGCAAGAAACGCATCTTTCTTTACAGGATTTATCCTCATTGCGTAAACAATGGGTTGGAGAAGCCTATTGTTCTCCGGCTATTAATAACAAAAATGGTGTTATCATTTTATTTCATAAATCGTTGTCTGTTCAAATACAAAATGAATTTTCTGATTCTAATGGTAGATGGTTATTTTTAGATAGTGTTGTTAATGATGTTCATCTTTCCTTTTGCAATGTATATGGCCCCAATGGTGTTGACTTATCCTTCTGGAATGAGTTGTCTTCCCTTCTTTCTTCCAATGTGTGTGATGATCTGATTGTTGGGGGGGACTGTAACCAATTAATGGATCCTTTTTTGGACCGCAAATCTCAAGTACGGTATGTCCCTAATAAAATGCAAAAGTTATTCCACAAGTCCATCTCCTCTAGAGGCCTAATTGATTTGTGGAGAATATCCCATCCTGATTCGTTAGAATTTTCTTTTTTTTCTCCAGTGCATGCTTCACATTCCCGAATTGATTACATTTTTCTTTCACACCATGCCTTTCAATTTATGACTAATTCTGAAATAGGCTCTATTCTCATCTCAGACCACGCACCCGTTATTTTAGATATGGATTATCCTTCCCCTATCCCCGCATCTCGCCGATGGCGTTTCAATAACTCACTACTGCTTGATCCCCATTTCACTGACCATTTTACACAATTCATGGATTACATTTTTCATGATAATTTAGACACAACTTCTGTTTTTCACTTTATCTGGGATGCATTCAAGGCTGCTGCCCATAGTTGTGTTATAGACTTTGTATCCCGAAAGAAGAAAAAGGCCCTCGCTCAAACATCTCATTTTCTCAAACAAACTAAAGACCTTGAACATCTTTATTTTACTACTAATTCTCCTGATTCTCTATCCTCCCTTATCAAAGCCAAGATGCAATTTAACAGGCATTCTTGGGATTCTGCTTCCAACCAGCTTCTCAAATTTAATGCTAAAATGTACGGTGGACGGAATAAGGCTGGTAAATCGCTAGCGAATTACCTTAAAATCAAAAAACAGAGATCCAAGATCGTTGTTATTAAGGATTCTCAAGGATCCATCCAATCCTCGGATGCTAAAATTTTTGAATGCTTCGTTCAATATTACTCTTCCCTTTACACACCTGAATCCAATCCTTCTCCTGAGCAAATAGATTCTTTTTTTCATTCTATCCCTAAATCCTCTGATACCCTGGTTGATCTTTCTTCCCTCGATGTCCCTATTTCAGAAAAAGTAATTCTTGCTGCAATTTCTCTTCTCCCTAAGGATAAAACTGCTGGTCCGGATGGATTTACAGTGCGATTTTTCCTTCATTTTAAGACAGTTTTAGTGCCCCATTTGCTCCATTTAATTAACCACTTTATTGCTACGGCGAATCCAAAGGTTCTTTTACACAGGAAATGCTCTGTCTTCTTCCCAAAAAAGACAAAGATCCCTCCCTGTGTAAAAATTATAGACCTATTTCCCTTATAAATACCGACTGCAAAATGTATGCAAAAATCTTGGCTATTCGTCTCAATGCTGTTATTCCCGATCTGGTTAATATCTATCAAACTGGGTTTGTTACAGGTAGGTCCATAACTGATCATTCGAGAACCCTTCTCAATTTCATTCATCTAGCCGCCAAAATGGATTCCCCTATCGCCGCGATTACTTTAGATGCTGAGAAAGCCTTCGATCGAGTTAATTGGGACTTTATGTTTGGAGCGCTTCACTGGCATGGTTTCAGCCCCACTGTTCTTAGATATATTCAATTACTTTATTCTGATCCTAAAACTTCTATTTGGGTTAATGGTACTCAATCAGATTACTTCTCTCTTCATAGAGGAACCAGACAGGGATGCCCTCTTTCCCCTTTCCTTTTCATTTTTACTCTAGAACCCTTTTTGGAAAAAATTTGACAGTCTCCCTCTTATTCTGGCTTTATCTACAAAGACGTTGATATCAAATTTACTGCTTACGCCGATGATATTTTACTTTATATCTCGAATCCCACTGTTGCACTCCCTGCTTTCTTTTCCTTACTTAACGATTATTCTTTGGTCTCTGGCTACAAACTAAATATTGATAAATCAGAGGTCCTTCCCCTTAATAAGTTTTGCCTTCCCCATATGTTCGAGGGTTCCAGATTTGAATGGACTTCTGGATTTATCAAATGTTTGGGTGTTTTGTATGCTAATACCATTAGAGAGACCATCAAAATGAATCATTCTGATATTCTTAAGAAAATTTCTTATCTCATAGATCGCTGGTCCCCTCTTTTTCTTTACTGGTGGGGCCGTTTATCAACTATTAAAATGATGTTACTTCCTATTGTTAATTTTTATCTTTCCATGCTTCCTGTCACTCTTCCCCACTATTTTCTTTAATCCATTAATCGCCTTCTTGTGAAATTCTTATGGAATAAACTTAAAGCTAGGGTCTCGCTTTTCCGTCTTCAACAACCTAAGAACCTAGGTGGTGTCAATTTCCCTAATATTTCACGTTTCCACTCTGCTTTTACTCTTAAACAGATCTGGCCTTTTCTTTCAGATTTGTCCTCCCCTCCTTTAACGGCTTGGAGCTCTTTAGAGTTAGCTCAACTTACTCCTTTCTCTTTCCTTACAGCAACCTGCTTATCTCACCCCCTACAAGATTGCTATACCCTATTTTCAAGCACTCCAAAGCTCTAACACTTCTGCTTTCT
This sequence comes from Lissotriton helveticus, assembly GCF_964261635.1. NCBI lineage: Eukaryota > Metazoa > Chordata > Amphibia > Caudata > Salamandridae > Lissotriton > Lissotriton helveticus. The sequence continues at coordinate 491,969,135 of NC_136072.1, read as the reverse complement.
CGTTCTTTTTCTTCTCCTTCTAATGTCCACTTGTGTACTCCAATTTGGTACAACAATTTCCTTAAGATCAACAACAGAGCGCTTTTCTGGAAGGAGTGGATTGATAAAGGCATTATTACGTACGAACACTTACTCATTGGTGACTCCCTAAGAACCTTCCAGGACCTATGCGATTCCTTTGGTATATCTAGCAAACACTCTTCACACTCCCAACTGCTTACTCCTACCCTGTCTTCCACTATCTTACAGGACATTCCATCTTCCTCCGATACCCCCCCTTTATTCTCCACCAGATGTTACTACTCCCTTTAGAGCATCAGCTATTTACAAACTATTATCACCTTCACCTATCGATAAGCTCAAGTCCAAATTGGAACTCATGTGGGAATTGGATCTAGGCCAAATCTTTTCTCCACAAACCTGGGACTCTATTTGGTCTAAAATACATACAGTCTCTCGCTCCGCTAGCACCACACAGTTTTTTTTTTTTTTTACAATAGGCTTTATTATACTCCCTCTGGTTTGTGTAAATTTAAGTTATTAGATTCTAAAAAGTGTTGGTCATGTTCATGCGATAATAGCGATTTGTTACATGTGTTTTTTTATTGTCCTAATGTTAAATCACTTTGGTCTCGTATTTGGTCTAAACTTAACAATATTATATCTACTGATGTTCCATTTGAAATTGTTCATATTTTTCTAGGTGGGTTGGCTCCCATATAGAATGTTCCATGTCATGTTCGTAAATTTATTGATCTTTTCATAGCAATTTCATTTCAAATAATTACTACAAATTGGAAGGATACCACAAAAATTGCTGATAATGCTTGGTGGAATTTTTTATGTCATCACCACAGACTTGATCGTGCTTATGCTACATTGGTACCTTTATTAATCAAAAGAGAATTATTATGGTCTCCTTTAACTGATTATCTATCTACACATGTCCCCTGAATATTCTGTTGTCCTTACCTCCTCTTTAGTGATTGTAAGTTACCTTTGAATAAGGCGTTATTGTAATATTTGTTGCCTTCTCCCTTCCCTCTTTCCCCTCTTTTTCCCCCTCTTCCCTCTCTTTTTCCCCTCTATGAAAAACCCCAAAAAAGCATTGTTCATTGGTATAAGGTGTTCCCCTTTATTGGGGTATGTTTTACATTTGCTCTCTTTTATTGGATGCCCTTTCTTCCTTTGATATTACTCGCAGTTGTAATGATGTTTTATGTTGTTTATTTCCACTCAATAAAGCTTTTTAAACATTAAAAAAAAATGGATGGAACAGGCACTAATTAAAATACATTGGATTCCATTTGGTGGTGCCAACAATTTTAAGAACAAGATACAAATAAGCTTTAGAAACAACATGCAAAAAACATCAAATTCTATCAATTCATATCCATAAATGCATTGTTAAGATAACATGGTTTTTCGTTATCACAGGGCTTTCTTTAAGCCCGATTGGAGCCAAGGATGCACCCTGGCCGGCACTATACCTAACTTTAATTTTATGACTGGTGACAATGACTTGGATCAAGAAAACTTGGGCAGCGGCGTTCCCTCCATGCCAATTAGGATGTGACCGCCACCCTGGCGGTCACATCCTGTATCTTTAACATTGCGGCGGTTCCTGCTTAAAGCAGCACCCGCCGCAATGTTAAAAATGCATGCATTGCATTTGCATGCACAAAGCGGCAGGCACAGCGCGGTGCCTGCCGCTTTGTGCATGCAAATGCAGGGGGGTACCATAGGTACCCCCCCATGTGCACCCCCACCCTCCCTTCACCCTGGGGGCCCGCAAGGGCCCCCCAGAAGCAAAGGTCCACATGCTTTTCCACGGCAGAAAAACCGCCGTGGAAAAGCATGTTTACACATGCTTCCTAATTTGGCTGGCGGTGTCTTGCAGACACCGCCACCAAATAGCAGCCTACACCCCGCGGATCAGCGGCGGATGGACCTGCCGTCCGCCGCTGATCCTACCACCATCCTGATCTGGCGGGTGGTGTTCACAGGGACCGCGGCGGTGAATCTGCATCCTCCGGGCCGGCGGTGGCTTCCACCGGCCCGGAGGATGCGGATTCACCACCATCCTAATCGACCCCATAGTTTGTAGACACTCTGTTAACTTCCGTAGCCAACACATGTTTCGTCAGTTAGGTACATTAACCTCTGACTTCATCAGGGCTGTTGCAATCTCCATAACTATAAATCATATTGTTGTGTAAAAAAACTGCAAATTCTTCTGTAAATCTATATCAAACTTATATTCAGCTCCTTGTGTCACTCAATCTGGTAACTGTTATATACCAGGTAATCAATTGTCTATCTACCAATCCTGTCACCCAATGACGAGTAATCCATTTGTGCACATGCATTGGTGTTGACTTAACAACATAAACTATTACAAAGCATACCTTTACAACGCGGTTTTTACAACACAATTTCCATTACAATGCATGCCATTACAACAAAAGCCATTACAACACATGTTCCATTACAACAACAATTACGATTCTAACACCGCCGGGTGCTTATCTCAGGGAAGATGCTGGTGAGTGAGGGGTATGAGTTGTAATGGAACTTGCGTTACATTGACTGCATTGTAAAGTTATATGCGTTGTAATGCTTGTGCTGTAATGGATGTTTCCCATATAGGTGGAATACGATTGCCTTCCTCTAGGGGAGTCAAGGCATTGCTGTACATGTCCCCATCCCAACAAAGCTTGGCGAAAGAGGGAAGGGATTCACAGGTGTTTGACAAGTATTGGCCTTTTATAAGGAAAATCCTGACAACTTTAGTCTAGCTGGTTTGGGATTTAAATGAGGGATGAGATAGGTGAATAGGCGAGCGCCATGCTCAACAGGGCATTAGGCGCCATTGAGATCAAGGGAGGGACTGGGATTGGAAACAGCCCCTACTTGGTCTCAGCGCAGCCAGAGGAACCTAGGCCTTGCTATCTTCATGAGATAAAATGAGTGCCAAGGCCCATTCGTGAAAACAATAAATAAAGTTGAATAAAAGGAATTTAGCTAAGTTGAGCAGCATCCTGGTCAGCATTTGCATTCATAAGAGAAATAGACAATATAGGACTTCTGGGTGAGTGGTCGGGTTTATATGAGCTCATAGTAAGGTAGGGAATCAAAACGATTAATGATTATAAATTTGCAGGCGGCCATGGTTGCTTGTTTCCAGGGCTGGGCTCACCCTCAAACTGAAGAGGCCAGGGGCGGCCATGTTCTTTGACTGCCACTGGAGTTTTAAGAAGTTCCCAGTGGGAGAAAATGTTGAAACAGTCAATTAATTGCTAAAAGCAGAAGCAATCTACATCCAAAACAGAGGGTGGGTGGATTTGTTTGAAACATTTTCAGTGTCATGCATCCCAGTTCCCATGGAAACTCGTCTCCCTCTAGCTGGAGCAGTAGTGCAGTAAAGCGCGATTTAAACTCCCTGCCAGAGACTATTTATATGTGTTAAGAGAGGAGGCGGAAATAGAGGGAGGACCGTGAAAGAAAGCGTGGTGTGAGAAAATGACACCTTCTTTTTAAAACCAAATGTCTCATGTGCATAATCTGCAGGGTATCAATTAGAGAAAAGCATTTTAAAATCGCAGTATTTTCCACATCCAAGGCATCCTCTTCAAAACTGAAATCTCAGTTGTTCCAAAACGTGTAAAATCGGTTTGCACTTGGTAGTGCTACACAGTAACTTCCTTTGCCCTTTGACAAGAGCCGTTGGGTAGATTATTAACCCTGATGCAGCGTTTTTATACTTCAGCGCCTTGGGCAAAACTGAACCATGTAACTATGGCAAATTTCTGCGTGATGTCCTGCGAAATGGCAAGGCTGGGCTTCGAATGCCCCCTCTGAGGGCGCACGTTTCCAGCGTTCTGACAGTGAAGTTATTGCTGATGGTGTGCGTAGAGGGGGAACATTTTCCTTGGTTCACAAATCTGTCAAAGTTAGAGGAAGTATCAACACACACTCGCTGATTCCCTGATGACAACACAGGGGCTGTCCCATGTCCCTCTCTTAACTCTTCTAAAGCAATATCTTGCCAGCTGCAGAGCGGCTAGACTCAGTAACTGCAAGGTCTGTATATTACCGTCAATAAACAGGGCTGTAATGGAGAGGCATCTTGACTTTTCGTTTTGGACACAGTCGGTTTTACCCCTAAGACCAGTGTTAGCAAAGACATTGCAGGAGTAAACTTAAGACAGTATGGAGTACCAGCACTTTTTTATTTGGAGAGGGCGAGTACCTGCACTTCTCAAGACAGACGTAATACTTTTAATTGGAGAGTACTGGCACTTCTCAGAAACAAGCAGGTACTCTGGTATGTAGTACCTGCAATTCTATTTTCCCATTTCAAGCACTGACTGAAGGGCAAGCCAGGGGTTGCAACTTCTATTAGGCCTGCTCGGAGATAAATGGACACATCCATATACAGGCACACAAACACCAACCCGTTTGTTGCTTCCATTTAAAAAAGAAATGAAGATCTTGTAGACACAAACACTTATACACACATTCTCACTCATACACAAGGAAATGCACACTGACCCCAATACAGATATAGCTGCGCGTCTACTCTTTCAAACAAAAGTATCGCAAAGATGTAACCACATATACACAGACACACACATCCACATAAACAAAGACACAGATAACATGCTCATGCCTACATACATACAAACACAAACACACCCATACATACTGATGCAGCGCAAAAGATGCCCACCCTTTTTGCACAGATACTGAACAGAGAGACAGGTATGAAAGTGCACTTAGCACATGTATCTTGCATGGTTTAACAAACTAATGTAAGTGCTGCACTTGACACCATTATTAAAGAGGGCCTTCACTGTAGAATTAGCGAATACTCATATTAATGTGTTTTGCAATAACTGAGTGTGATAAATAAACCAACTTTATTTTGTAAAAAATATACTCACCATAGAGATGAAATGTGATTTACAAATTGAGTGATCTGAAAACTAATTAGAAACCATTTTTACTTTTGTAGAATGTGATTTTACTTTAACAAAATCTGAGGTTCATGTAAAGGATGCATTAGAATTTCATATGTTTGATTTAAGTGTAGCTCTTAGCCATACTTACACCTGATTATTTTAAAGGCTTACTGAATGTTAAATGTAATGTGAGATAGAAGGCATTAGACATGTACATATATTTGTGTTTAAATGTGCACAAGCATATTAAATGTGCTCCGTTGGTCTAATGTTTAAGTTGCCATATGTAGACCTGTATATTACCATGCTGCATAAAAGCTGATTTCACTTTTCTGCCAACTCAACATTTCTGGCAGGTATTCACATGCATTGTTAGTTGTAGAATAGATACATTAGTGTGCTAGAGATAGAGACAAGAGCCTGAGAAGAAGACCATGATAAAGGAACATGGGGCACCAGAGCGTCAGCTGAAAGCCCTATTGAGTAAATGTTACCTTTTGATGTGTACATGAGAAACTGATGTCGTTCCCATGTCTAGTGTGCAACTTTTCCCTGATGTAACCGTTTTCTACCTGGGACACGGACTGAAACGATGGACCCCTGATGCTGCATTCAAAGGGGGTGTTACCTAGTGGACTTTGAGTGTTATAATATAGCGATCACAACGTTGGGGTTTTGGAGATGCCCCTTTCACTCTAGACAGATGCTTCCCAAGATTCTGTCTTGGAGCCTTCCAGGCCCCTTCTTTGCAGATCTTGAATGCTTAGAGCATTTTCCCCGCAACCCTAGAGGTTTAGATCTCAATGCCTATTTGATCCCTCCCTGAGTGTGGCTTAGGTTTACACTTTCCCCTTGACCCATAGAAGACTCTAGACTGAGATTCTAAAATGCTCACACCTTACTAACTTAATTTTCCTTTCTCAACGCGGATTTCCATTATGGAATGCCCTGATTTTTGAAACTCTTCAAATTAACTGAACCATCCTCTTTGTTTGGACCTTAATTGCTGTGAATCTAGATTTACCTATTGCGTGGACAACAAAACTTGAGACTTTTCTCTGAGCGTCAATTACTTTTATTAATATTTTGTGCCGCAGTGAAAGAATTTCTTGTATGTTCAATTCTGGTACGCCTAAACATCTTCAGGCGGTTGGGGTTTCCTGTTGCTGCGAGCAATGAATTTGAATTTAATTCTGAATTTGTAATAAATCTTCTTAACCCAAGCTACCGATTCCTGGTCCTCGCTGTGTAGCCAAATGGGTTGACTGACAAATTAATTAATGCAAACTCCCATCACTCCTCAGACAGATAGAAAGGTTTTTTGGAGGACCAATGGTAAGCAAGTGGGCCCAGAAATACACATTAAGCTAACACACGCACACAAACACACACACACACACACACACACACACACATGCTGCTTTCAGAAGCAAAAATAAGCCTGCGAACACTTGAAAACATGCTCAGAAACATTAATATACATACATGCATAGATAAATACAGATATACACATACACACAAATGCTTAAACGAGTATAAATAATGCATCTACATTCTTACTTTAAATTATTGCGATCATTTACTCACATTCGCACAGAAACAAATGCAGATAAACACCAAAACACACACAAAAACACAGACAGAAACAAACGCAGATGAACACCAAAACACACACAAACACATACATCATAGACAGTTATATACATACACAAGCACATGGTAATGCACATGTTTTACCAGACGCAATTCTTACCACTCAAACATAAGATGATCTGAAAAAATGAAAAAAGAACTGAAACACACACACATATGCACACATATCACCTGAGGTCTTAATTCAATTTGCAATCCTCTTTGTCTCAAACTGATTTTTATATTGCCTTTATTTTTTATTCTTTTAATCCTCATGGTCATTCCTGAGTGTGCATCTTGCAATGATTTTAATTAATTGTGCAAATAAAAATTTACTTACATATGCACACATATCACCTGAGGTTGGCTGGACTAATTCTAAATCATGGCAGACAAAACTGTCAAACTTTACACGGTCAAACACACCACCAGGTTTGCAAAAGGTGCTATAATACTCACATGTAATTATTCTCAAGCAGCTTATTTGTATACTGGTTGTAAACATTACGTTATAAACACAGCTATATAACACTGAGGCCCTCATTTAGAGAATGGTGGGCGCTCTGTCAGATGGCAAGGACGGCAGAGGAGTATACTCTGATGGCCTACTGGAAGTCTGACCCCCATGCTTAGAAATATCCAGGTAGGTGGAGATCTCCGTGCAATCAGCAGATCCTCTGTTGCAGCAGCTCCACTGAAGGTACTGCCACTTTTCTAAGCAGGAGATTATTTAACGCAAAGTTTTTGTTTTTCAAAAGCAAACTTCCAAACATGAGTTTCTCTAGAGAAACAAAACAGAAACGTCCATGCATGAGTTTCTATAGAGAAACAAAAAAAGAAATGTCCTTGATACTCTGGCAGTTTCTTGAGCTCCTGTTCAGCGTTGTCAGGCTTTCAATGGCCATCACTAATAGAAAAGAAACATTGACAAAACCAATAGACATTGGCCACCAGCTTTTTGGCAAATCATATTTTGTTCTCTCATGGTTTTGAAACCTTTATTGTTGGACAAACTGCTGTGCCATCATCCATCTAAACAAAAAAAACATTAGTGTTGGACCTGACATCCTTGGCATGGTTCTCCCCCAACTTTTTACTTGCCAGCCTCCTGTTTTTGCTGAATTCGTTTTTGCTGGCTTTAGAACTCTGCACACGTTACCACTGCTAACCAGTGCAAAACGGCTTGCTCTCTCTCCTTGAACCATCATAAACCTGAGTTACACCCAATTGGTGCATTAAATTTACATGTAAGTCCCTAATAAAGTGGTACTACATGTACAAAGGGCCTTGAAATTAAATGCTTCTAGTAGGCCTGTAGCATTAATTGTGCGACCCACTTAAGTAGCGCTTTAAACATGTCTCGGGCCTGTCATTGCAATCTGTGTGTGAAATTAAAACTGTAATTTCAACCTTTCAAAATAATCCTTTTGACAGACCTAAACCTTCCTTTTTACTGCTTAAAAGTCGCCCCTATAATAGGTCTTGAACAGCCCAGAGGATTCAGAGCAGTGTATTTTAAAAGCTGGACATGTGCATTTGTTTTACATGTCCTAATAGTGAAAAACTCCTACATCCATGTTTCACTACTGCAAGGCCTACCTCTCCCATAAGATAACAATGAGTTACCTTATTACATTTAATAAGTGCTAACTTTCAATTGGGAGTACGTAGGAATTTCAAGTTTTGTGTCTTAAAGAATTGTACTTTAAAACCCTCTTTAATGGTAAAGTCGGCTTTTAAGTCACAATTCTGAAAATACCACTTTTAAAAATTTGGTATTGTCTTGGTGCCTGCAGCCTGTATCCTGGGTTACATGACTAGGTGTAGCTGGCAGTTAGTCTTTGTGTATTGCTCCCAGACGGTGAGACAAAGGGGCAAAAGGGGTTGGCAGACTGGGACATCTCTGACATGATCAGATGAAGAAACTGTCCACTACCACACTTGCACATCACAAAGCCCCTTCCTGAGCACACTCAAAAAGGGTTCGACACTAGTATTTTGTACCACCCGGTAAGCTGGGGCTGAGGCAGGAAATTCCAAGACCTCTGGGGGTGTAAACATCCAGAACCATCCTCTACTTCAAAGCTGGCACCAGGTATAAATATTGGACCCTCAGACCCTACTCTTCAGTACCCCTTTGAACCTGTGGAAGACTCAGAAGGACTGATGTGCTGCTCTGCAAGAAGGAATGCTACTCTATTGTCCAGCTGCCCTACTGCCTTGCAGTCTGAGTGAAAAATACTGGACCTTCATATTGAACCCAGGACCATCAGAGTGCCTACAAGAGCTAATTGACTGGCCTCCTGATCAGAGCCTCTGGAACAAAAAACACTCCATCCACCTTGAACCCAGCACCTGGATCCTGCCTGCTGTGAGTCCTATCCCCCAAGGGGTGCCCCTTCAGTCCTGGGCCCTTGGAAGTGGGACTGAAGGTGCTCTGCCAGACAACTGTCATCATGTGAACAGAATCGCTGCAGCTCGATGCATCTCCTAACAATTGCATCAGACTCCCGTCTGAGCTACGCATCCCCAATGCAGGACAGTGCATCAGCGCCCTGCAGCTTTTTAGGAATGTATCCTCAATGCAGGATTCTGCATTGCAAGCCCCACATCAACGGAATCCTCGTCGCCGCCTCAGGACTCTGCATCACAGCCCTGCAGATTCAGGATGCATCTTTGAGGCAGGATCTCGCAATACTCCGCAACCAGGATTTAAGGTACTTTGTTCAGTGGGTCTAACTTGGTCCCTGGATCTGGTCCGCGTTCCCAACTGGTCCAGTCCAGTGTGACCAGAGAATCACAGTTGGCGCTTAGTACTTCTAGGCACTATTTTAATTTTAATTGTTAAAATTGCATTTTTCTGGTCCTACTGATTTGATTTTGAACATTTTGGTCTCAAGTAATTTATTACATTTTACAATATTTTTCTAAATTGGTGTAGGATTTGTCTTGTGCTGTGTTTTCACTTTATTGCTTTTTGAAGTGCTGCACAAATACTTTAAGCATACAATAATATTTCACCTATTTCCTTGGGGAAAATTGAGTTACCCTATTTTGTTCTAGAGCATAAATACTTTACACATTGCCACTAAGTTAAGCTTGCCTGTTTTTGTATCAAGCAACCAGAGGGTTAAGCACATGTTAATTTGGGGTTTGCTTGTGTTTAACCCTGACATAGTTGTGGTTGCTGTTCCAGTAGGGTTTCACCCCCCTCATCCACTAAACCAAGTTCTTATGATTGGCTATTCGCCCCAAAAAATGTTTGGTCTAAAAAAAAAGCACACCTTACAAAGTAGTCCCTGGCATTGAAGGGAAACACTTTGGGGCATATTTACAAGGGCCTTGTGCCATAGAAATGTCACTTTTAATGACATTTCTGTGAGACAATGCTCAGCTCCATAGTTACAAGGTGGCGTTAAGCCACTTTACGTGGCTTAGCGCCACCTTGTAAATATGCCCCTTACCGCAGTAGTCTGCTGTCTCAAAGGAGCAGGTAATGGATGTTTTTGCTGTTTCTATGTGTGCTCCATTCTGCAGCACATATAGAAACAGCAAATCGACATTCGTGATTGTTCATGTGCAGGAAGGTATCCCTTCCTGCACATAAACAATCATTTAAAAAATGACAATTTGCAACTTCTATATGTGCTGCATTGAGCAGCACACATAGAAGTCACAAATCACCATTATCTATCTGTCTATCAATCTATCTATCATCTATCTTAGCAACAGTATCCATCCACATCTATCTTAGCAACCCTATCTATCTAGATCTATCTATCTTTCTGTGCAAACCTATGTATTTGTCTGTCGACCTATCTACCTGTCTATCTATCTACCAGTCTTATCTGTTTCTCTCTCTATCTTCTCACCTATATACTTACCAAACTGTATAGCTATCTAGGTGTATGTATATCTAACTACTAGTGTGTATATCTACCTCTCTACTTGTAACCAACCTATCTATCTACATGTTGATATGTCTACCAACATGCCTACCTACCTGTTTATCTACCGGTACACCTGTTGGTCTATCTATCTATCTATCTATCTATCTATCTATCTATCTGTCTGTCTGTCTGTCTGTCTGTCTGTCTGTCTGTCTGTCTGTTTGTCTGTCTGTCTGTCCTCCCGGGCCGAAGTAGATGCTCCATGTTGGGCCCCCAAGGCCATAAATGTCAAGGCTGCTAACTGACTAAGGGAATCTGACATTGGCAGACTCCGGCAGGAACGATCTCCAAGAGCGCCTGAGCCTGCCTGACTTAAAGATGGCAGCCGGGTGGTTCTCACTAGGGAGAAGCAGCGGGAAGGGGCCACGATTTAAGTAGAGAGGCCTTGACGGTCAATGCCGGCAGGTGAACTTAGTGAAAGCGGAAAACGCTTCAGCGGTGGTGACCACTCCCCCTCAAAGAAGTGAGCCTACTTACCTGCACATATGCCACTTAAGCAGGTGTTTCTCCCCTTGTTGGTGAGGGATTCAGCAGTCTTTATCCGGGGCTACTGGGACCCTTCTGTGAGTGACCGCAGGGGCAAGGGAGGCACACCCAGTGGAGGATTGGGCGTGGTCTCTCTACCACTGGGATCCTGCACAAATGCCCAACACTCCCTTCTTCTGGGAATGGGGTAGATCTGTAGACTTTGGAACTGTCTCTTCCTCCTCCTCTCTCACCACTCTTGACCTGGGGTCAAGCTGGAGGTTGAGGCGGACTGCGCCTCCCAGTAACACGGTGACCGGTGCTCTCGATGGAACTTCTAGACGATGCCCCCTGGGCGTATACCATAACTGTCTGTACTTAAAGCGGTGCCCAAGCAACCTTGGCCGATGCCCGGTGGAGCCTTGCTATGCAGCTATAGAGGAGTTTGGCTCTGGCTCACCCCTTGGCCGTCACCTACCCAACTGGACATCAGACATTGCTTTCCTCGTCTCCCCGTTGTGTTTCATGCCCTCCCCCGCCTCCTCCCTCTGTAATTATTTGACTGCCTTCCCTTTTCCAGCCTGACTTGTCTGTGTCCCCTGTAGTAACAGCACCACAGCCCCAAGAAGACAGCATTCAAAGAACGACTGTACAACAACGCCCACGACAGCAAGGAACTCTTCAGCATCGTCAAAGAGCTCTCCAACCCCAGCGCCCGAAACAATGACATCACCCCCTCGCAAGACCTCTGCGACTCTCTCGCCTTGTTCTTCCACCGCAAGATCACCGATATCCACAACAGCTTCGACACACCAACCACGCACCCACCCGCCGAACCAACGCCCTCTACCACCACCCTCTGCAACTGGACCCCGGTCAGCACCGAAGACACCACCTGCACGATGAACACCATCCACTCCGGATCAGCTACCGATCCCTGCCCCCACCACGTCTTCAACAAGGCCGACTCCATCATCCCACCCCATCTACGGGACATCATCAACACCTCCTTCCACACCGCCACCTTTGTGGTATATAAATAAATAATACCGGATCTAGGTTTTACTGGACATAGCAATAACAGATAGCTCAATAAATAAGAGTCAAGATTCGAGGTAGTAGGAGTTTGCAGGTTTAATACAGCATAAGGACAGGAACAGGACAACCTGCACGGGAACAGGATGACAGGGCCCGGCAGGGGGGCAGGATTGGACTGGCGTGGCCCGGCAGCTGCCGGGGCTGGATCTGGGATGAGCGTGCTAACTTTAATAACAATGTACAAGCATATATACTAAAACAGTTGCATTACAATGAATACAGTAGGCGGAGCAGTGGGTGTGGTCAATAGCAGTCGCGAAAGATAAGGGTGAAAGTAGGTGTAACAGGAGGCGTATACATAGACATGTGATGTAGACGTAACAGAATATGTCATAAATGGGGCGGAAACATGGAGGGGGCTACCTGAGGAGCCGGGACCTCTAACCTAGTGGTGCGCGCAAACTGACAATGACGTGTTACTAGGAGAAGCTGGGGGCTATGAACTCTGCGCTAGGAGTAGAGACTGAAGTCTGGAGAGTCAGGGCGACATGTACCTAAACAATATCTAGTATCTGATGTTTAGAGAACATGTTGATATAAACTAAAAGTCATCGGGGTAAAGGCTAACAGACTCTAGGACTGGTGCATGCATTATTCTACATGTAGTGCGTGATGAAGAATATGAAATGACCATTAAATGCAGTATTTCTCTTGCATGGAGACGTAAAGGCTAGACTGTGACGGAAACTATTGATGCGATTCAGTAGTTTAGGAATGCAGAGAAGGAGGGCTGAACTGATAACTAGAATCATAACATATTCTTGGCAGACTAGCAGGCAGAGCCAGGCCGAGCCGGGCACTGTGAGGCAGGAAGTAAGTGAAGGGTCGAGGATACAGGTGGGGGCTGTATCGCTCCTCAGCGAGGGCTCAGGAGACAGGAGCTGAATCTGGTGTCCAGGCCCTTTTGAGGCCTAGAAACGGGGACTTTACAATGAAATAACGTGCACACTGTGAAACGTGGCAACGTAACTTTACATAGGCCTGATATTCGTAGTATTCACGAGAACTGGAAACTAGCATACTAGGGATGGACACAACTGTAATTGCGTCTTTAATCAAACATGGGGAATACATATGCATATTAATCATACACACATAACATGAGATGGGGAACACGTAGGGACACAGAACATGGCAAAATTTACTTTTCCACATTCCCTCCTTGTCACTACGTTTCCATCAAGAAACATCAATATTCATGATACCATCTATCATTTCATACAGTATCATTTGCTCGTCTCGAATTTTCTTGGAACGGGATTTAGAACGGGACTTGGGACTAGGAATACAAGAGGTAGCACAAATGCCACAAATCGCAGGGCCACATTGTAAACAGAGGCAGCAACTGAATATGATCGCTACTGCAATACCTAGAAATGACAATACTTTCCATCCCCAGGCGGAAATTATATTCCAGAACCAACCGGACCATGTCCAGGTGCCTGGATCTTGGTGTAACATATGGGCAATTTTATGGAGTCTGGTAATAGCTGAATAAACAGACGGTGCGTTATTAGGAATGAAAATGCAGCAACTAGATCCGATGACTCTACATGCCCCGCCCCTATCGGCCAGTATGACGTCAAGGACGAGACGATTCTGGAGCACGACAATTCTCATAAAGGATTGCTCTTCGGTTAAGTTACTTAGAGCAGAAGTAGTCTCAATCACTACTGCTTCAAGGGTTCTGGTTAATCTACGTATCAGTTTACTATTCACAACAGTACCTAAATAGGGGAAGACACCTTTATTGATATCTATGTATTGTTCTAGAGCAGTTTCAGTATAATCGACAATCGGGAGGTTTCTCTTGTGTCTAGTATGTACTAGGTGGGAATTCCTATGATAGTCAGGTGGGGCTAGAAAAACCGGTGGCAGTAAGAAGGCAATGTAACAGGTTCCCTCCCAATCGAGGGGCAGACGAACATATGCGGTCTGACCACAAACAAAATAAGAATGACGTGAAGCTTTGAAAATAGATTTCCTACTGTCACTATACTTGACAATAGTAGTACAATCACTATGGCCTACATGTACGGTACCATTCTTTCGGACACATAATTCGCCTTTTACTGGTAATACTGACATAGCAGGTAAGTCTGGAGTAGTATCAGACTGAACATTCAGGACCATAAAATTCGAAGAATAATTACCCAAATTGTAAACTTCATTTTCTAGATCTAACCCTGTTCTGTGGGGAAGACCTTGCTTGTCTGGAAAACATGTACTGTTAAGAAAAGACATATCTGTTGAGGATGACGTTAACGTGGACCATGCTCCACACGAACCATTATGTGAAAATGGATAAGGAAAGAGTGGCAGAACTCCCTTCGGTGTCTGGAAAGGGGGGAGTCGACCACACACCCAACAATTAGTGGCATTGCTGGTCTGGTGTGAGTAATGTAACATGTGGATAAAGGAATTATTACGCATAGCGAGACGATATGAGAGTTCATGAGGAGGCAGATCACTAAACGTGTGTTCTACTGTAGCAATAGAAGACTTATTTACATGAGAAACTGGAAAATACAAATAAAATGCATAACCTGTGCAGGTAATCATGAGGCTGAAAAACAATATGAAACTTAGAAAAACGATACATCAGATTGAGTTTTGACTAACTCTCTCACTATGGGGGTCTATTTTATACATGTCAGAAACCGGTCTAACCGTTTCACCTAGGGGAGGACTTAGACAATCAAACTGGCTGACTTATTTTACTAGACCTTAATTTCTTCTTATACTCCTGTTGCGGAGTTTTCTCTAACAGGGAGGGTTCAGTATCATTGTCTTTTGCGGGACAGTCCTTAAGAATAGTACTTTGGCAGTCTTTCAAATCCTGGGAAATGTTCTTTAAAACAGGCTTCAGTCCGTAAAATCTTTTCACATGAGACAGGTGGACCCAGCCCTTCCTGCCTTCCAGCTTGACGGCAGTACGGGTGGCCAGGAGGACCTGTCGGGGTTCCTTCCAGCGAGGCTCCAGCGGACTTGAACGATCAAAGTTCCTGACAAGAACCAAACATCCAGGAACGATGTCATGCGGTGCCACCTCGGTATTGTCTGGAAATGCGGCGGCAACCTGTGAACGACAAGAGTTGAGGGCAGACATCAAGGAAGCTAGGTAATCTGTCAGCATATTACTTGAAACATCTGTAATACTTCGGGGTCTAGGTGTACCCCACATATTAGGGGGGCGGCCGAATACGACCTCATACGGGGACAGACCTGATCTGGAATGTGCGACCATGCGCATGTAAAACAGAGCGACCGGCAGAGCTACTAGCCAGTCTACACCTTTCTCTTTACAAATCTTGGCAATACGGATTTTCAGGGTCTGATTATGTCTCTCTACGAGACCGGCTGCTTCTGGATGGCGTACACAATGGAACTTCCACTGGTACCCTAACAACAGGGAAACATGTTTCATGAGCTCAGATGAGAATGGCTGGCCGTTGTCAGAATATACGACTCTAGGGAGTCCATAACGGGGGAAGAACTCACGAACCAACTGCTTGGCAGTGGTCGCGGCTGTGTAATCTGGGACTGGATATGCCTCTGTCCATCTGGACAAAGCGCATACAACTACAAGGACATACTTGAAACCTCGACATCGCTCCATTTGAATATAATCCATCTGGAGGACTTCAAAAGGGTGGTCAGGGGGCTGGAATCCACCTTGTTCCACCGGGACACTTTTACCTGGATTAAACTGGCAACATATCATACAGGTACGGACTTTCTGCTTGGCTGCAGCTCGTAAATGCTTGTTGAACCAAATGTTCTGGATACTGTCTAACATAGCTTTTTCTCCTAAATGTGCTGGACTATGTGCGGTATTGATAATGACTTGGACCATAGAGTCGGGGAGAAACCATGTGGCTCTACCCTTCGTTACCCATCCCTGATCTGTCTGGACCCCTCCTTGTTCGGACCATTTCTTGATTTCATCGGGAGTAGCATGTAACTGGATATCTATGACATCTTGAGTAGGGTCCTTAACTGTCATACAGGTAGTCGGATCTGGAGTATGTGTCTGTGTCGGATTAACTGAAATGTCTGGAGTCTGTGCTGTAAGCTTGGCTGTTCGATCTGCTAGATCATTACCTTGAGAAATAATGTCAGTAACTTTCGTATGTGCTTTGCACTTCATGATAGCAATAGATGTCGGTAAATGTATGGCATCTAACAGAGCTTGAATAAGGAGACCATGCTGAATCTTGATTCCATGAGAAGTCATGAAACCTCTCTCCTGCCAGAGCACTCCGAAGTCGTGTACAACTCCGAATGCGTAACGTGAATCTGTATAAACATTAACTTTCAGGTTCTTAGCGTGTATGCAGGCTTGTGTCAGAGCAACTAGCTCTGCTGCTTGGGCAGACAGGGTGTCAATACGGTGTGTTTCAATAACTTCAGTGTCAGTAGTCACTGCATACGCGGCTACTAGTTCTCCTGTACTCGTTCTCATACATGAACCATCCACATAAAGTGTCAGGTCGGGATCTGGTAATGGGATATCTGTCAGATCTTGTCTTGGCTTAGTCATAGTATTAACTACTTCCACACAGTCGTGTGTGGCAGGATTCGAATTAACTGACGGTAACAGTGTAGCAGGATTTAAAACGTTGCAGCGTCTGATTTCTATGTGTGGCTGGAACAGTGTCAGTTCATAACCTGTTAAACGTGCAATTGTCAAGTGCTGAGTCTGTGTTCGGTTTAAAAGAACTTCCACGGAGTGTGGAACTTGTACTGTCAAGGAATGTCCTAATACTATGGAATCACTTTGTCTGATAGCTAGTGCTGTGGCTGCAACTGACTTGAGGCACGCAGGCAGAGCCTGGGCTACAGGATCTAATGTGCTCGAAAAATAAGCACAGGGCTTGTATTGTCCTGCTTGATCTTGTGTGAGAACAGATAACGCTGTACCTTCACGTTCAGTGACGAAAAGTGTAAAAGGCTTACTGTAGTTCGGTGTAGCTAGAACTGGAGCTTGGCATAAAGCTTTCTTTAACTCATTGAAACTAAGTGTATGTTCAGATGTCCAAGGGAGGACAGTCGATACGGCTGCCTCCTGTGTCGTTAACTGTATCAGTGGTTTAGCTAGAAATGCATACTGAGGAATCCATTGTCTACAATAAGAAGTAAGGCCGATAAAAGCACGTACCTCCTTCTGGGTCTTGGGCTGAGGAAGACTCGCTATTAACTGGATACGGTCGGGTGTCAACTGCCTACCCCTCTTGGACAGTAAGTGGCCTAAATAGATCACTTGCTGGACACAGAATTGAAGCTTCGAAGGGGACACCTTGTGCCCCATCTCGGCAAGGAAATACAAGACTGTAAGTGATGCTCGCTCGCAAGCACGTTCAGAACGGGCTGTGATCAGTAGATCATCGACATACTGGAGCAGGGCAGTGTCAGTTGGCATGTGAATGTCGTCTAGTTGTCTCTTAAGTGCTTGACTGTAAATACTAGGACTTTCTGTGAAACCTTGAGGAGCTCGTGTGAATTTATAGCTCCTTCCATTTAAACAAAATCCGAAAAGAAACTGGCTGTCTGGATGAATGGGGACACTGAAAAACGCGTTCTTGAGGTCTATGACTGTAAAAAATGAGGCTTCGGAATCAATGGCTGTCAATAGGGAAGAGATATCTGGGACAACTGGATACTGGGGAATAATACATTTATTGAGTTCTCGAAGATCAATCACTAATCGATATACTGGGGGTGCATTTGGATCAGTACGTTTCATGACTGGAATGATCGGAGAATTACATACATTGGAGTCAGTTTCTACAACTACTCCTTGAGCGATGAGCTCGTCAATAATTTTGGATAAGGCTGCTACAGCCTCAGGTGGCAATCTGTACTGTCTGATTCGTGGTAACACTACACCTGGCTTGAGAGTCACACGATGGGGTGTGATTTGCATATAACCTACATCAGTTGGACCTTGCGCCCATAAATGCTGCGGAACATTAGACAATCTCGGATCAAAATCTCGTAATACATAGTGACCCTTGAAGTCACGTAGAAACAGGCGTATTCCCTCTGGGGAGCAACATATGACTGCACCTAATTCTTTCAGTGTCTTAATGCCTAACACATTTTCTGGACATGACTTAGTAAGTAATAGATCAGTAGTGCGGGACAATGGACCTACTTCTAGAGTAACTGGCTTAGATATCTCGTTTACAATAGGTTTTCCTGAAAATCCAAGGGAAACATTTCTAGAGCCTGAGAGCGGAGCCCCTGGAACTTCGGCGTGACTAATGGTGGTCCTACTTGCCCCTGTATCAATCAGAAACTTTCTGTCTTTCCCTAGTACCTGACTATGAACATAGGGACCTTCTTGATCTACAGGAATCTCGATGAGAGGCAAGCCTACCTCCCTCTCTAGGCTGTTTCATGAATATGGCTGATACTCTGGATACTCGGACTGTGCATACTGATACATCTGCTGTGTAACATGCTGTGTTGCAGCAATAGGCTGCGGTGCTGGAACTGTCTGTTGTGCATTCTGTGGCTGAGAAATCTGTGAAACTTGTTCTTGTCTAGGCGGACGTGGTCTTTCTTTAGTCTTACCAGTAGCTATATTGTGTTTCAGAACTGTACACTCGTTTATAAAATGACCTGGCTGTTTACAATAATTGCATGTCCCTTTAACGGGAACTGCAGAATGACTGGCTTGATTCGGACCCCTCTTCTGACTGTCTTGAGGAACAGATTGTGCAACTAGTACTTTCATTTTCGTGTCTTTCATACGTTTTCTTTCGTGATCTTGCTATTCTCTGATTCTATTCTGGTGATACTGAAGCATCTGTAACATCTGGGACGGGGTATTAGCTTGCCAGGTACTTTCGACTTTCAAAACTCGATTCTTAACTTGTGGACTTGAATTCTCGACTAATTTAGTAACAAAAAGATGAGGGTATGACTCACTACTTGTCTTGAGGCCACTGTTTATACTAAAGCATTTCTCAAATCTAGAATAAAAATCACTAGTGTCTTCATCTTGTTTCTGTTTACAGGCTGAGATTGCATCCCAGTCTTCCTTTTTAGTTGCTAATAATCTGGGCAAAACTTGTATTAACAGTTCTGGTAATTCTTTACATTTCTCTCCAAGACCGGTACCTGGTACTCGTATCTTATCTTCAGCTTCTAGAACTGCCCAATCGATCTTTTTCTCTCCCACCTCCCATTCTTTTTCCTTGAGTTTTTCGTATACCCCTGCGGGCAACAGGACCTTTAGCATTTTAATAATATCTGGATACGTGTATTCTCCCATACGGAGCATGTCTTTTAATTCTCGGTGGAACCCTGCTGGATCTTTGTCATGACAGGGAATTAATTTCTTCATCTCTAAGAGTTCCATCTTTGTAATCGGGGTGTAAACAAACACTCGTTGCATTTCACCATCTGTTGTCCTGACTGGGTGTACTTCTCGTAACGGGTTCTGTCTGTCTATGTAAAACGGTTTACTTTCTGGGGGTGAGACATGAACAAAATGCGGGTTCAAAAACGTTCTATATTTGTGACGCTGTTCTAGAATGACACTAATTAAATCGGTACCTAAACCTTTCCATCTATACTGGAGTAACTCGTTCAGGACATCATGTAACGGACCTGGATCAGAGTGTTGACCCTCATATAATGTAATGAGGTGCTGGATCATATACATACCCACCAGTCGCTGCTCGGCTGGGGGCAATTTCAGGAACATTTGTGCCACTATTTCGTCTGGAAAAATGGTAGAATCAGTAATCCATCGGACTGCTGATCGGACTAGTTCTTGTTCATGCATAGTACTTAATTCACTATAACCGATTCGTGATTTCAGAATGTGATCGGTAGCTTGAAATACTTGTTCTAGAGAACCTTGTTCTGGTGCTGGGTGAGGAACAGTTTTCTTGTAGTCTAGACGTGAATGTCGGTTGGAAAGTCTAGTTCTACCTACATACGCTATTCTGGCGGGATTCTCGTCCTCTACCTCTTCCGTAGAAGAGTCATTCTCTTTCTCGCTTACTTGTGCTGCTTTACGTTGTTCATGTAACTTTATTATTTCCTTACGAATTCTCTTGTACATACTCTCTATACTACTGATAGTTCTGTGTTTACCCTCGGCTATATTATCACTCCACCTTGTCAGGATTCTCATTTCGGCCGGATCTTTGGTCGGATAATCTTGTTCCCTTATTAAACAATTAATCAGAAACTTTAATAACATGAGCTGGATCTCAGCTTTCCTTTGAGACATGGCTTCACTAATACTTTCTGGATCATCCCCTGTACGGATGAAACGATATATTCTGTCTAGATCTTCTTTCATATCTGGTAGGGTATCCAAATACCCGGTCACCCGTCTTACACGGATGGAATATATAACTGTACTATCATCACCTGCAACTGGATCATAGCGGCATTCAGTAAGAGCTCGTCGGATATCTGCAACGGACTTATATTTGGGCGTACGCTGTAACGCACATTCATGTAACTCGACTAATGTTAAACGTTGGTGTGGTGGCGGGGTACCAGGAGGACCTCCTCCTGCGGCCTCTAAACTGGAATCGTCGACTGATACTCTTCGTACTGGCGCGGCGGGAAATTGTAGTGTAGGCTGGACCGGGGGTACCGTAGCAGGTACTCCGGTGTCTGGAGGAGCAGGATATACATTATTTACAGGAGCTGGCAGAACAGGATTTGCATATTCTGGAACCGTGTCGTCCAAGTAGGACGAAATAAAAATATCAGCTGCGGTCGGTTTGTGACGTAGCTTGGTCGGAACTAAAGGTGGCGGAAAATTACTGGATGCCTCCGGGGTCGCTTTTGGCAAGCCCTCGGCAAGAAGAGGATACATACCCTTAATGAGGGCATGCCTCTGTCTGTCTGACTGTTCGGTTTTGACTCGTTCACCTATCTCGATTAATTCCCTTTCGTGGGCTCGTTCTAAGGATTCTCTACTTAATTCTGACTTTCTGATTTCTTTTTCGGTTCTTTTATGAGATTCTTTGCGCCATAACTCGATGGCATCTTTCTGTGACTGTCTGGCTTTCTTTTTCCATAATGCTTCTTCTACTCGCATGATGCACTCGGCATCCCATGTACCCGATACGGGCCATCTATACTTTTCTTCTAACTGTTTGGTATACTCTACCCATAAATCTAGATATAATATGGCACTTATGCCATGCTTCTGATACATAAAATGACCTGGACTGTCCCTAGGCGGGACAGGAACTGCTTCTTCTAACAGACCTTTTCTAGTTCTTAACTGACGTAGTCTGGAAAATAACGGCATGACTGAACTGTAATCTGGACACAATACAATACACAATGAACACGATAATTACACCACTCTCATACCACGACATTAAAATACATGAATGACATTTGAAATAACAGTTCGAACAGAATACTACCTGGAATACTGAAAACAGAATACATGAATTTCTCGAGCACAGAACTGACTAGAACAGAAACTAGATGCACTGCTGAAACAGTACGAAACTTACCGGTCTCATAAAGAGACACGTCAGGACCCGCATCCACCGAAGTGGACACTTCGTTTTGGGATCTGTGTACCACCAAACCCCACGGACCAGAGACAATTAGATTGACCCTGTCTAGATACTACCCCAGCAACGGTACTCACCGGGCAGCAAGAACGGAAAGCCTCGGACTGGACTGGACTGCTTCGACGCCGGACGGACGAACTTCGGACTTCAGTTACGGGTGGGCCTCCGGATACCTCGGACCTTGGACTCTCGGCTTGGGCTCTGGTCGGGACTCGCCGCGTTCCTCCACCGCCTCGTCTGGATGCTGGACCGCCACCTCCGTCTCCTCCGTGGGCCTGAGGGATACTTGAAGCAGAAATATCTGCACGTGCACGGTATGGTTCCGTCACGGCTGCAGAGGGTCAGGGGGCCGGCGTGGCTTCACCGGCGCGTGGGGAAAGGGCAAGTCCCTATTCGGGCGCCATTATGTGGTATATAAATAAATAATACCGGATCTAGGTTTTACTGGACATAGCAATAACAGATAGCTCAATAAATAAGAGTCAAGATTCGAGGTAGTAGGAGTTTGCAGGTTTAATACAGCATAAGGACAGGAACAGGACAACCTGCACGGGAACAGGATGACAGGGCCCGGCAGGGGGGCAGGATTGGACTGGCGTGGCCCGGCAGCTGCCGGGGCTGGATCTGGGATGAGCGCGCTAACTTTAATAACAATGTACAAGCATATATACTAAAACAGTTGCATTACAATGAATACAGTAGGCGGAGCAGTGGGTGTGGTCAATAGCAGTCGCGAAAGATAAGGGTGAAAGTAGGTGTAACAGGAGGCGTATACATAGACATGTGATGTAGACGTAACAGAATATGTCATAAATGGGGCGGAAACATGGAGGGGGCTACCTGAGGAGCCGGGACCTCTAACCTAGTGGTGCGCGCAAACTGACAATGACGTGTTACTAGGAGAAGCTGGGGGCTATGAACTCTGCGCTAGGAGTAGAGACTGAAGTCTGGAGAGTCAGGGCGACATGTACCTAAACAATATCTAGTATCTGATGTTTAGAGAACATGTTGATATAAACTAAAAGTCATCGGGGTAAAGGCTAACAGACTCTAGGACTGGTGCATGCATTATTCTACATGTAGTGCGTGATGAAGAATATGAAATGACCATTAAATGCAGTATTTCTCTTTCATGGAGACGTAAAGGCTAGACTGTGACGGAAACTATTGATG
This sequence comes from Lissotriton helveticus, assembly GCF_964261635.1. Lineage (NCBI taxonomy): Eukaryota > Metazoa > Chordata > Amphibia > Caudata > Salamandridae > Lissotriton > Lissotriton helveticus. The sequence goes on along the minus strand of NC_136072.1, from coordinate 491,946,284 downwards.
CGATTCAGTAGTTTAGGAATGCAGAGAAGGAGGGCTGAACTGATAACTAGAATCATAACATATTCTTGGCAGACTAGCAGGCAGAGCCAGGCCGAGCCGGGCACTGTGAGGCAGGAAGTAAGTGAAGGGTCGAGGATACAGGTGGGGGCTGTATCGCTCCTCAGCGAGGGCTCAGGAGACAGGAGCTGAATCTGGTGTCCAGGCCCTTTTGAGGCCTAGAAACGGGGACTTTACAATGAAATAACGTGCACACTGTGAAACGTGGCAACGTAACTTTACATAGGCCTGATATTCGTAGTATTCACGAGAACTGGAAACTAGCATACTAGGGATGGACACAACTGTAATTGCGTCTTTAATCAAACATGGGGAATACATATGCATATTAATCATACACACATAACATGAGATGGGGAACACGTAGGGACACAGAACATGGCAAAATTTACTTTTCCACACCTTCCCGAAGAGCTGGAAGCACGCCGAGCTCAGCGCCCTCCTGAAGAAACCAACAGCGGACCCCACCAACCTCAAGAACTTCCGCCCCATCTCGCTCCTCACTTTTCCTGCCAAAGTCATCGAGAAGACCGTCAACGGACAGCTCGCCACCTTCCTTGAGACGAATGGATCCCACGACCCCTCGCAGTCCGGTTTCCGAGCCAACCACAGCACCGAGACCGCCCTGATCGCAGCCACCGATGACATCAGATCCCTGCTCGACAACGGGGAAACAGCAGCCCTCATCCTCCTGGACCTCTCCGCAGCGTTCGATACTGTCTGCCATCGCACCCTAGCACAGCGCCTCAGCAACATCGGAATCCAAGAGAAGGCACTGGAGTGGATCATCTCGTTCCTCGCTGGAAGAACCCAGAGAGTCCGCCTCCCCCGTTCAGATCCGAGGCCACCGAAGTCATCTGCGGCGTACCACAAGGATCCTCACTCAGCCCCGCCCTCTTCAACGTCTACATGAGCCCTCTCGCTGCCATCGCACGCCAACACAACCTTAACATCATCTCCTACGCCGACGACACCCAGCTGATCCTCTCCCTCACCAACGACCCCGCCACCGCAAAAGCCAGCCTCCAGGAAGGAATGAAAGACGTCGCGGAATGGATGAAAATCAGTCGTCTGAAACTGAACTCAGACAAGACGGAGGTCCTGATCCTGGGATCATCGCCCGCCGCCTGGGATGACTCCTGGTGGCCCCCCCCCCTGGGCTCCACACCCAAGCCAACGGACCACGCACGCAACCTGAGCTTCATCCTGGACTCCTCCCTCTCGATGACCAGACAAGTTAACGCCGTCTCCTCGTCGTGCTTCAGCACCCTGCGCATGCTCCGTAAGATCTTCCGCTGGATCCCCACCGAGACCAGGAAGACGGTCACCCAGGCACTCGTCACCAGCCGACTGGACTACGGGAACACCCTCTACGCCGGAACCACAGCACGACTCATCCTGGACATCCCCCGACACAGCCACATCTCCGGCCACCTGAGAGACCTGCACTGTCTCCCTGTCAGCAAGGATCACGTTCAGGCTCCTCACCCACGCACACAAGGCTCTCCACGACCTGGGCCCCAAGTACCTCAACGACCGCCTGACCTTCTATACGCCCACCCGCCAGCTACGATCAACCAGCCTCGCCCTCGCCGCCGTACCGCGCATCCGCAGAACCACCACCGGAGGAAGATCCTTCTCCTACCTGGCAGCCAAGACTTGGAACTCCCTCCCCATTCACCTTCGGATGACCCAGGACCATCTTTCCTTCAGGAAGCAACTCAAGACCTGGCTGTTCGTGCAGTAACCTTTCCCCCCCCCCCCCCCCCCCCCCCCAGCGCCTTGAGACCCTTCCGGGTGAGTAGCGCGCTATACAAATGCCATGATTGATTGATTGATAGTACTTTCCTCCTTGATGTTTTTTTCTATATTATGCAATGCTTTAGAAACTCATGTAACTATGTTATAATGTTCCCCTTTCTATGTTATGCGATTCTCCAGCAACTTATGTAACTATGTAACAATGTACTGAAACAATGTCCTACCTCATGATAAGCACTCTGATACCTCCATGTCTAGCAGCGCTATATAAAACTTTTCAAAAAACGAATTAAATAAAAATAAATAAATCTATATCTATGCTAGCAACCCTATCAATTAATATCTATTTTAGCAATATTATCTATCTAAATCTATCTTTCTGTGTAATCCTATCTGTATGTCTACCTATCTACCTGTCTATCTATCTACCAGTTTAATCTGTTTGTCTGTCTATCTATCTAGCTGTATACATGCCTGTCTGTCTATCTATCAAACTAACTATCTGTCTTTCCATATACCTCTCAATTTATCTATCACCAACATGTCTATTGATAATCCTACCATGTCCATCTGTCTGTCTATCTATCTATCTATCTATCTATCTATCTATCTATCTATCTATCTATCTATCTATCTATCTATCTATCTATCTATCTATCTATCTATCTATCTATCTATCTATCTATCTATCTATCTATCTATCTATCTATCTATCTATCTATCTATCTGTATGTCTGTCTGTCTGTCTGTCTGTCTGTCTGTCTGTCTGTCTGTCTATCTATACAGACCCTCCAAGATTTTGCTATTTCGCCATTTGCTAAATCAATTATGAAATTGTGACTTGCAAAAATCCTGTGATTTTTTGAAGCCCCCGCAAAATCGCTTAAAAATACACTTTGAAGACAATTTTCCCCTTCTCTTATTGACCCTGCGCTGCTTCACTGGCTGCCACCAAGTACCTCAAAAGAAGCGTCGCTGAACCTGCTAACAAGGAGAGACTGCTTCCTGCATTCATTTGTTGGCATATTACACTACTATGACAAACTTCTTCTGCCAGCATCCTAAATCTGGGATTAAACCAATTCTGATGAAAAAGTTTGAGAATGGCATCCCTACCTAAATGTGTGTGTATCTGTGATAGTGTGATGTCATTGGGAACTGTCTGGCAACACTGGTCTCCCATCAGCTGACATCCAAATGTCATTAGAATTTTTCTCACAACCCGCTGAGATCCAACTGTTGTGCTCAGCTTCTGTAACATTTCCAGTACCTTTTTCAATTCGTACCAAGTTTCAGTCACTTTCAATAACAAGGTGAATGAAGTCTCTTCATCTAAGTCACATGTGCAATTTCAAATGAATGTGCAGGCAAACAAAGCACTACACCACGCTACTGAATCAGCATATTTATTTCACATGGCGATATAGCCATTACCATTTTGACGAGCTGCACATTTAACCACTGCAATCACTTCAGGCAACTGTAAAACATCCAGCTAATTTTTAATGTGCATTCCATTTCAGATTGGGGTAGCTGAGGATGTTAAGAACCCTCTCTGTGACCACAATTGTCCATAATCATGGACAACACCAAAGCCATACTGACTATTCGTAAATATAGTCACTCTCTCATGAACAGTTTAACTGCATGTTCTGGTAAGGGCAATCAATTCTGCAACTTGTGCTGAGGTAACTCTTTGAAGCCAGGAAGCTTTCACAACATCATTTATAGTGCACACGGCAAATGCTGCTCTCAATGTGCCCACATTCTTTCTGATATATAACAGGGAACAACGGTTCCTGTGGACAATGTATGTAAGATATGATAATATTAGCTCAATGGTAGTTTACATGGGCAAAGATATGTCAGAGAGAGAAAAAGGAAAACATATACAAGACAATTCATGAATATTAGCTGTTTATGTAAATACTTAATCAAGTTAATCATAAAGGTACATGGTGTCCCAAGTGAACATAGAACCTACATATCAATTTAGTGACAATTTGTGACATAAAAATAGGTTTCCAGAATACAAAAAACGAACATAACATAAATGTTGAATAGTTTTTAACAGCCTTCTAGTACATTGGTAGGGGCTGGGGAATGCTTCGTTCTTACAGTTTTGTCGACGGCGTTTCGACTCCACCATCAATAGGGGGTAATTTCAGGACCTAACAATGAGGTACACCTGAAAACATGAAAACTGGGGAGTTTATGCGAAACTCACAATGGCAGCCTCCGGCACAGCATATAGTTGGGAAATTCCAAGCGCTGAGGCAATGGGTAAGCCTTGCCTGGTACTCCTTTTATGCCGTTGCCCGTTACAGGCTGCAAAATCCTGTGGTTGTTCCTTATTCTTGCCACTTTTTCTTTTGTAGACAAACATCCATAACATACATTGCCTTGTTCTTCCACATCACAAACGCTACTGAATACGTCAATAGAACTGCGAGTCTGCTTCCCCTCACTGGGGTAAGTTCGATTCCTCCTTTTCAAAACTATTTGTAATTAAATTCTCCTCATACCAATTTAAGGCTCACATTTTTAATGTTCCCTTTCTCAATCAGTGCCCAGCTGGACCCCATGTGAGTAACCTTTTTCCTTATATACACTTTCTCATGGTGTGTACTTCACACTTGGACAGTTCATTACTCTGCTTAGATATGACCATCGGTCGTTTGACTACCGCTCTATTTTAAATTTTCTAGTAACTCTCCTTTTCAGGCCAATTTATTGATTCTTTGGTTATAATTTTTTCAGGTGTCCCTCATTGTTAGGTGCTGAAGAGACCCCCTATTGATGGTGGAGTAGAAACGCCGTCGACAAAACTGTAAAAACTAACCATTCCTCAGCCCCTACCAATGTACTAGAAGGATGTAAAAAACCTATTGAACATTTATGTTATGGTCGTTTTTTGTATTCTGGAAAACTATTTTTATGTCAAAAATTGTCACTAAATTGATCTGTAGGTTCTATATTCACTTGGGACACCATGAACCTTTATGATTAACTTGATTAAGTATTTACATAAACAGCTAATATTTATGAATTGTCTTGTTCTATATGGTTTCCTTTTTCGCTCTCTGACATCTCGTTGCCCGCGATTTTGATGACGGGTAAAGCGGTTTGTGGCTGGATTGATTCCCCACTCCCCACAAACAAATCCAACGAGGGCAAACTAGTGCGCTTTCGTTACTGTCTCGTAATTTGATTTCTAACATAAAGAGGCTGAAGGATCAGATGACTTTAACACCATAACTGCTATGGAACGTCCAGCTCCAGTGCTTGACGTTCCATTGCGCAGGTGCAGTTCGAACGTTCAACGGCCGATGGCAGCACTACGGAGGTAGTGGTGCCGTCGGCCGTTGGTCGTGCGCAGCACTTAAGGGGTTAAGTAGTAGTTGTTATTCATGGTGCAACATGTGTCCTGATGATGGTCTCGATGAATTACAGTGTGTGAGACCGAAACGTCGACGATATGACACTTTTTTGTAAATAGTATCATCAAGCATTGTATTGGAATTATGTATATAAATGTGGAATAATGTATATATGGCAAATTTGTAAATATTGTCCATATACTTTGTGAAAAAAAGTGTCAGTAATTACTGCACATGTTAAAAAACTGGATAGCAGTATATATTTAAGTTGCCGTACATGAATGGACATATGGATTTACACGTATGCAAATGAAATAGGATATGTTTATATATCTTATACAAAAACTATAAAAAGACATTGTTTTTTTATAATAGTCTCTTGAGTATTGTGGAATTTTGTTCACTGTTGTGACAATTCTAAAAATTTAAATAACTTGAAGTAATTCCTTCAGGAACAATTTTTTGTTGTGTTATCTTTTCAAAACAACATTATCTGAAGACAGTATAGATTGCTCATATTTAGTCAATCAATTGTGTGTCGTGTATTGGATTTTTGTTCTTGTCAAGAGAAGCTTCACTGAGTGTGGGACCATAACAGTCAAAAAGGTATCCCATCACTATGTTCTCACTATTTTCCAGACTAGTGCTTACAGCAGCAACCACTTTTAGGCAACCGCGAATACCTGCTGCAACAGGGTCAAGAAGGGTAGAGACAAATTCCATTGGTTTTCAGGCTTCACCATGCATCTGAGTAATCACTGAGAGAGCACAGCTCTCTCATTGAAAAAATAAACTCTTTTGTATAATCGTGCATTCCTAGTGTAGAAGCACAACACAATTTTTCGTTCAGCTCTAAGAAGGCTTTCATACAGTCATTGTCCCATGGAACTGAATCAGGCACATCTCTGTGTGTCAACATCAGTGACAGTTTTGCCACTAAGGAAATATTTGGTATCCACTGTCTAGAGTAGTCAACCATTTCCAAAAACATCCTGACTTCATTTTGAGTTTGAAGAGGATTCATCTGAAGAATGGCTTCCATTCTCCCTGGCGACGCCTTCCTTGCTTCTTTCTCAATTATGTGTCCCAGACATTGAACTTTTTTGAAAGCACTGCAGTTTACCTGACAACACTTTATGTCGGATCTCAGACATGTGATTCAATAAGGCAATGGTATCTTGTTTACAAGTTTCTTGAGTTTCTGATGCTACAAGCAGATCATCAATGGTTTGTACAAGTACTGAGTTGTAGGGCATCTGCAATGTCTCCGGATTTCTTTTTAGAATCTGGTTAAAAATAGAAGGACTCTCTGTATACCCTTGTAGGACACAACACCATGCACATGCTCTCTGGTGGAACACAAAGGAAAAGAGCAAATGGCTCTCTTCATGCAGTGGCACTGAAAAGACAGCCTGGCACAAGTCAATCACTGTAAAACACGCTGCAGTACATGGAAACTTAAACAATATTCTGGCTGGATTCGGTACCATAGGACAACAATGGACTGCTATTTCATTCATCTTTCTAAGCTCCTACCCTGTCCTGTATTTTCCATGGGTTTCTTCAAACCCATAATCTAAGAGTTACATGTACTCTCAATTAATTCCCTCTAGATTCCTTTTTGTAGCATGTCCTTGTCACGAGGACGAGCTCCCTGTCCTGGACGGACGGGGCGTACCTGCTAACTTCTGTCCGTTTCCGCCCCGTCCGCAGGATTCCTTTGATGTGGCATGGAGTGATTCAGCGCTGCCTTCGCTGACTCCGCTGTTGGCCCTTCCTTCAGTGACGTCAGGGGGGAGTCCCCTGACGATTCCGACGTTCCGCCTATCAGGAGAGGCCTCATCATCGACAACGGCCCTATCAGCGGATCTGGAGGCGGTTAAGGAAGTGCCGGGTGTTCCTACAGGTGCGGTACCTGACGGGAAGACGCCGACCCGCGAGGAGAACGCCGACACCGAGGAAGACGGAAGGGGAGAAGCGCCATCGCTGGGATTGCCGGAGGAGAGACGCGACAAGCCAGGAGGCCCACGGACACACGAGCCGCCCTGCCACACTTCCAGGGGAGAAGTGTGGCTAACCAAGGTACGAGGGCGTCTACAAGGGTTATTCACCACACGGGGCGGGACGGGGTAGGACGAGGGTGGCCACGGAACTCCTCACGTTCCCCCGAGCACATGGTCAAAGCGACGCTAAGGTACAAGGTGGTGGAACCCTGGTGATCCCTCACTTCCCCTTCCCCCCTCTCATGCCTTCCCCTTCGTTCCACCACTAACGAGGCTCTCCTGTGTCTCTTTTCTCCCTGACTGCACCCGGAGCCGAGAAGCCCCGAGAAAAGGGAAGACGGGGACCCTGGTGAACACGGCCCAGAGCAAGACGAACCAACGGCAGGAGGAACTCTTAGAGTGGAACAAGACTCTGCCCACGGGCAAGCCCCTTATACTGACAATAAAGTACTTGTATGGACTTCACTGTCTGTAGAGTCCTTCCTTCCCCGGCCCATCTGTCACAATTGGCGAGCCAGATAGGAACTACAAAGGAGCCACGCCATTCGAAACAGAATGGAGAACTTACTGTCCCAAATGGAAGCGGACAGGAACGCATTCACACTGGCCATCCAAAGTCAGTCTGAGAACATACTGAAACTTGCTGAGGGTCAAACCCAGTTAATGACTGTTCTAGGCCAAGGAAGGGCTACCGCCCCACCCCCAGGCACGGTGGTGCCATTACAGAAGTTCGCCCATGGAGAGGACCCCCTGGCTTTCTTCTTGAACTTCGAAAGGGCAGCGAGAGCCAGCGCCTGGCCTGGGGATAGATGGCCGTTCTACCTGGCACCCCTGTTGATAGGGGAAGCACAGGCGGCTTATCAAACGGTGAACCGGGATGGCACCACCGCTTACGCTGTAGTCAAACAGTACATCCTTGACAGGTTGGGGGTGGACGAGGAAACCCATCGCACACGTTTTCGACAAGAGAAAGGGGCACAAGGGGATTTACCCAAGACACTGTTCTTTAAGTTAAAAGAGGCCGCCGATCTTTGGCTCAAACCCCAGGACGGTAACGTAGATGCCATCATGAATAAAATATACCTTGAACAGTTCATTGAGGCACTCCCTTATAGCACCCAGCGTTGGCTCAAACAACATGCGGGACTAACGTTAGACCATGCCATAGAGATGGCCACTTGTTACGCTCGGGCTCAAGGTAGACCGTATGTGAGGGAGCCCGAGAGACCTCTTAAATCCCTGCCTCCCGTTAAACCAGAAAAGAAACCACAAAAACCCGTGCCAGAGCCACCTCGGTTGCGTGTCCAACGACCAGAACTGCCAAAAACGGGACCTCAATGTTATGAATGCGGGGAGTGGGGACATATAGCCCGGTACTGTCGGAGAAAAAAGGACAAAGAAGATGAACCTATGGACGTGAGCTATGCCCCCAGATCCATCCTTTATGCGCAAGAAACCGGAACTACGTTCTATGTAAGGGTTTCCCTTAATGGTACTGTTGTAAGGCCACTGTTGGATTCCGGTTGTAAACACTCAGTAATTCGAGAGGAGTTAGTGGACCCATCAGCCCTCATCCCGGGGAAGCAGGTTCACATACGTTGCGTCCATGGTGACGTGAAGGAGTACCCTGTAGCCACAGTCACTTTATACACTCCTTCAGGGAAAGGACAAGAAGTTACCTTGGGGGTTATGTCCGGATTACCTGAGCCCATTATAATAGGAACAGACAATCCCTCCTTTACTGCTCTGTTACTTGAGGCCCTCCAACATTTGTCTCTTCCCCATGATACCCTACTAGCCTCAGAACCTTGGGCTAGGGACACGCATTTCCGGACAGCCCAGTTAAATGATGCAAGTCTCACAAACGCGTGGCAGGTAGCACGAGACGGGAAAGATCCATCCACCAAAGGTTTTCCTACTTTTGTGGAGAAAAACGGTCTGCTCTATAGAATCGCCAAGGCTGATGCGGAACCTCAACTATTGGTTCCGAACGACTTTCGCGATCAAATTCTGTTTTTTGGACAAGCCCATCTTTTTGCTGGTCATTCGGGGGCAGAAAAAACGGGTCAGGCCATTTTGCGTCATTTCTTTTGGCCCGGTATTTACGCCCAAGTCCAAAAATATTGTCAGGAGTGCAGGATATGCCAAAAACGAAATCCATACACCCCTCCTCCGGTACCTCTGGTTCCTATGCCCATCATAGGAGTGCCATTCGATCGCATAGGAATGGACCTAATCGGCCCTTTACCCAAATCTTCCAGAGGTCATCAGTATGCCCTTGTACTAGTTGACTATGCTACTCGATATCCAGAGGCCTTTCCTCTAAAAGCAGCCACTTCAGCCGCCATAGCCCAGAGGCTAGTGGAGGTATTTTCCCGCATGGGTTTTCCCAGGGAAATCGCTACGGACCAGGGCACCCCTTTTGTTTCCCGTCTGATGCAACAAGTGTGTGGGCAGTTAAACATCAACCACATTAAAACATCTGTGTACCACCCCCAGACAGACGGATTGGTTGAGCGATACAACGGCTCCCTGAAACTTACCCTAAAAAAAGTTCTGTCTGGGGACGGGAAGAACTGGGATCAGTTGCTACCTCTTGCCCTCCTTGTACTCCGTAGTCAGAAACAGTCCAGCCTAGGGACTTCCCCATTCGAGATGTTGTTCGGAAGAGCACCAAGAACTCTTCTGGAGATAACAAAAGATAGCTGGGAAGCCGAGGGAGCCCAGGAAGCTGAGGCTCTACTGGACTATACCCGCCAGCTACAGACCAGGTTACACAAGCTCAGAACGCTTGCACACGAACATTTGGCCATAGCGCAAACCAAACAGAAGGCCTTTTACGATAGAGGCAAGAAGTGGAGGATACTTGACGTTGGTGATTGGGTTCTTATTTTGTTACCCTCCTCGTCCCACAAAATGAGAAAAGAATGGCAAGGACCCTTCAAAATCATCCGAAAAATAGGGCGGACTACGTACCTTGTACAGTTGGGAAGAGGCAAAACTCAAATGTACCACATAAATATTCTCAAGAAGTGGTTGGGTAAACCTCCACAAAACGTCAATGTCGTATCTCCGGTGCCAGACATCGTCCATACGGTCGGAGATACCCCTATAAACCAGGATCTTTCCCCTGAACAACGGGAAGATGTCATGTCTCTTCTGTTGTCTTTTTCGGGAGTATTCTCTGACCGACCGGGGCGTACGCATTTGGCAGAACACCACATACCGACTCTCCCTAACACAGTCGTAAAACAAAAACCCTATCGGATCCCGGAAGCAAGACGTCTTGCCTTCCAGAAGGAGGTGCAGGACATGCTGGACGCCGGAATCATTGTGCCCTCCCATAGCAACTGGTGCTCGCCGGTAGTGTTGGTCCCAAAACCGGACGGAAGCATCCGTTTTTGCATTAATTTTAGGGCCGTTAATAGGGTGTCTAAACAGGATGCGTACCCTTTACCCCGGGTTGATGAACTGCTGGAGCGCCTTGGTGAGGCCCGTTATATCACCACCATAGACCTCACCAAGGGCTATTGGCAGATACCTCTTGCAGAGAAAGACAGGGAAAAAACAGCCTTCTCTACCCCATCGGGACATTACCACTTCACGGTTCTGCCTTTCGGGTTGCATGGGGCGCCAGCCACGTTTCAAAGGGCTATGGATACACTACTGGCTCCGCACTTGTCTTATGCATCTGCCTACCTAGACGATATTGTCGTGTTCAGTAAGACCTGGGACGAACACATGAACCATCTAGGGAACATTTTGTCTAGCTTAAAGGCAGCCAATCTACATATCAATGCGAAGAAATCCAGAGTTGCTTTTCAGCAAGTCAAGTACCTGGGTTATCTTCTAGGGGATGGTCGTATCATGCCTCAGACCGAGAAACTTGAAGCTATCAAGGCATTGCCATACCCATCCACGAAAAAGGAACTCAGGGCTTTCCTAGGGTTGGTGGGGTATTACCGCCGTTTCATTTCCCAATTTGCACACTTGGCCGGTCCCCTCACTGACCTCCTTGGAAAAACTGTTAGATCCTCCTCTCTACTGACTCCTTCTTCCACCCACATATCCGCCTTCCATGCCTTGAAGGACGCTCTGACTTCCTCCTCTGTTCTAGTGTCCCCTGACTTCAGTAAACCTTTCATTCTTCAGACGGATGCTTCTGGGGTTGGCATCGGGGCCGTTCTCTCCCAGGAAGATGAGCGGGGTTTAGAAAGGCCTGTCCTCTTCATTAGTCGGAAACTGTTTCCTCGAGAACAGGCTTATTCTACTATCGAGAAGGAATGCCTGGCCGTCAGGTGGGGGGTCGAAAAGTTGAAGTACTATCTCGAGGGGAGGCCATTTGTTTTGTACACCGATCATGCCCCCTTGACTTGGCTCCAGCGTAACTGGGGGAACAATGATCGGATCCTTCGTTGGTTCCTGGCTTTGCAGCCGTTTCAGATCGATGTTAGGCATCGGAAGGGTTCTCTGCAGGGGAACGTTGACTTTCTGTCCCGCTTTCCTGTTTCCCCCGATCGGGTCATTCCTGGGGGTGGGATGTGTCACGAGGACGAGCTCCCTGTCCTGGACGGACGGGGCGTACCTGCTAACTTCTGTCCGTTTCCGCCCCGTCCGCAGGATTCCTTTGATGTGGCATGGAGTGATTCAGCGCTGCCATCGCTGACTCCGCTGTTGGCCCTTCCTTCAGTGACGTCAGGGGGGAGTCCCCTGACGATTCCGACGTTCCGCCTATCAGGAGAGGCCTCGTCATCGACAACGGCCCTATCAGCGGATCTGGAGGCGGTTAAGGAAGTGCCAGGTGTTCCTACAGGCGCGGTACCTGACGGGAAGACGCCGACCCGTGAGGAGAACGCCGACACCGAGGAAGACGGAAGGGGAGAAGCGCCATCGCTGGGATTGCCGGAGGAGAGACGCGACAAGCCAGGAGGCCCACGGACACACGAGCCGCCCTGCCACACTTCCAGGGGAGAAGTGTGGCTAACCAAGGTACGAGGGCGTCTACAAGGGTTATTCACCACACGGGGCGGGACGGGGTAGGACGAGGGTGGCCACGGAACTCCTCACGTTCCCCCGAGCACATGGTCAAAGCGACGCTAAGGTACAAGGTGGCGGAACCCTGGTGATCCCTCACTTCCCCTTCCCCCCTCTCATGCCTTCCCCTTCGTTCCGCCACTAACGAGGCTCTCCTGTGTCTCTTTTCTCCCTGACTGCACCCGGAGCCGAGAAGCCCCGAGAAAAGGGAAGACGGGGACCCTGGTGAACACGGCCCAGAGCAAGACGAACCAACGGCAGGAGGAACTCTTAGAGTGGAACAAGACTCCGCCCACGGGCAAGCCCCTTATACTGACAATAAAGTACTTGTATGGACTTCACTGTCTGTAGATTCCTTCCTTCCCCGGCCCATCTGTCACAGTCCTCTATTACAGGTGTTATTCCTGCAATTGCCTCTGGAGTCAAATAGTATGGTTGTGTTCTGGGATATACTGCATTTGCTTTTACTGTAATCTGGACTGGTTCTACACCTTTAATTTGTCTAATATCTTTTCCTGTGAGATCTCAGACTTCTGTATTCTCAGTGTCTTTTAAATCTGCAGGTAACTCTTCAACTGTCATTAGGGGAAACATTTCTGTACTCATGTGTAGGAGGATGGCTTAGTGTAAGTTCAGCACCCTGCACTAATCCAGACATCCCTAATGATGATTTTAGTGATGTTAGACAACCTTAGAGAGCTCTCTAAGTGGTAGTTGTGGAGAACAGCCTTCAGGCTTAGTCCAGAAGGAGTGTATAGCAGCTTGTGTTACCAGTACTTAATCTAGCAGTGTAGGTAAAGTGAAAAAGGCCCACACAGTGTAGTTATAAAAATATGTATTTATTATACACACTCACTAACACATTGCAATATCTCCTACCCGGAGATATAACCACAACACACACAATGCTTTGATGCAAGTAGCACAAATACACAGTGGCCTCCAGGGGCAGACCAACCATATACTAAAATAGTGGAATGAGCACCACAAACTAAGTTGAGACTGGAGCCAGAAGATGTAGGAGAGTCGGGACCCAAGGAACCACCCATGGTAAGTACCCAGGAACCCCACGGAGGCCGTATGCTGAGTGGGAACACGACTGCATGCTCAATACCAGTCAATGGTTAAAATGTGGTTGCAGTTTTTAGGAAGAAGGACCCTTACCAGAGGACCCTGAAGAAACATAGTGACAGATAGAAGGTTGAAGAGTCACCCCACCTGTGGATATTCCAGGAACCAGGATACCTACACCAGGGAAGCCGGGTGCATAGGTGCGAAGTGATGTCGGAAACCGCCGTAGACCACACTGGAGGACTTCAGTGAAGATGCTGCTGGCGAACAAGGCAAAAGAGTCTGGTGGAACCCAAAGGTGGATCCAAGATGAGAGGTACTTGCAAGCAGAGGGGACAGAGGCTATGCCACTCAGAAGTGACCAGGAAGCACGGAAGGCAAATGCCCACCGATGTTGGAGATGCAGGAAAGTTGATGGTGCCACGAAGTGGGAGTTGTCCGGACCAGGCGATGCTGTGGAAGACCAGGAGCCATTCGCAAGCTGTCTCATGTTGGATGTCAAGAGCCAGGTGGTCAGTGTCCAGCAGGAGGACCAACAAGCCTTGGCAACGGCACCAAACATAGTAGAGGAAAAAAGGTGCAATTTCAGGACCCGTATAATCAATTGGAGGAGGGAGAGAGAGATCAGATCCTTTCAGTCTCCATTTCCTTAGTCATAATCAATAGGGGAAAGGATCACTAGTCCTGCATAAACCAAGGTCTGCAGGTAGGTAAGTGGGTGTCTCCCAATAAAAAGACCCTCATACACGCGTTTTTTTCTTGATTTCTCGTAGCGGTATATGATGTGTCCCCGCTCGTTTAAACACGTGAGTGCGTAATCCTTGGGTCAGTTCTTTTGTGTGCACCCTCCGCCAGCAGGCTTTACCTTTGGTTAAGGCAGTAGTGATCGTGGAAAAGTGGGTGAAAAGGTGGTGATGAATTGAAAATTAAAAATTGCCCGGACAGCCAGAGAATTGACTTTAATGAGTCTGGATTCGGACAATTATCAAATTAATTTGTGCAGCTATGGAATTGGTTATGGATTCTAGCGCACTTGGATAGTGTGGTACAAAACGGTCGACATGTTTCTGCCTTGGTTGCCAAATGGTCAGTAGGCTTTCTTCAGGACCAATAAAAAGTGCAGTGGATAAAAGTGAAAGAATAGGTAAATTTATAACCTGATTCTTCGGGTGGTAGAGGGTCGCATTGTACCTGTAAAGAAAAAGAAACGTACACACAACACCGAATGGGGAAGGGAGGAAGGGGAAGACACACAGTTATGTACAAATGTACAGTCTTTAAGACACTGGATTGTTAAAGAAACTACAAAATGGCAATACTTTGCGCAGAATCACGATCATTTCAGGCGTCAACTTTCTCATTCTCATGCCATAGTGGAGAAAAGGTGATTTTGCTATACTGTAGTGCGGTGCCCTTAGCTATAATTTTATCTGTGCCGGAATACCCTGGAAAATGCTTGCCGGTTGGGTGATGACATGCTTAATCACGAGTGGTTGAAGGTCATGTGTTCATTTGTGAGTGGCTATTGTTTTAGCCCTATATCAGTTCACCATTGTCTCTACAATGATGTTGAAGGTATGTTGCCCGTATAGATTGACCGCGATGACATTCGGGTCATGTAGCTATGGTCTAGTTATTATACGGCTTGTTTGATTAATACATGTAATTTTTCTTAAAAGTTGTACATATTTAATTACACTCCATGTTTCATACTCCCTTAGTGTTTGTGTTGTTAAGCGCTCATTTGATTTAAAAGGTGACGCTATTAGAGTCAAGTGCTAAGACACGTGTTGGTAAGGATTAGAGCCTACCTCTACGAATTGCGGAGTTTGCTTCTTCAGGGAAGGGGGCACACAGAGGGAGGTTGTACTGTATGGGGTGGAGAGGTCAATCGTTAGTTAAGTTGGAATATACTTGCGATTTGATCCTAAAATGTCGGGTAGTTCTACTGGTTACCTCAGACCTTCACCTCCGTTTTTGCAGCATGTGCTGTCTCTGCCACTCTTCGCCCGGAAATCATTGCGAGAGTGAATCCGGTTTGTTTTTTAAAACCGATTCATGGAGATAGACAAAATAAATCCATTGTGATTATTATTGCAATAAACTGTCGTATTTCGAAAGAGTACGATAGTTATTTTGAGAAATAGAGTGGGTTGTCTTGCTATCTACAGAAAGATATGACAAACAATGTCTGGATCTACATTTTAGGATCAAAGTGCCCCATCATTACTGCTGTGGAAGAAAGCTCGGGCTGTGTGGTGTGCCGACTGACGCTGAACCTGAGCGGTGGCCTGAGGGGGTAGTCCTGAGGAAGTAACAGCAGTGGGCGACCTCCGGAGGATCCAAGCCTGGTATTGAAGTCCAGGATTACCCGGGAGGGCACAGCTCCTTGCCCAGTGGAGGACCATGAGCAGGTGAGGCCCGTGAGCATTGCAGTGACTGCTTGCCTTACACAGGGCCAGACTTTAAGGAGGCCGGTGGCGGAGGAGCCGGGACCCTGGGCGGTGCCCCCCCAAGGGAGAGCACAGGGGTGGTTGAGGACTCTGTTGGGAGCAGCGCTCTGCAGTGGTGAAGTGCGCCATGTCGATCAGAAAGATGGCAGCCGCACCGAGAGCGGTGGCATAGGAGTGCCCCATCATAAACTGCGGTGAACAGTAGAGGGATACTTGCTGGTGTCCCGGTGTCTTGTGGGCCCCTGACGGGGGTGGCCGAGGAGGACAGAGCGAGTCTCCGGCACTTTCAGCGGAGGCAGCGGCCGAGGGGCAAATTTGAGTGGGACTGGAGCAGAGCAGGTAACCCTCACTTGCAGCCATGACGGCTGGGGGATTGGGGTGCAGGAGAAGAGCTTAGGCTATATGCAAAAAGCTAGTACTGATCCGGGGAGGCCCTGTGGATGACACCATATAATCGGTGCACGTCATACGGTCGAACCACCGCTGCGTGGACAACTTGGCTTGGATCGATTCTGGAGAGTGCCTGCCACCGGACGGAGGAGGGGGTGCAGGTGTCGGGCGGACCTCCTCCACCATGGGTAAACCTAGGGGTCACCTGGAGCCCCCCAGGAGCAATAGGAAGATGCTCAAGACAGGCCGCGGACTGCCCAGGAAGACCCGGTGCATCAACAACTTCAACAAATACTGGAGGCCATAGCGGACACGAAGGCGACCCTCCACCAGGATATTAGTACTGTCGCGATGGGGCTTAGGCTACTAAGAGATGAACACAAAAAGCTCTTGGAGAGAGTCAAGAAACCCAAAGCCAGTATTGCAGAGCTGACGCCAGCGCAGAAGGACGTGGCACAGTAGCTGGGGGCCCTAACGGACAGGGTGAACGTTCTGGTGTGCAGGGCCGAAGATGATGAAGGACGTAATCGGAGAAACAACATCAGGGTAGTGGAACTACCGGAGGCAGCAGAAGGGGCCGATATGGTGATTTTCCTGGAGTCATGGTCCAGCAGCGTTGTGGCCCCGGAGGGTCTTACTGATTCTACACTCTGGAAAGAGCTCATAGGGTACCAGCCAAGCTGCTGGCCCCGGGGAGGCCTCCGAGACATGTGGTGGTCCGCCTGCTCCATTCTTGTGATAGGGACTTACTCCTGCAGAGGTCAAGGACGGAGGGCCCCTTCATGGTGGACAACGCTAATTTTATGCTGTTTCCGGACTATACTTTGGAGGTCCAGATGATGAGGGCCTCCTATGTGGCAGATAAGAAAGCACTGCGAGGCAAGGACCTCCAGTATTTCCTGATGCTTGCGCATTATCCTGGATGGGAACACACACTATGTTGAATTGCCTAAAGATGCATGGGATTGGCTAGAGGTGTACAAAAAAGAGACACCGCAAGGAGAGAACCCTGGGGAAGCACAGGGGCGCACCACAAACCGAACATTACGCTTGAACTGTCGTCCCCGTAACAGAACACAGAAGAAACCCACGTTATCTCAGACAGCACAGGAGCAGGCAGAGGCTATGCAGGCTGTGGTGGCAATGGTGCAGGATCAGACTGCAGTATGAGAAGAAGAAGCTGTCTCTTCCAGAGAATCAGTGGGCAAAGACTCGGACACGTCTCATGGTAGCGGCGAACGGATACCCGAGGTGACGCCGCAGACGGCAGATGGCATTATTTGAACGAGGGCGGTAAGCCAGAGTGGGCAGAGTGGGCAGGAGAACATTCACGCTTCAAAGGACTGATGAATACGCTGGACTGTCTTGCTTATGATGGGGCTGTTGTGGATTGGTTAGGGAAGTCCCCAGCCAGCTGCGGTCCCTAGAGCCTCTGTAGTTGACGGAGGAATTAGTGTGAATTTTCTTATGGTTTGGATGGGTACTAGTTTAACAGTAGCTGTCCTGGGGCGGGGGAGTTGGGGTTGTTTGTTAGATATAGGGTTAGTTAGGGCCAGGCATGTCACTAGGGCAGTTTTCGTTGCAGATTTACAAACACACTGTGGATGGGTACCACCAATGACTTGAAGTGTATATCGTGGAATATACAGGGAATGCACTCTATGTGGTGGCGACATAAAATACATGCATACTTAGTCCACAGGAGGGGTCAGATTGCGTTGCTACAAGAAACCCACCTACAGGTGCAGGAAGGAGCAGCGTTGCAACTGCGCTTGCGTGGCCAAGTGTTCTATAACGCCTATTCCGCGTTTCCTCGGGATCATTGATTTGGGTGTGGGCGGGGGTGCCTTTTGAGTGCAGGGAAAGAATTATAGACCTGGAGGGCAGATACGTAGTGGTTCTTGGGAAACTAGATGATTGTGACATAGCCTTGGGGAGCATATATGCTCCCAACATGGAACAACCTGCCTTTTTATCGCAGTTGTCAGGGAAACTAGCACCTTATATTACTGCGTCAGTATTGATGGGTGGGGATTTTATTTGTATATCAGATGTGGTCTAGGACTGCTCGCACCCCCTCTTCCTAATGCGCCCATCCATAAAACAGCAGAAGTGAGGCGGCAATGGCAGGCCCGATGGGGACTAGTGAACCCGTGGAGGGCTCAGCGTCCTGGGGAGCGGGATTACTCTTTTTTTTTCTCCGCATTGCACGACCTCCACGTACGCTTAGATGCGTTTTTATGCTCTCCGGAAGTGCATGCAGGAATACAGGGCAGCGAGTACCTTGCTAGGACATTGTCTTATCACAACCCCATTTTACTCTGGATGCAATGGTTGTGTGTGCAAGCCAAGATACCTACTTGGAGCTTACTCCCGGAGGCTTTGGAAGACCAAATGTTTTGTGACACGGTGGGCACTTCTATAACTCAATACTTCAGGGACAATGAGGGCACAGCCTCAACATCTTTAGTGGAATGGGATGCCTTTAAAATGGGGAATCAGGGTTGTAGTATCGCTGAGGTGGTGGGTGTACACAGGGGGCTGCTAGCAGAGATAGGAAAAGCGGCACAACACCTTTGGGAAGTGGAGAGAGATCGCCCTGGGAGGCCGGATAAACAGGGGAAGCTAGTGGAAGCAAAGGAGGCGGTAGCGGCACAAGTGGAGCGGTTGCGTTGTTTCAATTATAAAGCTTATACACACGTGCCCATGCAGAGGGAGACAAATCAGGAGCTCTCCTAGCTTCACTGGCTAACCAGTTGCGCAGAGGCTCGATGATTCTGGAGATCCGGGAATGTCGGGCAGGCGCTTGTTGTACTCAACAGGGTATAAATGAGTTGTTCGAAAAATCCATATTAAATAAAAAAAACAATGCAAAACTCAAGACTTCAATATTTAAAGGATCCTGGTTCATTTCTCTGCGCTACACCAGGAGAAACGTCAGGTCTGATAACCCCTTTGGCACCCCAAAAAATAGCGCAATGGATATATCAAAGAGGGGGGGGGGTCCAAATCAAGAATCCATCTTAAAGAGATCAACAGAAATCCCAAATCAAAATTTAATTGAGACACAAGACCTGAGCAAACAGATAGAGGAAATAGAACTTCGAGACAAGAAAAATCTAGTCGGGATACTTCCTTCATGTAACACTATTTTAACAACAGCAACAGTGCACGCAAAAGGAAGCGATACCAGCAACACTTTGGAACATCAACATTTGAAATCTACCACCAGCCTTAAATATAATCTACGGTGAAAGCACACCTGATAGCTCAGCTAAAAAGCATAAACCTGGCATCCTGATTAGAACAAGCAATTATTTCACACACACAGATGAACAAGGATAAGAAGTTAGCCACTATGACTTGCACTCAAATTTAGATGAATTAGTACATCTCTGGTCAAAACATGAACAAGCGCTAACTAACTTGGAGGACTCAAGTGCGAGTATACATGTGGAAATTACACAGGAAACAAAATCGGAAGTAGACGGAAATGGAAACCACGGCAAGGAGTTGATCACCTGAGGAAGACTTACATTTGGAAAGCAGGGAGGCCCAGGGATGGGAAGAAAGAAACAAACAGACACCAAGTCCAAACCACGCGGACAAAAAAGGCAAAACCTCAGACCACGGAATGAAAGCTCAACCAACCCCAGTGGATAAACCTGGAGAAATACCCGACAAAGGGACAAGTAACATCGAAAACAATCAAAATGGACAAACGGAATTAATACCATCAATACTGCAGGCACTGCAAATGTCGACAGCAATGCCGATAAGGCAGTCAGACAAATTGGATATACAGATAGACCTAATGAATAACATTGCACCATACATAGCTGGAATAAATACAAAACTTGAAGATTTAACAAAGTTAATAAAAAGAGTACAATCAGTTTACTCACCACAGGAATCACGTTGTACATGTGGACCTATATTAGATAAATTAGGTTTCTTACCAACAATAATGGAACAGATACTTTATCTAAACAAGCGCTTAGTCTTAATGGCCGAGAACTTAGAGCCCGTGAATATAACAATAATAGAGGAAAATATAATTCAAAATAATGCACTGGCACCCGCAAGAATGAACCAAGAGCAAAAGAAAGAACCTCAAATTTTTATTACTGTGATGGAGGAAATGATACAAACTAATCAGAGCGTCATTACCGAGCAACCAGAAAAACTGAGGCCACAATCTAGGCAAAAAATAGAAGGAAAGAAAGGCAAGAAACAGGGCAAATTAATTTAAACCCCATGAAGTTAAAAAAGTATATCCCATCTTTGTCACAACAACAGCAGATGAACATCAAAAGGAGCATCTTCCTGAACTAACACAGGATATTGCTACAAGAAATGTAAACACTCTCTGTAAAGAAATTAGAGTTACAATTAAAGAAAAAGTGGAAGCCCCCAGAGATTATATTAATAAGACAATCACAAGGGAAACCGAGGACTGCTTGCAAGAATCACCTAAATGTCCCAATAAAACTAAGTCAATGGAACAACATGTAGTTGCAAAAGTAAAGCATGAAGATAGTAGTAGATAACATAAAGACCTAAATATTGCAGCTAATAGTAAAAAGCCTGGAAAATATGATATGTCTATATCGACTTGGTTAAATAAAAAATAAAACTGAGGAGAAATCAGGTAAGGAGATGGACAATCAAGAGGACAAATTAAATATGTCAAAACAGGGAGCTACAATAAAGCAAGTCATTCTGTCAAGCACTCAAGAACAGAGGGTGGATCCAGTGGTAACCAGTAAATCTACTGAATCTACTGACACTAAAGACTGGAAATCTATTGTAAGGACAATTACATATGCGTCCTTAACTTGTCACCTAGCAAAAGAAGAAGACTCCCAACGTACTCTAGCATTACCTCAAAATCCTAAACAAACCAGGCAGCAATGTCAATATGACGGTCAACTACGTATCTGTATTCCTAACCAAGTCAAAACTCAGATCAAGAGAATGGAAGGCAAAGATAACAGAAAGGGAAAGACAACCAGTGCCCAGGAAGATCACCAGCTAATATGGTCCCCAGAATATAAAATGCATGGAAACTGTGATATTTTAAATAGAGGCAATATCTTGAAGCTCTAGGCTGAAATTCAGGAACTAAAACACATAAAATCATCGGATCTTGTAGCAGTCCAATTTCTCCTAGGAGAAAACAACACAATAAAAGAACGAACACTATCAACATGGCCGACACCAAAGTTAACCCCTTCCCTGCTGCCTTTGGCCATTGGCTGCCACGAGCACTATCTCGCTGGTGCTGCGAACGTCCAACGGCCGACGCGGCCCTGCCCACTCTGCCGAAACGCCGCACTGCTGGGAAATAACGGCCGCAGCTAAGGTGTTAACACGGCTAATACTAAGAAGCTCTGAACAATTTTCTGCCTGGGGCATTCAATTAAAAGAAGCAGTAAGACTGCATTATCCATTCCCATTAAAAGAAATCACAAGACACCTCCTGCACGGGTATATTCAATTCTATATAATGCAAAGGGCAGGAGTGATATAGCCCAGACCACGATCAGATAAATAAAAGGAACACATGGGAAGAATGACCAAAACCAAGATCAATGTAGCTGGCAACCCAGTATATTGAACAACCAAGGTGTCTGACATAAGGGAGCTATGGTTTCCACCTCTGAAACAAATGCAATACACATGTTATCTTGGAACATAGCAGGAGCCAGGAGACTGCTTGGCGAAGGCCTCCCACTTAAGGAGTGGGCAGATTGTGACATTATAGCCCTACAAGAAACTTGGTCACAGGAAGAAATTCTGATAGCTGGTTACGCCCACCATACAGTAGCTGCGGAAAAATACAAGTATTATGGCAGGGCAGTAGGTTGATTGTGTATGTATCGACAGTTCTAAAAATAACAACGGAACAGTTGAAAACTCCGGATCCCAGCATACAAATTGTAAAATTCTCAGATCAAAACTTAAGTACAGGCAATACGATACTACTAATCAATAACTACACAAAAATGCCCTTTTAATTAAAACAATTTCAAGACTACGTTGTAGTGAGCCGACCTGGAATTTAATAGTAACAGGAGATTTTAACTCGAATTTGATATTCACACCGGATGAAGATGAAATCTTAACAGCAGATAACTCATTTTGGTGTGTGCCACAGCAATATCACACAGGGACTTATAGTGTTGATAGAATTGGTCAGCAACTAGTCACAGATATCAAATTCCAAGGTATGCGGTCCTCAACGGAAGAAACGACGAAGATCGCCCTTCGGAAAAAACGTATTACAGTCGAAGGGCGCACTCAATGTTAGATTTCACACTTACAACCCTTACATTTGTTACCAACATTAGCTCGCTTCTACATAGAGTTTACCCCCTTGAGTGATCATTCAATGCAGCATGTCATCTTTAATCTAAAAACACCAAGATACCAACTTACTAACGCCCCAGAGGGTGAAATTACCTCAATCAATTAAAACATCTGAAATGGGCAAATACAAACAAAAGAGACTTATTTTTAGCAATAAAGAGTCTCTAGGCCGAACAAACAACAGAACCCAATAATAGAATACAAGCTTGGTCGCAATTCTTAAATAAATTAGCAAAAACAATGAAAGTCTCAGAAATTATGGTCAAAAAATATATGAACAGCCAAAAAAACTACCAAAAGATCTGCAAATGCTAAAGAAAGAACTAAGAAAAGCTCAAAGGAAACTGCGACAGGATAAATCCAAGGGATTACGCTGGAAAACATTTCAACAAATGAGAATACAATTAAAAAAAAGAATATGGGAATTTAAAAAAGTTAAAGCCGAGAGTTTCTGGTCTAAACTAATGTACAATGTAAGACATTCAAATTTCAACAAATTTTGGCAGACAATAAACAACTTGTCGAGACCTAGAAACATCGCACATAGGAATGGGTTAACTTCCTCAGAGATAAATTTAAAGAAGAAAAACTCCATGACATAGACAACAATTTCCAATTACCGACTGTGAAGCGGAATATCGAGAATGAATTGAAATAACAGACCAATCAATCAATGTACACAACATAAGAAATAACAAACTTAATAAAGAAAGGCAGAAGTGATGGCCCTCCTGGCCCAAACGGCATTCCCCAGGCTACTTTTAAATATGACTCCGAGTACTGGAGCTCGATCCTAGGGAAACTCTATATTGACGTAGAACTTAAAAATCAAATCCCAGAAAGTTTACCCCTATCTACAAAGGAGGTGACAGATCAAGTCCAAAAAAGTATAGGCGATTCGCCTTACAGGATGTTGAAGCCAAATATTTTGCCTCACTACTCCTTAAAGATCTAGCTGATTGGTCTAGAGAATTTAACCTAATACCAAAAATCAAACCGGATGTAGGAAGGGGATCAGAACTATCACAAATATTCTGTCCATTTCAATCACTGTTGAAAGATGCAAAAGCAGAGAACAGGATCTTCACCTGTGTTACGTCAACCTAAAAGCTGCTTTTGACAGCCTAAACCGGAAACTCATGTGGTCTAAATTAAAATCCTGGGGTATAACAGGCAGAATATTGAAGGGTCTACTACTGTTTTATACAGATACCGGGGTACGCGTGAAGCTTGGAAATGGAGCTAGAATATCAAAAAAAGTGTATACCAACATGAGACTGAAGCAGAGGTGCGTACTGGCTCTGCACCTATTTAATTTATTCATCTCAGACCTTTAAAGAAAGTTAGATGGAATTAATTCACACTCACCGAAGCTGGCAAAACAACAATTGTCGCATCTCACTTACAGAGACGATATCGTTCTTTTAAGCTTGACTAAGGTAGGCCTGAGAAGACTACTAAACAAACTCTCTGAATTCTTGTCGGCAAATAATTTGGAACTAAATCTTTCAAAAAACAAATCTATGCTTATTACAAATCAAACAGCCTTGATTCACAACATTAGATTAAAGGGCAATCTACTGGAGAAAGTACCATGCTACAAATATTTGGGATTTTATATCGATGATAAATTATCATTTCGAGGTCAGAAAAATTACATGACAAAGCGAGCAGGAGCACTATAATTCACCCTTAAAATACTTGCAAAGAAACTGGAGGGACCGTCTTTGAAACCATTATTAACGACAATTTCAGCTAAAGCACTGCCAACACTATCATATGCCAGTGCTGCAATGCACGGGAAGGATTCCGAAACCCTAAATGAACTAATGACGTGCAGTTATAAAAAGGTTCTTCAGCTCCCCAAGACTGCCTCACCAGCACAGATGCGCCTGGAGTTCGGGCTAATGAACGAAAGACTGGGCAGACCCTACACATACATAAAAGTATGGTACCAAATAAAACAAAACGTAGAAGAAAATAGTCTTAGCGAATCTTTATGGCAGGAAATGGAACAGGATAAACACTCGCCTGCCTACAAATATTTGGAACATGCATTAAAGGTTACCTGCACAAGTGAGTTGTGGAATAAACAAATGCCCCACCAAACATTCAAATTAACACTAAATAAGACTGCAAAGTTCTACTCGCTGCTGGTTGATGAAGAACTTTTTTTCTACGAGAAGTCACTCATGGTCAGTGATCAACACTTATAAAATACTGAAACCAGCGGCTTATTTGGATTCCACTTTCTCTATTTACGTAAAAAGAACATTAATAACATTAAAGTTTGGACAGTTCCCCACTCTTGCGGATGCCCCTCATTGGATATATAGGGAAAATGAAAATTGCCGGCATTGTGGCTATGAAAAGGAAGATTTGATTCATCTTGTATGCCACTGTAAGATATTGCAACCAGCACAAACCACAATATTACGGCGAGCATTCCTGGACAGAGGCATAAAGTCGTGCAGAACAGCTATCATAAGAGGAATGGATTCCACTGACCCACAAATGAACTGTAAACTGATTAAATTGTTATGTACTCATGAACAAGAACTGAAAGCAAAATCTGAGCAATGATAAAACATGAAGTATATTTTTATAATTACATACAAATTGTTTTTAGAGAAATTTAACTTTTACGCAATTTGCTCTTTTTTAAATAGTGTTTGTAATATTGTTATGGTTTTAATTAACTGAACAATAAATAAATTAATTCAATTGTTTTTCGACTATTGCGAGGACTTATATAAGAGCAAGACGATCCAGATGGAGGGTGACTTGAGTAGGTTTACACGTGAACTCAACCTCCCACGAATGGATGATGATCAGGCAGAGTTGTTAGGAAAAGGTATTGAGATTGGAGAAGAGAGGGCGGTTATTAAGCACATGGCACGGAATAAGACACTGGGGACGGATGGCCTCCCAATAGAATTCTACCTAACCTACACTGCGCAGCTAGCACCTCGATTGGTAGCGCTATATAACAATGTGAAGCATATAGGCCAGCTTCCAGTGTCAACGAGAGAGGCAGTTATCATCCCTCTCCTTAAACCTGGTAAGCCAGCATGGGACCGATCTCCATACCGCCCGTTATACATGCTTAATACAGATTACAAAATACTGAGCCGTATATTGGCCTCTCGACTCCTGCTTTCATGTCGACCATAATACATCAGGATCAGGCTAGATTTATTCCTGCTAGGAATACAGCCCTAAATATTTGGCGCCTAATATAGATTCTAGAAGCAGACTCTTATCCGAAAGCCACAGCCACTGTGTTTGTTGTCGATATCGAAAAAGCCTTTGACAGGCTGGAATGGCCCGATCTGTTCCACATCATGGCTAAATTTGGACTGGGGGACCAATTTATAGAGTGGACAGCCTTACTTTACAACTGCTCTACGGCACGGGTTAGTACGGGTAGATTGATATCTGATGCTTGTGTCTTGAGCCAGGGTACGAGGCAGAGATACCCGCTGTCCCCACTCCTATTTTCGCTGGCCATGGAGCCACTGGCGGCTAGGGCTAGGACGGGGCGATACTACCAGGGCCTACAAGTGCAAGGGCAGATTCACCACATTTACCTATATGCATATGGCTTGCTAATGTTTGTGGTAGACACGGGGCAGGCGCTACTAGGGGCGAAGGCATTATTACATGAACTAGGAGTGGTGTCTGGACTTAGAGTAAAATGGGCAAAGTCTTGTTTGTTCCCAACTGTTGGAGACAAAGACAGACCACAGGACATAGTAGGAGTGCAGTGGGAATACAGGTGTCTCCCATATTTAGGGGTAATGATATA
This sequence comes from Lissotriton helveticus, assembly GCF_964261635.1. Classification (NCBI taxonomy): domain Eukaryota; kingdom Metazoa; phylum Chordata; class Amphibia; order Caudata; family Salamandridae; genus Lissotriton; species Lissotriton helveticus. Next base: position 491,919,955 of record NC_136072.1, on the reverse strand, counting down.
CCATACACAAGCGGATATGTTGGAGGGCAATATTGCTAGGGCAGTGAGAGGGCTGGCGAGCAGCTTTGAGTCCTAGGGGACACTCCCACTATCAGTGGCTGGGCAAGTGGCCTTACTTAAAATGGGGGCCCTCGCGAGGCTGCCGGTTTGGATTCCAGCACAGATTTTTAAACAGCTTACGACCATGGTCACAGGCTTCCTGTGAGGTATCGGTAGACGGAGGGTGGCTTTGACTGAATTAATGCATCCAGGGTCAGATGGGGATGGGCAGTTCCTGATTTTGAAACCTATTACATAGCAGCTCAGCTGCAATGGCTCATGCAAAGTGCAGCAGCACCGTTGCGTGGAGCACAAGAGAGGAGAGATAGAGCCCCAGCATTGACATTACTTTCTCAAATTGTACTGGACCTTCCTGCCCGTGCTGGTGCCCTCCCAGGGGACCTTAAAGTGGCAAGGCAGTGCTAGAAACTGAGCCTAAAATGGGCAAGAATTGCTGTGCCATATGCCCCTGATATACCACTATCCATGTGTGGGGCACTGCCCCACGGAGGTGCACGGCGGGATTTGGTAGACTGGGGTGAGAAAGGATTGACTACTATAAGGGATCTTTATGAAGATGGTAAACGCCCGTTTTCAATTGGTGCACTTTTACATACTGCTCAGATCCTATCTCACTCCAGTGAAAATTAAAAACTACTTTGGCACTGATTCAGATGACTGTCTGCACTGCCAGGGGGAAGGAGCGGACTTCCATCACATGTTTTGGGGGTGCCCACAACTAGATACTTATTGGACCGAGGTAGTGGCCTTGTTGAACCCTGTAACGGATAGGGAGTTGGACCTGGCGATGGGGCCATGTATGCTGCATTGGTTTCCACATAGGCTAAAAACAAGATCACTAGCAAATTCCTAGATATGGGTCTTTTGCTGGCCAAAATGGAAATCACGATGTACTGGAAAGCGCAGAGGGGCCCAACATAGCTAGTTGGAAGAAGGAATTCATCAAGTGGGTGGAATGTGATGGGATAGCGAGGTTGCAATTGGGAAAGAGAACTAGTAGCGATAAGTCATTAGAAGTGGCAAAAGCATGGGAGATGTTAGTGGGATTATTAAAGGACCCAGACACAGATAGCGATGAAGATAGTGAGACTGCTATACCAGCGATAGGAAATTGAAATACTAGCACACAAGTACAGCAGTACTGACGCCCCTAGTGCCAGCACGATACATGAGCACACAGTGGAGGCGCACAACTGACTTCTCTGTTAGCCCTGGCATGTTGGCGAAACCAATGTATAACAGATGGACACCGAGTGCATTATGCAGAGTTGGAAGTGACATGTCTGGGGAGAGGGATGGGTGGGGGGAGGATAGGGAGTTTATTTTGAATAGTAATGACTTGAAGTTATATTGCAACTATCACCCAGGGATGGTACTAGCTAGCGAGGACCGTTCTTATTATTTTTTTACTTTGTTTTGGACACTGAGAGGGCAGGCTACTGATATGCATCGTAGACTTCGGCTTGTAGGACCTTACAATATATGCTTGTAATGTCTACCCGGATGGAAAGTATTATGTAATGAAATTTGACACAATGCAAGTTTGCGCTGACACGGAAAACTCAATAAAGTTTGTTTACCAAAAAAAGGGAGATTCCTTCAGGTGCCTTGGATGTCTACAGGCCTGTAGAAGAACCTTTAGGGAGCACAGGCACACAGAAAACTGGGCAGGACAGAAGTCGCACATCACTCTCTCTCTTGCCTAAAAAAATTACGCTGGTAAACTGAACACAGATATGCTGTTATCTTGCGGGCGGAAACGTATTTACCCAAGCAACAGTAATGGTGATATTGGCAGAGAGTGTTGGATCAAGCAAGCGGTTTTCTCAGCACTGCGAGGTTTGAGGATTTACTAGAGGAGCTTATTCAGTGCCACTTCAACATCCCGGGTGATGTCTCAACGCATAAGACAGGAGAAGGAGAAGGAGAAGCCTCTGTCGCTCTCAACCGGTACGACTAAAGGACCGGTACTGCGAGACGGCACAGGACCAGGGGTAACACCAAAGATGCCAGCCACAAGTAAAAAGCAGACCCCTGCATCGAGCGTGTTATCAAAGGCTCAGCAGAAGAAAGCAGAAAGAGCCGAAAAGAAACCGGAGCCAAGGTTGACGCTTGCCGTAGCGAGTAAGGCGCAAAAAGAGACACAGCAGGATGTCGGCTTACACGGAAAAGATTCATCCAGCTCTCAACGGGTGAACCCCCCCCCAACAAGGATGCGATCGTTATGAGACAGCCTACCTTAACGGAGTCTTTTTTGGCCAAAGTACTGCCTAATCCCCCGACTCTCGACGAGGAGACAGCCAGCGGCATGATGAATCATCTCTCCGTGCTAAACGCAGGATCAGAGAAAGCCGTCCTCGAGGACGCAAGCGTCACGGTTGCCGTGCAACCGGCAGGAACGACCACAGAAGCCACGCATCCCGCGGAGAACGCCGGGCACGCAGAAGGAGCGAGGATTACACCTACAGTGAGCGGAAGGGGGCCAGGGGAGGCTGGAGATACTTTGGGGGCTTTGGAAAGGCAGAACAGCACACAGATGCTAGATGCCTTGCTGTCAGTCGAAGCAGGACTAAACATTGACAACAGTCAGAGTCAGGGACCCAAATTGGGGAGCCTGTTAAGTCTGGACTCACAGCAAGAGCGGGCTGAGAGCAAGGGAACCAGAGGGGGCTCTCCTGAGTTTCTTTCTGTTAACGAAGGGTCAGACTCTACCGGCATAAGCAACCACGAGGGGGAAAGCTCCGCAGATCCTACCACAGACTCAGATAGGAGCGGAGGCTCCAGGGACAAAAGCACACAAAAGAAAAAGAAGCTTGTGGCAAGACGGGATGGAGGGGGATCTCCGGGCAGCATGAGTAAAAAATTATTGTTGGACTACTCAGCCACCTCTGGGGTATACCACGAAAGCAGTCATGGAGAAGGGGCAAGTGGAGGGTCGACTTTAAGGCTTCCACCACAGAATGTAACAATGGAACTGATGTTTAATACACTAAAGCAGATACAGACTGAGGCCAGGACGGAAAGCCGGAGAGCAAGGCAAGATACAAAAAAGATCCAAGCGTCACTCAGGAAAATAAACAAAAAGTACGAAGAAGTTGAGGAGAGAGTCTCCCAAGTGGAAGAACGAACTGGTAGATTGGAAGATGAGACAACGGACTGGCAGGTTATCAAAACAGAGCAAGGAAAGATCGTGGAAGATCTGCAATGGAAGATCGAAGATTTTGAAAACCGCCAGAGGCAGAACAATGTGAGACTCCTTGGACTAGAAGAAGGGGTGGAAGGGCAGGATCCAAGAGGGTATGTTATTAGACTCCTGAAGGGGGCCTTCCCTGAGTCCCAGTGGCAGTGGGAGATGGAGGTCCAGAGAGCTCATAGATTCCCACTGACAGCGAAGAAGAAGCGAGGGAGTCAACAAGATATTTATAATATTTAAAATTAATAAGTAATATACATAATTTAATAAAGAAATTAATGAAACACATGCATATAATATGTAATATAGAGACTTACTTAATAATCAGTTTTAAGAACTGTTTTAATAACTTATAAATAATGAAAACTATAAATTACAAATGCATCTATAAATAAAAATTAAATAATTATGCAAAACAAATTAAAAAAATTAAAATTACTTTTAATATTTTTTAAATTAATTATATACTACATTAACTAAAACAATACAAAAATATTAAGTAACTGAGGGAATAAAATACTATTCTAACTCCAAAAAAAACAACAGTAAGGAAAATGTTGGATAGCGTAGGGGTAAAAATTACTATTCCCACTCCAAAGAGTGCAACAGTAGGGAAAGGGTTGGATAGCGTAGGGGTAAAAATTACTATTCCAACTCCAGAGAGTGAAACAGTAGGGAAAGTGTTAGATAGCCGGGGGGGGGGGGGGTAAAAATTACTATTCCAACTCCGGAGAGTGCAATAGTAGGGAAAGTGTTGGATAGCATAGGGGTAAAAATTACTATTTCTACTCCAGAGAGTGCAACAGTAGGGAAAGTGTTGGATAGCGTAGGGGTAAAAATTGCTATTGCCACTCCAGAGAGTGCAACAGTAGAGAAAGTGTTGGATAGCGTAGGGGTAAAAATGACTATTCCCACTCCATAGTGCAACAGTAGGGAAAGTGTTGGATAGCGTAGGGGTACAAATTACTATTCCCACTCCAGAGAGTGCAACAGTAGGGAAAGTGTTGGATAGCGTAGGGGTAACAATTACTGTAGTGTAGTTCCTATATTCCCAATAGGCTCTGCGCATTGGAATAGTGTATCCTGTAGTTTAGACGTAGGACTGAAGTCGACTAGGTCTCTACCGAATATACTAAACTTAATTTTGTGTGTGCTAGCTCAGAAGTCACTAGAAACTTTCTCGAATGAACAAGAAGGGATTAGTTTCTGACAACCGCATAAACATGACAATTTTGTTTCCCAAGAATAAGAAATATATCTCTAGAGTCGCGGGAACAATAGATAGTTATTTTACTCAGTCAATCGTGCATGCTTCATTTCACCAGAAGTGCAGAGAAATAGAGAGACGGGCGTTTTCAATAAAAGGGTATTTATTGAACAGTCTTCTTTCTCAAGCATAAGAAATTAACTGCTGCAATCGTAATACTTACTGTAAAGTACAGAGCATATAATAAGAAGAGTATTATAAAATAATACTGTAAAAGCATTATATGGTTTCTAAGCCATAAGATATCTAAAATGCATAAAATACATACAGTGATAAATAATGACTAAAAGTACTCAACTGGTGCTTCTAAAATACGCCTACCCCGGTGTACCTAACCTAGGTTTAGTACAAGGGAAGAAGTAAGTGAGGTGTAGCTTAGTTTTAGTATTAGTTGCCAAGAATCTGTTCCAAGAATTCTCTTAGGGTCTAATCAGCTCCGTACCTTGGATTAGAATGTAGGAGGTCTTGTATCTCTCTCTCAGGACTCGATTTCCCAGCAACCCACAAGGGTAGCCTGGAAACACTGGAGCTGGATTTCTCGGCAGGAGAAAGTACAGCGTCTCTCAGTGCGTCAGCTGGAGGGTCAGCTTCCTTCGACCCTTGCTGCAACAGGGCGCGTCGGGCAAGTAGATAGTCAAACTGCTCCAAACCACCGTGTGTTTGTTTGGACAAGTGTGGGCATATTTATACCTTGAAGGTGCCGAGTTTGATGTAAGATTGGACATAATAACATCATCAGAGACTTAATTCTCTGAAAACTCCATGATTTCTTGGATAACTTAATATTCATGCAGGGGGAAGTCCCTGACTGCTGTAGGCGGGTTTTTCCAAGAAATCGTTGTAGATATTTGGACCTGGTGGAAGCAGCCAAGCCATATTAGGAATACTTGAGGTATGTCTTAATATGGTTATGATTTCTATGCCTATATAAGGATACTGTAGTTTATATCTATATAAGGGCATGAATCGGGAAAATTACACTAGGGTCCTAAAACGCTATACAAGACCCACTCCACGTATTATGTCTAATCTTACTAAATCTATAAGCATAAAAAACATAACTAAAGCATGTGTTCATAATCCCACCCAAAATACATGAAATGCACTAAACATGGTTTATACACATACATGAGTATTTGTCTTGTTCGCATTTTACAAGCAATCGCTTTAACAATCGTCATTAACAAATGCTATCTAAATGAAACATGAAATGATAGTTATGAAATGGCTTTAAATTTACAGAAGAAAAAGGTCGAGACCATTCCATAGCATAATATATAGACAGTTAAAGTTTTTATGAAATAATGCCAAATACTTGTCTATAGGATGTATCAAATGAATCTCTTGTTCTCTAAGAATAGTTCTACTTTGAGCAGATTACTTTGTGCCAAGTGAAAAGGGTCTATTCTGGGATGAAGAGAAAAAAGTTTTCAAATGTAGATTGTAGAAACATAGAGTTCCCAAGTTAGAGGGTTTGTTTTGAAAAACCGAAGGCCGAATTTCAGAGTTCATGGAACGCTGTGTGCACTTTCAAAAGTTATTCTCGGTGTCAGGAGAAAACATCAAATCATCTAAGCTGGCAAAGAAACCGTCTACAATAATTGGTGAAAGTGGAACTACTTCATCAAGTAAATCAAATGTGCATAGATGTGAAGCATTGGCGTCAGTGTCAGTCGCATTAGCAATGTTCGATGTAGATGGTATCTGTGGGCCTGTTGTTCCAAGTACCTCACCAAGAGCTGGATTTGCTGGTGATATCTCAATGAATGCCCTCATCAGGATTGGCAGCCGTTGGGGGCAACACGATGTATGAGTCGTTACCGGACCTAGCAAGGCGTCAACATCCGTTGGCAGTGCTGATGGAAGTGTAAGACAGATGTCTAACACGCATTCTTCTCCGCAAAGCAGGCATTGTAGAACAGGTAAGATGCAATGTTGCCAGAGTGGTCTGAATGAAAGGAACCAAGTGGTATTCAGATCTCCTTAACGAGCCAAGCCAAGAATCTGTGTAGTTCTGTCACGATACCGCATGGCTAGGAGAGCTTGCTCCATGGTAGTCTGGGTATCGTTGGTGACTGGACTTGCCATATCGGAGCAGGAGAAATAAAAATAGAATTCCTGCTACGAGTCCCAAAATGAGAGGCAGACCGCCGAACACAGAGTGCACATAATTTGGAAAAATGCTGAGGACTGTTTCGAATGGTGTTAACAGTCCCGAAAAAGATCGTCTTAAATACATGTGCGATGCCACTGGTATTAGACATGTTTAAGATTTGACGTAACATTTCTGCGAAATGTACTGGGCAGTTTGGTGATAAAAATGCATGTATCTCTGCAGAAGTCCTTGCAACTTGCAAATCATACGTTTCTCTAGACGAGGTCAGTGGCACAGTTGTTTGTAAAAGAATGGCTTTCATTCTGCTTAAAGTATCAATTCGAATAGAAGAGATATTCAGTGAAGGCCATAACGCTGTCTCCCTGTCTGTAGTACTCTTTGGATACAATACTTGCATACAACAAGTGACCCTGGCTGACACACTAACCAGATAGGCTCTTCCTGGCAACATGCCACAACAGCTGTGATCGTTGAGCATAACGTAGCTCCCATTGGAAAGCTGCCTAAAAGTTGGTTCTATCACAGCCGCTGGAGAACCGTGCATGTGGCAAGAAAGGTTATTTAAAGAACCTTCGCAGGCTCCTTTTAATTAATACCTTTACCTAAAAGTGTACCACTTAGTGAGTTTTTACAGTTCTTTGTACTAAGAAATACCTACTGTGTATATGGTAAATTCCAGGTTGACTTAATGTATCCTTTACCCAACCTTTCATACAGGCCTTCTGGTATGTGCTGTAGACAATACTGAAATTGGAAAATCGTCACTGGTATTGAGATGGTGCCATGTATTATACATTCAACTACAGGTTTCTCAGAAACTGTCAATGGTAATCTTTCCAGTTTTTCAATGCTCAGCACCGTATAGTCTGCTCCTCTTTGGGCCTCTTTAAGGACAGTAAACAATGACGTGGTATTGATTAGATGCCATGGCACATAGCCTGTACGGAGATTTTGCAACGTCCAGCCTAGTAGCATTATAGAACGCAATTGAGACTGGCCATGTTGTAACATTAGCAAATCCAGTTCTATTATGTCAATGGAAGATGATATAATGCTGTCCAAAGAATAAATTCTGGAGGACAGATTCGTTAACCCATTGTCCACTACAGAGAGTGCTTTCTCTCAACCGTGTTCATGAACACGGTTGTTCCGAACTGCGTCTGGCTACCATGCCTTTTTACACTACCTGGTCACACTATTTATGAAGTCAGATCTCGACCATATCGTGGACTGACTACAATTGTACAGACAAATTTGTTTTTTATTGTCTATATGTTGGAGAATGATCTAAACATCACTTTGACATTTCGTTTTTACTATTTGAGAGGTCTTTCTCGTAGGATTAGGTTCTTCTGTATTAGTGGAATTCATTGCAATCCTCGATATTTTCATCTTGACCCCTGAAGAAGTCTCGACAGAGACGAAACGCGTTGGCTAAAAATCGATGATGAACTTGGATTTTAAAAGAAGTCTTTTTGAAGTATAATAACAAAGAACAATTTTCTATCACAAGTGGATTTGTGTATTTTTGTAAGAAATGAACTGTACACACCGGGTTACGTGTAATTATACATAAGAGTAACTTAGACGTTGTTATGAGATAAAACCATTTCCACCAAGTATCATTGAGTGTTAAATCTTTTTATTTGTATTTTGTAATTCTCTCTTTTTTGTGGGTGTGGATATGATATATATACTTTTTTTTGAAACACTCTTATTTTCTTTTTTACTTTTTATATGCCCATTTCAGTCATTTTTATACACAAATTTTTACATATAACACAAAACGTTGCCTAATTTATAAAATATCTACACAATTAGACACTTCAATTCTTTAACACAGAATGTATTCCTTTCCGACGCGTTTCGGCCATTCGCCTTCCTCAGGAATTCTGTGATCTCCTTTGTAACATCAACTGTGGCTATAATGATGAGAAATGATATTTTAGTGATATATTCTTTACAGCTTGTCTATCATTCTCAGCGTCTTTATAAGTTACTTCTACTCTTTCTTCTCTGTGAAGGGTTATATCTGTCAATTTTAAGGTGATTATCCCAAAGCTAATTGTCCACCCCGTCCCGCTGGGTGCTACCGTTTCTACCTATCTGTGTCCTTATCTCTAAAATCTATACATTTATATACATATATTACACTTTTTATCAAACAATTCTGTACAATAAATACATCTATTATTCAATTCATCAGTTCATTATTTACATTAAGACATTTCTAACTTGTCTAATGCTTGCAGATGGGAGCTTGGGTAGATTATCTAAATAGGAGTATATGGGTGTTGGATGGGAGCAGAAAATCGGGGGAGGCGCCATTTAATTTTGCGCAATTTATGCCAAACATTTTAACTTGTGTGAGGTATCTGTCTTATTAATTGTCACACATGTTATCTGTGTGCACTGCCATTGATTTTTCAAAAAACGTACCATTCCAGGTTGGATGCAAAGACTCAAGTTTGCGTGGTTGTGGTGTCTCTGTCTGATGTTTACGCCCCCATTGAGTACTTTCTAATTGGGAGATATATACAATGCTTTGATGATATGAGCGGACAATATTTCTTCTAATGTTAAGCTCTAGACTTGAATAATAGGTTCTACCTGTTTAATCGCTATCGCGATCTGCAATTTCTGTTGTGGATGGTGCAAACCTCTGACGCGCTGAACTCTCGCAATTAACACAAACGGGGCGATGATGCCTGTACAAAGATTTATATAGACATTCGAATTTAAAGTTATCTATAATTCTGCTTGTACAATTTCTCTCCTTTACTAGTCTGATCATGATAATTCTACCTGTTTAGCAGCTTGGTAGCCTGAACGTTTTGTTATCGTCGGTACGAGCCTCATTAGTTCCGGTCGTTCTACTTGATACGGTGGCGATATCTAAAAGATTCAGTAAATTTTATACAAACATTTATTATTAGATGTATGTCCTGTTCTATATAACGTTCTCTGCTTTAGATTTTATAAATGAAAGGGAGGTACCACCTGAATTAGAGAAATTCAGCTTCCTAAGTTGTATGTCCCACGAGGGTTTGTTATCACTGAGGGACTTTAGACTTTAGAGGCGATCTTCTGATAAACCGCTTCTTCTATAAGCTGGTTCTCTATGTACATAGTCAAAAGGGAAAAAAGGAATCTATTTTAGATATTTATTTCAATCGGGCAGTTTTTTATTCTAATTTTAACAGTCCCTGCACATACCTTATTTATTTTCTGTTGACGCCGTAGTGCTGTCGCTCATCCCGTTATATCCGTCATACCATTTTTTTTAAAAGGAAAATCTGACTCCCTTTATGCTGCTCGTTTTTGGCGCCAAGCTGCACCCTTCTCTCAGAACTTCGCGTGTTCTCGCGTGAGTGTGGGGTGTATCTGAGGAGTACTGATGTAAAGGTTAAACATATCCGCCATCTTAGAGTGGTTCGACTTATGCTTTAATTGCAGCTGCTCTTATACCTTATTTAATTCTACTTGTATTTTTTATCTAAAGATCTTTTACACGTTATATTTGTCGCTTATTTCAACTTCTATGTATTTATGCTGGCATATACATGATAGGGACTCAATAACGATACATTTTCTCAAACTTAATGTGCTTTTGGAGATTTGAATATCACGCTGGTAGTTGCAGCTATGGACTCGTGTTTCTACATTTTCTGATGTTTCAAACAATTGAGCTTGGATTTGTACCAATGGGGGGTTAGACATCTATTTCCACTCTATGTGATGATACCCATAGAGACTAGTCACATGCTTCTTAACTGGTAAACTGAGTGCTGCCATCTGCAGGCAGTAGTCAGCCAATACTCTTATCACATCTCAGTCATTATACACATTTCCAAAGGCATAACTTCCCCATTGGTTGTTCCCATATAATTTCAACATTTTCTTTTTGTTTTTGTTCCTATTATAATATTGCTTGTTCCCATGGTATTTCAGCGTTAAGCCCATTAATTGATGTCCCCAAAAGGAAAATCCAATAAACCTCTCTCATTTTGCGGATTTTATCTTGATCTAATCCTGCTCTTGGGTTTATTCTTTCAAGGATGAACCACGATATGTGGTCAGACGTGTGATTACATTCTACGTAGTGACTTACCATCGGGGCTACCAATTTTTGAGTTCTTATTGCAGACCTGTGCTCTGTCAATCTGACATTTAGGGCTCTGCCTGTCTGTCCAACATATCCTTTATGACAGGGACATATAATCAGATAGATCACATTCGTAGTTCTGCAATTGTTTAAGTCTGATGGTTGTATAACGTGTTTGTTAAAGGTGAAACTTTCCCCTTGTATTGCACTTTGACAAGATTTGCAATTCGAGCAGCTATAATTGCCTGCCACTGGTTTCATATTTGTTATTGATCGCTGCGTGGTGGTTATATTACTTGTCATTCTTGATCTCACTATGTGATCCTTGAGTGTTTTATTTTTTTTGTATGCAAAAATGGGCTTGGGCAACTTTTCTGATTTGGGAACATTGGCATTTAATACGTGCCAATTTGCACAGACAGTCTGTCTTATTCTTTCATTGATATTTGAGTGTTTTGTTACAAATACCAATTGAGGGATGTCTTTGCTTTTTTTCGGTTGTAGCAGACTTTGTCGGTCATAAAAACGAGCCCGTTTAAATGAGTCTCTTATAATTTTCTTGGGGTATCCTCTGGTCAGGAATTTTTCTTTCATAGTGACTGCTTTTATATCATAATCTTGTATATTTGTGCAGTTTTGCCTCAGCCTTAGGAATTCTCCGAATGGTACACTGTTTTTTTTGGTTGCAGGATGGTAGCTATCGTAGTGGAGAAGTGTATTTTTTGCAGTGGGTTTGACAAAGAGGTCAACAATTAATGAACCCATTTTATGTTTTATCACTACATCTAAGTAGTTTACTTGTTCCCTGTCTGCATGATTTGTGAACCTAATGTTACTGTCACATAAGTCTATCCACTGTAGAAAGTCTTCTAACTTATCTTCATTATCGATCGAGATGAAGAACACGTCATCTATATATCTTGCCCAGTTGGTCACTGACTCAAAAAAGGGTGCCACCTCATTAAAAACAAATTGAGATTCGAAGTGGGCCATGTAGATATTAGCTATGGTGGGCGCACAAGAGGCCCCCATGCTGACTCCTTGTTGCTGTTTGTACAGCTTGCTATTGAATTCGAAAACATTGTCATTTAAGACAATATTCAGGCACTCTAAGACAAATACAGTTGGGCACTGGATTTTATATTTTTGTATAAACCAATGTGTGGCATGTAGTGCCCCAGAAATTGGAATGTTACTGTACAATGTTACAATGTCCATTGTAACTAAGATGTGAGCTGTGTTACAGTAGGGCACATTCTCTACAAGGTTTATAATCTGTCTAGTGTCCTGCACATGTCCAGGGATGTTCGCAACATGTGGACATAGTATTGTGTCTATATATTTAGCTAGTGGTTCTGTCACCGAGCCTATAGTTGTTACAATTGGTCTTAGGGGTGGGTCTTGCGTGTCTTTATGCACCTTAGGGATACCATAGATGCTTGCTAGTCTCGGTTTCTCTACGTTGAGATATTCACTATCCTTATTACATATCTCACCGTTTCTGAGTGCCTGATTAGTCAGCTTTTTGATTTTATTTTTGGTTTGAGTCGTTGGATCTTTAGTTATTGGGGCATAGAAGCGAAGATCACTTAGCATCACTTCCATTTTAGAAATATATTGTGACGTTTCATACACCACAATGCCCCCTCCTTTATCACAGGCTTTTATTGTGATTTTTTCATTGCTCTTAATCGTATTCATTGCTTTATATTGACTTATTGTCAGATTGAATTCTGGTTTTGGGACATAGCTAGTGATGTTAGAGAATTTCTCATTCATAATATGCTCAAAAATAGCTACCTGAGGTGGCACTTGTTCTAGGGTTGGGGTGAACATAGACTTAGGTTTCAAGCCCGATAAATTTGTGGGCTCTATATTTGGGTCTTTGTTCTGAAAAAAGAATTTCAATCTGATTTTTCTAAGGAAGATCTGCAGGTCTCTAAATAAATCGAACTTATTCAGCCCCGAATGCGGAGCGAATGAGAGACCTTTGGACAAGACTTCAATGGTGTCTGTGGATAGCCTTTGGGTTGTTAAATTAAATATGGGTAATTGATCTAATTCTTCCAGTAGCGGTTGTTCCTTGTCTCTAGATAATGATCGTAGCCCATCTCTTGATGTGCTGGGTGTTGATATTCTTGTTGTGGGGCATTCTGAAACCTTTGATGGTATTGTGGTCTCCAGTTTGTGCGTCTCGCTGGGCGTTGGCCTAAAAAAGGACGTCTGCCTTGGTATCTAGAATTTGGCCTTCCGCGTTGATAGCCTCCATCATATGAGGCTCCATCACTATCTGAACCTGAAGATTCCGAAAAGGTATTAACCTTTTTCCCATATCTATTCTGTCTAGGACCCCAGGTATCCATTCCATCTTCATTATTGGTATAGTAATTATCAGATAGGTAGGCATACACTGTTTCTCTTTTAAAGAATTTAATATCTTTTTGCAGTTTATCTGTTTTTCTTTTTATAAGGTACTCTGCATAAGATTCCACGTCTTTTTCTATTTCATCCAGTGTTTTCTTTGCATCTTCCAAAATACCTGATTTCTTGATCTTCTCTTCTAGTTCTGGAATTTCTTTGGCTAATTCCTGTAACATTCCTTTCGCTGTCTCTACTATTAACATCATATAGTCCCTGGAGCACCGGTTCGATATGAGAGACCAGCGCTCCAGGAACTCCTTGATGTGTGTGAATAGGCCTGGGATGTTACGTACCCTCAGACCCTGCGGTATGACTCCCGCTTTCAGGTATTGAAGCATGAACTGCCCATGCTGTTCAATACGTTTTAGCTTTTTTCTTAGTCCCAAAAGTGTATTTACTTCCTTATTTTGGTCCTGACCAGTTGTTATGGAATCTCCAAAAGAGACTGAGCTCCCTACCATACTGGCAAATTGTTCATCCGTGAACCCGAATGATGGCAGTTTCGCCATATCTAATGCAGTATATTTCAGGTTTATTAAAATCCAGTTTTTATTTAAAACACTTTTTTTTTAAAGTATTATTTAATAGGTAGATGTGTGTAGCAGCTTCACAAGAGGGAGGACCCTCAGCTAAGGGAAATCCCTGATTAGATTGATACTATTATGGCAATTTATTCAGCCAATTGATAAATTCGTATGCTGCCCCTCACGGACCTGCCGCGAGTATATCTCTTTTGTAAAGTGGGGGCCCCTGCAATAAAGGATAAACCCTAGCAAGGTATACTATATTTTTGTAAGAAATGAACTGTACACACCGGGTTACGTGTAATTATACATAAGAGTAACTTAGACGTTGTTATGAGATAAAACCATTTCCACCAAGTATCATTGAGTGTTAAATCTTTTTATTTGTATTTTGTAATTCTCTCTTTTTTGTGGGTGTGGATATGATATATATACTTTTTTTTTAAACACTCTTATTTTCTTTTTTACTTTTTATATGCCCATTTCAGTCATTTTTATACACAAATTTTTACATATAACACAAAACGTTGCCTAATTTATAAAATATCTACACAATTAGACACTTCAATTCTTTAACACAGAATGTATTCCTTTCCGACGCGTTTCGGCCATTGGCCTTCCTCAGGAATTCTGTGATCTCCTTTGTAACATCAACTGTGGCTATAATGATGAGAAATGATATTTTAGTGATATATTCTTTACAGCTTGTCTATCATTCTCAGCGTCTTTATAAGTTACTTCTACTCTTTCTTCTCTGTGAAGGGTTATATCTGTCAATTTTAAGGTGATTATCCCAAAGCTAATTGTCCACCCCGTCCCGCTGGGTGCTACCGTTTCTACCTATCTGTGTCCTTATCTCTAAAATCTATACATTTATATACATATATTACACTTTTTATCAAACAATTCTGTACAATAAATACATCTATTATTCAATTCATCAGTTCATTATTTACATTAAGACATTTCTAACTTGTCTAATGCTTGCAGATGGGAGCTTGGGTAGATTATCTAAATAGGAGTATATGGGTGTTGGATGGGAGCAGAAAATCGGGGGAGGCGCCATTTAATTTTGCGCAATTTATGCCAAACATTTTAACTTGTGTGAGGTATCTGTCTTATTAATTGTCACACATGTTATCTGTGTGCACTGCCATTGATTTTTCAAAAAACGTACCATTCCAGGTTGGATGCAAAGACTCAAGTTTGCGTGGTTGTGGTGTCTCTGTCTGATGTTTACTCCCCCATTGAGTACTTTCTAATTGGGAGATATATACAATGCTTTGATGATATGAGCGGACAATATTTCTTCTAATGTTAAGCTCTAGACTTGAATAATAGGTTCTACCTGTTTAATCGCTATCGCGATCTGCAATTTCTGTTGTGGATGGTGCAAACCTCTGACGCGCTGAACTCTCGCAATTAACACAAACGGGGCGATGATGCCTGTACAAAGATTTATATAGACATTCGAATTTAAAGTTATCTATAATTCTGCTTGTACAATTTCTCTCCTTTACTAGTCTGATCATGATAATTCTACCTGTTTAGCAGCTTGGTAGCCTGAACGTTTTGTTATCGTCGGTACGAGCCTCATTAGTTCCGGTCGTTCTACTTGATACGGTGGCGATATCTAAAAGATTCAGTAAATTTTATACAAACATTTATTATTAGATGTATGTCCTGTTCTATATAACGTTCTCTGCTTTAGATTTTATAAATGAAAGGGAGGTACCACCTGAATTAGAGAAATTCAGCTTCCTAAGTTGTATGTCCCACGAGGGTTTGTTATCACTGAGGGACTTTAGACTTTAGAGGCGATCTTCTGATAAACCGCTTCTTCTATAAGCTGGTTCTCTATGTACATAGTCAAAAGGGAAAAAAGGAATCTATTTTAGATATTTATTTCAATCGGGCAGTTTTTTATTCTAATTTTAACAGTCCCTGCACATACCTTATTTATTTTCTGTTGACGCCGTAGTGCTGTCGCTCATCCCGTTATATCCGTCATACCATTTTTTTTAAAAGGAAAATCTGACTCCCTTTATGCTGCTCGTTTTTGGCGCCAAGCTGCACCCTTCTCTCAGAACTTCGCGTGTTCTCGCGTGAGTGTGGGGTGTATCTGAGGAGTACTGATGTAAAGGTTAAACATATCCGCCATCTTAGAGTGGTTCGACTTATGCTTTAATTGCAGCTGCTCTTATACCTTATTTAATTCTACTTGTATTTTTTATCTAAAGATCTTTTACACGTTATATTTGTCGCTTATTTCAACTTCTATGTATTTATGCTGGCATATACATGATAGGGACTCAATAACGATACATTTTCTCAAACTTAATGTGCTTTTGGAGATTTGAATATCACGCTGGTAGTTGCAGCTATGGACTCGTGTTTCTACATTTTCTGATGTTTCAAACAATTGAGCTTGGATTTGTACCAATGGGGGGTTAGACATCTATTTCCACTCTATGTGATGATACCCATAGAGACTAGTCACATGCTTCTTAACTGGTAAACTGAGTGCTGCCATCTGCAGGCAGTAGTCAGCCAATACTCTTATCACATCTCAGTCATTATACACATTTCCAAAGGCATAACTTCCCCATTGGTTGTTCCCATATAATTTCAACATTTTCTTTTTGTTTTTGTTCCTATTATAATATTGCTTGTTCCCATGGTATTTCAGCGTTAAGCCCATTAATTGATGTCCCCAAAAGGAAAATCCAATAAACCTCTCTCATTTTGCGGATTTTATCTTGATCTAATCCTGCTCTTGGGTTTATTCTTTCAAGGATGAACCACGATATGTGGTCAGACGTGTGATTACATTCTACGTAGTGACTTACCATCGGGGCTACCAATTTTTGAGTTCTTATTGCAGACCTGTGCTCTGTCAATCTGACATTTAGGGCTCTGCCTGTCTGTCCAACATATCCTTTATGACAGGGACATATAATCAGATAGATCACATTCGTAGTTCTGCAATTGTTTAAGTCTGATGGTTGTATAACGTGTTTGTTAAAGGTGAAACTTTCCCCTTGTATTGCACTTTGACAAGATTTGCAATTCGAGCAGCTATAATTGCCTGCCACTGGTTTCATATTTGTTATTGATCGCTGCGTGGTGGTTATATTACTTGTCATTCTTGATCTCACTATGTGATCCTTGAGTGTTTTATTTTTTTTGTATGCAAAAATGGGCTTGGGCAACTTTTCTGATTTGGGAACATTGGCATTTAATACGTGCCAATTTGCACAGACAGTCTGTCTTATTCTTTCATTGATATTTGAGTGTTTTGTTACAAATACCAATTGAGGGATGTCTTTGCTTTTTTTCGGTTGTAGCAGACTTTGTCGGTCATAAAAACGAGCCCGTTTAAATGAGTCTCTTATAATTTTCTTGGGGTATCCTCTGGTCAGGAATTTTTCTTTCATAGTGACTGCTTTTATATCATAATCTTGTATATTTGTGCAGTTTTGCCTCAGCCTTAGGAATTCTCCGAATGGTACACTGTTTTTTTTGGTTGCAGGATGGTAGCTATCGTAGTGGAGAAGTGTATTTTTTGCAGTGGGTTTGACAAAGAGGTCAACAATTAATGAACCCATTTTATGTTTTATCACTACATCTAAGTAGTTTACTTGTTCCCTGTCTGCATGATTTGTGAACCTAATGTTACTGTCACATAAGTCTATCCACTGTAGAAAGTCTTCTAACTTATCTTCATTATCGATCGAGATGAAGAACACGTCATCTATATATCTTGCCCAGTTGGTCACTGACTCAAAAAAGGGTGCCACCTCATTAAAAACAAATTGAGATTCGAAGTGGGCCATGTAGATATTAGCTATGGTGGGCGCACAAGAGGCCCCCATGCTGACTCCTTGTTGCTGTTTGTACAGCTTGCTATTGAATTCGAAAACATTGTCATTTAAGACAATATTCAGGCACTCTAAGACAAATACAGTTGGGCACTGGATTTTATATTTTTGTATAAACCAATGTGTGGCATGTAGTGCCCCAGAAATTGGAATGTTACTGTACAATGTTACAATGTCCATTGTAACTAAGATGTGAGCTGTGTTACAGTAGGGCACATTCTCTACAAGGTTTATAATCTGTCTAGTGTCCTGCACATGTCCAGGGATGTTCGCAACATGTGGACATAGTATTGTGTCTATATATTTAGCTAGTGGTTCTGTCACCGAGCCTATAGTTGTTACAATTGGTCTTAGGGGTGGGTCTTGCGTGTCTTTATGCACCTTAGGGATACCATAGATGCTTGCTAGTCTCGGTTTCTCTACGTTGAGATATTCACTCTCCTTATTACATATCTCACCGTTTCTGAGTGCCTGATTAGTCAGCTTTTTGATTTTATTTTTGGTTTGAGTCGTTGGATCTTTAGTTATTGGGGCATAGAAGCGAAGATCACTTAGCATCACTTCCATTTTAGAAATATATTGTGACGTTTCATACACCACAATGCCCCCTCCTTTATCACAGGCTTTTATTGTGATTTTTTCATTGCTCTTAATCGTATTCATTGCTTTATATTGACTTATTGTCAGATTGAATTCTGGTTTTGGGACATAGCTAGTGATGTTAGAGAATTTCTCATTCATAATATGCTCAAAAATAGCTACCTGAGGTGGCACTTGTTCTAGGGTTGGGGTGAACATAGACTTAGGTTTCAAGCCCGATAAATTTGTGGGCTCTATATTTGGGTCTTTGTTCTGAAAAAAGAATTTCAATCTGATTTTTCTAAGGAAGATCTGCAGGTCTCTAAATAAATCGAACTTATTCAGCCCCGAATGCGGAGCGAATGAGAGACCTTTGGACAAGACTTCAATGGTGTCTGTGGATAGCCTTTGGGTTGTTAAATTAAATATGGGTAATTGATCTAATTCTTCCAGTAGCGGTTGTTCCTTGTCTCTAGATAATGATCGTAGCCCATCTCTTGATGTGCTGGGTGTTGATATTCTTGTTGTGGGGCATTCTGAAACCTTTGATGGTATTGTGGTCTCCAGTTTGTGCGTCTCGCTGGGCGTTGGCCTAAAAAAGGACGTCTGCCTTGGTATCTAGAATTTGGCCTTCCGCGTTGATAGCCTCCATCATATGAGGCTCCATCACTATCTGAACCTGAAGATTCCGAAAAGGTATTAACCTTTTTCCCATATCTATTCTGTCTAGGACCCCAGGTATCCATTCCATCTTCATTATTGGTATAGTAATTATCAGATAGGTAGGCATACACTGTTTCTCTTTTAAAGAATTTAATATCTTTTTGCAGTTTATCTGTTTTTCTTTTTATAAGGTACTCTGCATAAGATTCCACGTCTTTTTCTATTTCATCCAGTGTTTTCTTTGCATCTTCCAAAATACCTGATTTCTTGATCTTCTCTTCTAGTTCTGGAATTTCTTTGGCTAATTCCTGTAACATTCCTTTCGCTGTCTCTACTATTAACATCATATAGTCCCTGGAGCACCGGTTCGATATGAGAGACCAGCGCTCCAGGAACTCCTTGATGTGTGTGAATAGGCCTGGGATGTTACGTACCCTCAGACCCTGCGGTATGACTCCCGCTTTCAGGTATTGAAGCATGAACTGCCCATGCTGTTCAATACGTTTTAGCTTTTTTCTTAGTCCCAAAAGTGTATTTACTTCCTTATTTTGGTCCTGACCAGTTGTTATGGAATCTCCAAAAGAGACTGAGCTCCCTACCATACTGGCAAATTGTTCATCCGTGAACCCGAATGATGGCAGTTTCGCCATATCTAATGCAGTATATTTCAGGTTTATTAAAATCCAGTTTTTATTTAAAACACTTTTTTTTTAAAGTATTATTTAATAGGTAGATGTGTGTAGCAGCTTCACAAGAGGGAGGACCCTCAGCTAAGGGAAATCCCTGATTAGATTGATACTATTATGGCAATTTATTCAGCCAATTGATAAATTCGTATGCTGCCCCTCACGGACCTGCCGCGAGTATATCTCTTTTGTAAAGTGGGGGCCCCTGCAATAAAGGATAAACCCTAGCAAGGTATACTATATTTTTGTAAGAAATGAACTGTACACACCGGGTTACGTGTAATTATACATAAGAGTAACTTAGACGTTGTTATGAGATAAAACCATTTCCACCAAGTATCATTGAGTGTTAAATCTTTTTATTTGTATTTTGTAATTCTCTCTTTTTTGTGGGTGTGGATATGATATATATACTTTTTTTTTAAACACTCTTATTTTCTTTTTTACTTTTTATATGCCCATTTCAGTCATTTTTATACACAAATTTTTACATATAACACAAAACGTTGCCTAATTTATAAAATATCTACACAATTAGACACTTCAATTCTTTAACACAGAATGTATTCCTTTCCGACGCGTTTCGGCCATTGGCCTTCCTCAGGAATTCTGTGATCTCCTTTGTAACATCAACTGTGGCTATAATGATGAGAAATGATATTTTAGTGATATATTCTTTACAGCTTGTCTATCATTCTCAGCGTCTTTATAAGTTACTTCTACTCTTTCTTCTCTGTGAAGGGTTATATCTGTCAATTTTAAGGTGATTATCCCAAAGCTAATTGTCCACCCCGTCCCGCTGGGTGCTACCGTTTCTACCTATCTGTGTCCTTATCTCTAAAATCTATACATTTATATACATATATTACACTTTTTATCAAACAATTCTGTACAATAAATACATCTATTATTCAATTCATCAGTTCATTATTTACATTAAGACATTTCTAACTTGTCTAATGCTTGCAGATGGGAGCTTGGGTAGATTATCTAAATAGGAGTATATGGGTGTTGGATGGGAGCAGAAAATCGGGGGAGGCGCCATTTAATTTTGCGCAATTTATGCCAAACATTTTAACTTGTGTGAGGTATCTGTCTTATTAATTGTCACACATGTTATCTGTGTGCACTGCCATTGATTTTTCAAAAAACGTACCATTCCAGGTTGGATGCAAAGACTCAAGTTTGCGTGGTTGTGGTGTCTCTGTCTGATGTTTACGCCCCCATTGAGTACTTTCTAATTGGGAGATATATACAATGCTTTGATGATATGAGCGGACAATATTTCTTCTAATGTTAAGCTCTAGACTTGAATAATAGGTTCTACCTGTTTAATCGCTATCGCGATCTGCAATTTCTGTTGTGGATGGTGCAAACCTCTGACGCGCTGAACTCTCGCAATTAACACAAACGGGGCGATGATGCCTGTACAAAGATTTATATAGACATTCGAATTTAAAGTTATCTATAATTCTGCTTGTACAATTTCTCTCCTTTACTAGTCTGATCATGATAATTCTACCTGTTTAGCAGCTTGGTAGCCTGAACGTTTTGTTATCGTCGGTACGAGCCTCATTAGTTCCGGTCGTTCTACTTGATACGGTGGCGATATCTAAAAGATTCAGTAAATTTTATACAAACATTTATTATTAGATGTATGTCCTGTTCTATATAACGTTCTCTGCTTTAGATTTTATAAATGAAAGGGAGGTACCACCTGAATTAGAGAAATTCAGCTTCCTAAGTTGTATGTCCCACGAGGGTTTGTTATCACTGAGGGACTTTAGACTTTAGAGGCGATCTTCTGATAAACCGCTTCTTCTATAAGCTGGTTCTCTATGTACATAGTCAAAAGGGAAAAAAGGAATCTATTTTAGATATTTATTTCAATCGGGCGGTTTTTTATTCTAATTTTAACAGTCCCTGCACATACCTTATTTATTTTCTGTTGACGCCGTAGTGCTGTCGCTCATCCCGTTATATCCGTCATACCATTTTTTTTAAAAGGAAAATCTGACTCCCTTTATGCTGCTCGTTTTTGGCGCCAAGCTGCACCCTTCTCTCAGAACTTCGCGTGTTCTCGCGTGAGTGTGGGGTGTATCTGAGGAGTACTGATGTAAAGGTTAAACATATCCGCCATCTTAGAGTGGTTCGACTTATGCTTTAATTGCAGCTGCTCTTATACCTTATTTAATTCTACTTGTATTTTTTATCTAAAGATCTTTTACACGTTATATTTGTCGCTTATTTCAACTTCTATTTATTTATGCTGGCATATACATGATAGGGACTCAATAACGATAAATTTTCTCAAACTTAATGTGCTTTTGGAGATTTGAATATCACGCTGGTAGTTGCAGCTATGGACTCGTGTTTCTACATTTTCTGATGTTTCAAACAATTGAGCTTGGATTTGTACCAATGGGGGGTTAGACATCTATTTCCACTCTATGTGATGATACCCATAGAGACTAGTCACATGCTTCTTAACTGGTAAACTGAGTTCTGCCATCTGCAGGCAGTAGTCAGCCATTACTCTTATCACATCTCAGTCATTATACACATTTCCAAAGGCATAACTTCCCCATTGGTTGTTCCCATATAATTTCAACATTTTCTTTTTGTTTTTGTTCCTATTATAATATTGCTTGTTCCCATGGTATTTCAGCGTTAAGCCCATTAATTGATGTCCCCAAAAGGAAAATCCAATAAACCTCTCTCATTTTGCGGATTTTATCTTGATCTAATCCTGCTCTTGGGTTTATTCTTTCAAGGATGAACCACGATATGTGGTCAGACGTGTGATTACATTCTACGTAGTGACTTACCATCGGTGCTACCAATTTTTGAGTTCTTATTGCAGACCTGTGCTCTGTCAATCTGACATTTAGGGCTCTGCCTGTCTGTCCAACATATCCTTTATGACAGGGACATATAATCAGATAGATCACATTCGTAGTTCTGCAATTGTTTAAGTCTGATGGTCGTATAACGTGTTTGTTAAAGGTGAAACTTTCCCCTTGTATTGCACTTTGACAAGATTTGCAATTCGAGCAGCTATAATTGCCTGCCACTGGTTTCATATTTGTTATTGATCGCTGCGTGGTGGTTATATTACTTGTCATTCTTGATCTCACTATGTGATCCTTGAGTGTTTTATTTTTTTTGTATGCAAAAATGGGCTTGGGCAACTTTTCTGATTTGGGAACATTGGCATTTAATACGTGCCAATTTGCACAGACAGTCTGTCTTATTCTTTCATTGATATTTGAGTGTTTTGTTACAAATACCAATTGAGGGATGTCTTTGCTTTTTTTCGGTTGTAGCAGACTTTGTCGGTCATAAAAACGAGCCCGTTTAAATGAGTCTCTTATAATTTTCTTGGGGTATCCTCTGGTCAGGAATTTTTCTTTCATAGTGACTGCTTTTATATCATAATCTTGTATATTTGTGCAGTTTCGCCTCAGCCTTAGGAATTCTCCGAATGGTACACTGTTTTTTTGGGTTGCAGGATGGTAGCTATCGTAGTGGAGAAGTGTATTTTTTGCAGTGGGTTTGACAAAGAGGTCAACAATTAATGAACCCATTTTATGTTTTATCACTACATCTAAGTAGTTTACTTGTTCCCTGTCAGCATGATTTGTGAACCTAATGTTACTGTCACATAAGTCTATCCACTGTAGAAAGTCTTCTAACTTATCTTCATTATCGATCCAGATGAAGAACACGTCATCTATATATCTTGCCCAGTTGGTCACTGACTCAAAAAAGGGTGCCACCTCATTAAAAACAAATTGAGATTCGAAGTGGGCCATGTAGATATTAGCTATGGTGGGCGCACAAGAGGCCCCCATGCTGACTCCTTGTTGCTGTTTGTACAGCTTGCTATTGAATTCGAAAACATTGTCATTTAAGACAATATTCAGGCACTCTAAGACAAATACAGTTGGGCACTGGATTTTATATTTTTGTATAAACCAATGTGTGGCATGTAGTGCCCCAGAAATTGGAATGTTACTGTACAATGTTACAATGTCCATTGTAACTAAGATGTGAGCTGTGTTACAGTAGGGCACATTCTCTACAAGGTTTATAATCTGTCTAGTGTCCTGCACATGTCCAGGGATGTTCGCAACATGTGGACATAATATTGTGTCTATATATTTAGCTAGTGGTTCTGTCACCGAGCCTATAGTTGTTACAATTGGTCTTAGGGGTGGGTCTTGCGTGTCTTTATGCACCTTAGGGATACCATAGATGCTTGCTAGTCTCGGTTTCTCTACGTTGAGATATTCACTCTCCTTATTACATATCTCACCGTTTCTGAGTGCCTGATTAGTCAGCTTTTTGATTTTATTTTTGGTTTGAGTCGTTGGATCTTTAGTTATTGGGGCATAGAAGCGAAGATCACTTAGCATCACTTCCATTTTAGAAATATATTGTGACGTTTCATACACCACAATGCCCCCTCCTTTATCACAGGCTTTTATTGTGATTTTTTCATTGCTCTTAATCGTATTCATTGCTTTATATTGACTTATTGTCAGATTGAATTCTGGTTTTGGGACATAGCTAGTGATGTTAGAGAATTTCTCATTCATAATATGCTCAAAAATAGCTACCTGAGGTGGCACTTGTTCTAGGGTTGGGGTGAACATAGACTTAGGTTTCAAGCCCGATAAATTTGTGGGCTCTATATTTGGGTCTTTGTTCTGAAAAAAGAATTTCAATCTGATTTTTCTAAGGAAGATCTGCAGGTCTCTAAATAAATCGAACTTATTCAGCCCCGAATGCGGAGCGAATGAGAGACCTTTGGACAAGACTTCAATGGTGTCTGTGGATAGCCTTTGGGTTGTTAAATTAAATATGGGTAATTGATCTAATTCTTCCAGTAGCGGTTGTTCATTGTCTCTAGATAATGATCGTAGCCCATCTCTTGATGTGCCGGGTGTTGATATTCTTGTTGTGGGGCATTCTGAAACCTTTGATGGTATTGTGGTCTCCAGTTTGTGCGTCTCGCTGGGCGTTGGCCTAAAAAAGGACGTCTGCCTTGGTATCTAGAATTTGGCCTTCCGCGTTGATAGCCTCCATCATATGAGGCTCCATCACTATCTGAACCTGAAGATTCCGAAAAGGTATTAACCTTTTTCCCATATCTATTCTGTCTAGGACCCCAGGTATCCATTCCATCTTCATTATTGGTATAGTAATTATCAGATAGGTAGGGATACACTGTTTCTCTTTTAAAGAATTTAATATCTTTTTGCAGTTATCTGTTTTTCTTTTTATAAGGTACTCTGCATAAGATTCCACGTCTTTTTCTATTTCATCCAGTGTTTTCTTTGCATCTTCCAAAATACCTGATTTCTTGATCTTCTCTTCTAGTTCTGGAATTTCTTTGGCTAATTCCTGTAACATTCCTTTCGCTGTCTCTACTATTAACATCATATAGTCCCTGGAGCACCGGTTCGATATGAGAGACCAGCGCTCCAGGAACTCCTTGATGTGTGTGAATAGGCCTGGGATGTTACGTACCCTCAGACCCTGCGGTATGACTCCCGCTTTCAGGTATTGAAGCATGAACTGCCCATGCTGTTCAATACGTTTTAGCTTTTTTCTTAGTCCCAAAAGTGTATTTACTTCCTTATTTTTGGTCCTGACCAGTTGTTATGGAATCTCCAAAAGAGACTGAGCTCCCTACCATACTGGCAAATTGTTCATCCGTGAACCCGAATGATGGCAGTTTCGCCATATCTAATGCAGTATATTTCAGGTTTATTAAAATCCAGTTTTTATTTAAAACACTTTTTTTTTTAAAGTATTATTTAATAGGTAGATGTGTGTAGCAGCTTCACAAGAGGGAGGACCCTCAGCTAAGGGAAATCCCTGATTAGATTGATACTATTATGGCAATTTATTCAGCCAATTGATAAATTCGTATGCTGCCCCTCACGGACCTGCCGCGAGTATATCTCTTTTGTAAAGTGGGGGCCCCTGCAATAAAGGATAAACCCTAGCAAGGTATACTATATTTTTGTAAGAAATGAACTGTACACACCGGGTTACGTGTAATTATACATAAGAGTAACTTAGACGTTGTTATGAGATAAAACCATTTCCACCAAGTATCATTGAGTGTTAAATCTTTTTATTTGTATTTTGTAATTCTCTCTTTTTTGTGGGTGTGGATATGATATATATACTTTTTTTTTAAACACTCTTATTTTCTTTTTTACTTTTTATATGCCCATTTCAGTCATTTTTATACACAAATTTTTACATATAACACAAAACGTTGCCTAATTTATAAAATATCTACACAATTAGACACTTCAATTCTTTAACACAGAATGTATTCCTTTCCGACGCGTTTCGGCCATTCGCCTTCCTCAGGAATTCTGTGATCTCCTTTGTAACATCAACTGTGGCTATAATGATGAGAAATGATATTTTAGTGATATATTCTTTACAGCTTGTCTATCATTCTCAGCGTCTTTATAAGTTACTTCTACTCTTTCTTCTCTGTGAAGGGTTATATCTGTCAATTTTAAGGTGATTATCCCAAAGCTAATTGTCCACCCCGTCCCGCTGGGTGCTACCGTTTCTACCTATCTGTGTCCTTATCTCTAAAATCTATACATTTATATACATATATTACACTTTTTATCAAACAATTCTGTACAATAAATACATCTATTATTCAATTCATCAGTTCATTATTTACATTAAGACATTTCTAACTTGTCTAATGCTTGCAGATGGGAGCTTGGGTAGATTATCTAAATAGGAGTATATGGGTGATGGATGGGAGAAGAAAATCGGGGGAGGCGCCATTTAATTTTGCGCAATTTATGCCAAACATTTTAACTTGTGTGACGTATCTGTCTTATTAATTGTCACACATGTTATCTGTGTGCACTGCCATTGATTTTTCCAAAAACGTACCATTCCAGGTTGGATGCAAAGACTCAAGTTTGCGTGGTTGTGGTGTCTCTGTCTGATGTTTACGCCCCCATTGAGTACTTTCTAATTGGGAGATATATACAATGCTTTGATGATATGAGCGGACAATATTTCTTCTAATGTTAAGCTCTAGACTTGAATTATAGGTTCTACCTGTTTAATCGCTATCGCGATCTGCAATTTCTGTTGTGGATGGTGCAAACCTCTGACGCGCTGAACTCTCGCAATTAACACAAACGGGGCGATGATGCCTGTACAAAGATTTATATAGACATTCGAATTTAAAGTTATCTATAATTCTGCTTGTACAATTTCTCTCCTTTACTAGTCTGATCATGATAATTCTACCTGTTTAGCAGCTTGGTAGCCTGAACGTTTTGTTATCGTCGGTACGAGCCTCATTAGTTCCGGTCGTTCTACTTGATACGGTGGCGATATCTAAAAGATTCAGTAAATTTTATACAAACATTTATTATTAGATGTATGTCCTGTTCTATATAACGTTCTCTGCTTTAGATTTTATAAATGAAAGGGAGGTACCACCTGAATTAGAGAAATTCAGCTTCCTAAGTTGTATGTCCCACGAGGGTTTGTTATCACTGAGGGACTTTAGACTTTAGAGGCGATCTTCTGATAAACCGCTTCTTCTATAAGCTGGTTCTCTATGTACATAGTCAAAAGGGAAAAAAGGAATCTATTTTAGATATTTATTTCAATCGGGCGGTTTTTTATTCTAATTTTAACAGTCCTTGCACATACCTTATTTATTTTCTGTTGACGCCGTAGTGCTGTCGCTCATCCCGTTATATCCGTCATACCATTTTTTTTAAAAGGAAAATCTGACTCCCTTTATGCTGCTCGTTTTTGGCGCCAAGCTGCACCCTTCTCTCAGAACTTCGCGTGTTCTCGCGTGAGTGTGGGGTGTATCTGAGGAGTACTGATGTAAAGGTTAAACATATCCGCCATCTTAGAGTGGTTCGACTTATGCTTTAATTGCAGCTGCTCTTATACCTTATTTAATTCTACTTGTATTTTTTTATCTAAAGATCTTTTACACGTTATATTTGTCGCTTATTTCAACTTCTATGTATTTATGCTGGCATATACATGATAGGGACTCAATAACGATAAATTTTCTCAAACTTAATGTGCTTTTGGAGATTTGAATATCACGCTGGTAGTTGCAGCTATGGACTCGTGTTTCTACATTTTCTGATGTTTCAAACAATTGAGCTTGGATTTGTACCAATGGGGGGTTACACATCTATTTCCACTCTATGTGATGATACCCATAGAGACTAGTCACATGCTTCTTAACTGGTAAACTGAGTGCTGCCATCTGCAGGCAGTAGTCAGCCATTACTCTTATCACATCTTAGTCATTATACACATTTCCAAAGGCATAACTTCCCCATTGGTTGTTCCCATATAATTTCAACATTTTCTTTTTGTTTTTGTTCCTATTATAATATTGCTTGTTCCCATGGTATTTCAGCGTTAAGCCAATTAATTGATGTCCCCAAAAGGAAAATCCAATAAACCTCTCTCATTTTGCGGATTTTATCTTGATCTAATCCTGCTCTTGGGTTTATTCTTTCAAGGATGAACCACGATATGTGGTCAGACGTGTGATTACATTCTACGTAGTGACTTACCATCGGGGCTACCAATTTTTGAGTTCTTATTGCAGACCTGTGCTCTGTCAATCTGACATTTAGGGCTCTGCCTGTCTGTCCAACATATCCTTTATGACAGGGACATATAATCAGATAGATCACATTCGTAGTTCTGCAATTGTTTAAGTCTGATGGTCGTATAACGTGTTTGTTAAAGGTGAAACTTTCCCCTTGTATTGCACTTTGACAAGATTTGCAATTCGAGCAGCTATAATTGCCTGCCACTGGTTTCATATTTGTTATTGATCGCTGCGTGGTGGTTATATTACTTGTCATTCTTGATCTCACTATGTGATCCTTGAGTGTTTTATTTTTTTTGTATGCAAAAATGGGCTTGGGCAACTTTTCTGATTTGGGAACATTGGCATTTAATACGTGCCAATTTGCACAGACAGTCTGTCTTATTCTTTCATTGATATTTGAGTGTTTTGTTACAAATACCAATTGAGGGATGTCTTTGCTTTTTTTCGGTTGTAGCAGACTTTGTCGGTCATAAAAACGAGCCCGTTTAAATGAGTCTCTTATAATTTTCTTGGGGTATCCTCTGGTCAGGAATTTTTCTTTCATAGTGACTGCTTTTATATCATAATCTTGTATATTTGTGCAGTTTCTCCTCAGCCTTAGGAATTCTCCGAATGGTACACTGTTTTTTTGGGTTGCAGGATGGTAGCTATCGTAGTGGAGAAGTGTATTTTTTGCAGTGGGTTTGACAAAGAGGTCAACAATTAATGAACCCATTTTATGTTTTATCACTACATCTAAGTAGTTTACTTGTTCCCTGTCTGCATGATTTGTGAACCTAATGTTACTGTCACATAAGTCTATCCACTGTAGAAAGTCTTCTAACTTATCTTCATTATCGATCCAGATGAAGAACACGTCATCTATATATCTTGCCCAGTTGGTCACTGACTCAAAAAAGGGTGCCACCTCATTAAAAACAAATTGAGATTCGAAGTGGGCCATGTAGATATTAGCTATGGTGGGCGCACAAGAGGCCCCCATGCTGACTCCTTGTTGCTGTTTGTACAGCTTGCTATTGAATTCGAAAACATTGTCATTTAAGACAATATTCAGGCACTCTAAGACAAATACAGTTGGGCACTGGATTTTATATTTTTGTATAAACCAATGTGTGGCATGTAGTGCCCCAGAAATTGGAATGTTACTGTACAATGTTACAATGTCCATTGTAACTAAGATGTGAGCTGTGTTACAGTAGGGCACATTCTCTACAAGGTTTATAATCTGTCTAGTGTCCTGCACATGTCCAGGGATGTTCGCAACATGTGGACATAGTATTGTGTCTATATATTTAGCTAGTGGTTCTGTCACCGAGCCTATAGTTGTTACAATTGGTCTTAGGGGTGGGTCTTGCGTGTCTTTATGCACCTTAGGGATACCATAGATGCTTGCTAGTCTCGGTTTCTCTACGCTGAGATATTCACTCTCCTTATTACATATCTCACCGTTTCTGAGTGCCTGATTAGTCAGCTTTTTGATTTTATTTTTGGTTTGAGTCGTTGGATCTTTAGTTATTGGGGCATAGAAGCGAAGATCACTTAGCATCACTTCCATTTTAGAAATATATTGTGACGTTTCATACACCACAATGCCCCCTCCTTTATCACAGGCTTTTATTGTGATTTTTTCATTGCTCTTAATCATATTCATTGCTTTATATTGACTTATTGTCAGATTGAATTCTGGTTTTGGGACATAGCTAGTGATGTTAGAGAATTTCTCATTCATAATATGCTCAAAAATAGCTACCTGAGGTGGCACTTGTTCTAGGGTTGGGGTGAACATAGACTTAGGTTTCAAGCCCGATAAATTTGTGGGCTCTATATTTGGGTCTTTGTTCTGAAAAAAGAATTTCAATCTGATTTTTCTAAGGAAGATCTGCAGGTCTCTAAATAAATCGAACTTATTCAGCCCCGAATGCGGAGCGAATGAGAGACCTTTGGACAAGACTTCAATGGTGTCTGTGGATAGCCTTTGGGTTGTTAAATTAAATATGGGTAATTGATCTAATTCTTCCAGTAGCGGTTGTTCCTTGTCTCTAGATAATGATCGTAGCCCATCTCTTGATGTGCTGGGTGTTGATATTCTTGTTGTGGGGCATTCTGAAACCTTTGATGGTATTGTGGTCTCCAGTTTGTGCGTCTCGCTGGGCGTTGGCCTAAAAAAGGACGTCTGCCTTGGTATCTAGAATTTGGCCTTCCGCGTTGATAGCCTCCATCATATGAGGCTCCGTCACTATCTGAACCTGAAGATTCCGAAAAGGTATTAACCTTTTTCCCATATCTATTCTGTCTAGGACCCCAGGTATCCATTCCATCTTCATTATTGGTATAGTAATTATCAGATAGGTAGGGATACACTGTTTCTCTTTTAAAGAATTTAATATCTTTTTGCAGTTTATCTGTTTTTCTTTTATAAGGTACTCTGCATAAGATTCCACGTCTTTTTCTATTTCATCCAGTGTTTTCTTTGCATCTTCCAAAATACCTGATTTCTTGATCTTCTCTTCTAGTTCTGCAATTTCTTTGGCTAATTCCTGTAACATTCCTTTCGCTGTCTCTACTATTAACATCATATAGTCCCTGGAGCACCGGTTCGATATGAGAGACCAGCGCTCCAGGAACTCTTTGATGTGTGTGAATAGGCCTGGGATGTTACGTACCCTCAGACCCTGCGGTATGACTCCCGCTTTCAGGTATTGAAGCATGAACTGCCCATGCTGTTCAATACGTTTTAGCTTTTTTCTTAGTCCCAAAAGTGTATTTACTTCCTTATTTTGGTCCTGACCAGTTGTTATGGAATCTCCAAAAGAGACTGAGCTCCCTACCATACTGGCAAATTGTTCATCCGTGAACCCGAATGATGGCAGTTTCGCCATATCTAATGCAGTATATTTCAGGTTTATTAAAATCCAGTTTTTATTTAAAACACTTTTTTTAAAAGTATTATTTAATAGGTAGATGTGTGTAGCAGCTTCACAAGAGGGAGGACCCAAGTGGATTTGTGACCTGCTCTTTTGATCTTTCCTTTGGACATTTGATGCAACGAAAATTTCTAAATGTTATAACTTTGGATGGGTGCTAATTCCAATTTGTTTTTTGTTCCCATAGCAGTTTATGCTTAATTGTCCCACCTTTAGCGTCTTTGAAACCGTTTTGAACCCAGTTCTGCAAATATTCATTGTAAGATTGGACGCAGTAATACGGATCACACACTATCAGTGTGGGGAATTCGCGATCGGTATTTTCAAGCGCCATCTTGAAAGCCTGTAGTTCAGCTCGCTGAGCTGTACAGTCTCCGAGTGATTGAGTTTTAGTGACCATTGGTCTAAATTTACCTTCGCAGTTAAACACAATGTAGCCCTACCACAATCAACACACCATCTACTTTTTGACCATAACAAGGGTAAGTGACCGCAGTGTCTAATTCTATACCCTGGGTGTGTGCATTCACACTACCCCTTAGGCCAGGGTGTCTCAGTAAATCAACAAAAACAAATTAAAACCACAGGTCAACAAGTACTAGAAAAAGTGTGAAGGGTAGAGCGAGTACCTCACGGTCGTAACACCCGAGGGGGTTGCCGGTTTAGCAATGTCCGGTATACCCACTTCTCATCATTGGTTACTCTCTCTACATAAAGGAAATGATGTACACACAAATATACTAGTACACACAGTGAGAATAGTAACAAAGTAACACAAACACCACAGTGAGTGAATTTAGACAGTACTGTGACAACATGTATGCATACTCAGACCCCAAAACAAGCAACAGGTAAGTAAAAAACTGGAAAAGTCTTGCTGGCAGTCTCCTTTCTTTATTCTGATGCTGCAAGACCCTCCATTAAAAAATGGTTAAATATATACCATATCCTTTGCTTTTTTTTTTTTTTTTTCTCATTAGCCATATGGTCGATCCAAATGTGCTCCTGGCTGCAAAAACACGAGCCCCGACCTCCCCTGTAGCACCGAGGGGCCTAATACTATGCTCCCGGTACCCAGAGAGTCAGACCCGATGTCTCCAGCAAAGCTTGGACGGACACTCTCCCTTCGGGCCAGTTCGGCCAGTTGTCCAGTGACTATACGACCTGGGGTGCCTCCCTTTGGACAAGGAGATTTTAGGCCTAATCATCGGACCCGGGGAAACAAAAAACAAAAAAAACAAAAAACAAAAAAAACAAAACCCTGTTTGACTAACTGTCCCTTCTCCAATTAACAAAAAGGTCCCAAAATCTCAAAGATCGGGGGCTACATGTTCTGGATAGGTCAACCTTCGATGCTGCATATAGTGAATACAGCCACTCTAGATGCATTGGAGGATTTATGTTAACCCAGTTTTTGCAGATTTCTCTTCTTGCTAGTAGGATGGCATAAAATAAGAACTCTCTCTCTAATCCCTTGATGTTATTATTTAGGCCGAAAATGATTAGAGACCATGTGAACGGGATAGATGATCTGAGGATAGATTCGAGTGTTGACCTGACTTCTTGCCAAAAGGTGACAATATTCGGGCACTCACAAAACATATGAAGATCTGAGGCTGCTGGAAAGGAGCATTTGCTACAACACTTCCCGGGTTGAAATTTCGAAAGTCGTTTGGGAGAGTAATACGCTCGGTGAAGCGTGAAAAAGTGGTTACGCCTCAACCATGCTGGCTTGATAATTTTATAGAGGAGGGTAAAAGATTCCTCCCATAAGTCCTCCATATGTAGATCTCCCTCTGCACCCCAGAGTTTTTCCGGGAAGTTGAGGTCGCGCTCTCCATCCTCAACGATGTGCCAATAGAAAAGTGCGACTTCCTTTCTTCCCACTGGTCTCTCCACTAGAGTGTTTTCTAGAGGACTATATTCTCCCATCATTGCTTTCTTCTTTATTTGAGTCCGAAGCCAGCTGACCAATTGTAAGTATACAATCCAGGAGAGTGATGATGTTACCCTAAGCTTAAAAGTATCCCATTCCATGATTGATCCTTCTGCCAGCAGTTCCCCCCACTGTGTTATACCTGCATCTAGTAGGACTCTTTTGACTGCGTTGGCTTCTTGTGATGATAACCCAGGTAAGTCCCAGATCGGAGCATGTTTAGATAAATATCCTATCCCAGCCTTGGATTTAATTTGAGACCATTCTTTTATAGTGCCCAGTAGTGACTTTAACCTGATTTTTTTGAAAAACTTTTGGTGGCCAAACTTGAAAAGAAAACCGTTCACTGGAAGGTCCGAACCCAATAACATTGCGTTATACATAGACCCATTTGCGTTTCCCCAGGGGATCTTGAGTAGCATCCTGGAATGGGTCAAATGAAAAGCCCAGGCGTAGTATTCCAGATCTGGCAGTGCGAGCCCCCCTTTTTCTCTTCTCCTTCTCAGTTTCTTCCAGGCCAGTCTGCTGGATTTATATCCCCAGATAAATGAGTTAATGTTTTGCTGACATTTTGCAAGCTGTTTGGTGTCAAAAGTTAATGGGATGGAGTTGAAAATGAATGTAAATTTCGGGAGAATACTTATTTTTATCAAACTGGTTCTCCCGTAGATGGTAAGCGGGAGAAAGGACCAAGCTTTCATCAAGGATTGGGATTCGCGGGAAATCCGGGCTAAGTTGGTTTGAGCCAGGTGTTCTAAATCTTTAGTTATTGTAACTCCCAAATTCCTCATTGAGGATTTTACCGGGAGTTGGAGATTATGAATGTTCCAAACCATAATTTCCGTTTTCCCTGCGTTTATTTCATATCCCGAGAATTTTCCAAACGCCTCCGCTTTCTTTATTATTATAGGGAATGCCAAAGCGGGATCTGTTGTATAAATGAGTATATCATCGGCATAGAGTCCGACCTTCTTATCCCAGCCCGAAAAAGTGAAGTGCGGAATATTAGTATCCTCCCTAATAGACTGTGCAAATGGTTCTACATATAAATTAAAGAGAAGAGGCGATAGGGGACACCCCTGCCTTGTTCCTCGGCTAATTTTAAAAGGAGTTGTTCGTGAACCATTTATTAGTAGGGATGCTCTGGGGTTATTGTATATTAAGCCTATAGCCCTACAAAATTTGGGACCAAGATTGAATTTTTTCATTATTATATTTAAATATGCCCAACTTACCCTATCAAACGCTTTTGTAGCGTCAAGAGTCATGATAGCCAGGGGTAGGCCAAAAGTTGAGGCAATATCCGCGGCTCCCACCAAATCGTAAGTTAGGTCGGCCAGTTGCCGGCCTCTAATGAACCCCTTTTGGTCAGGGTGGATAATTGATCCAATCTCGCTTCCCAATCTCGCTGCCAAAATTGACGTGAACATTTTATAATCATTATTAAGAAGCGAGATTGGGCGATATGATCCACATTCGGCTGGGTCCTTGCCTGTTTTTAATATTAAGGCTATATTCGCTTCCCCCCAAGAGCTTGGTGGTGGCTCCCCTCTAATCAGTATGTCGTTGAAAAGATTCGTAAGGACTGGAATGAGGGTAGGATTGAGTGCCCTATATAATTCTCCTGGGAGACCGTCCGGTCCTGCAGCCTTGCCCTGTGTTAATTGTTTGATATTATTAACAACTTCTAGTTCCGTTATTTCTTTATCTATATTTTCAATTTGGGCGCTATTCAATTCAGGAAGAGTTATATTGTCCAGCCATTCATTCCTTTTGTCTGAATTGGCATTGAGTTCCTCTGTATAGATATTCCGGAAGAACTCACTAAAAGCTTCACCGATGTCCGTATCTGTTAACCTACTAGTGGCTTCCCCAGCGACCCTCACCTCTTTGATGAAGTTTCTGGACTGGTCGGCTTTTATTTTCCAGGCCAACAATTTTCCAGCAGATTCGCCATATTCAAAATGCGCAAGTTTACTTGCCTGCCTTCTTTTATTTAGCCTGTCTTGCAATAATGTATCTAACTTAGCTTTTAGTTCTGTTTTCTCCTCCTGATTATCTGAGGGGACCTGATCTGATGACTCTAAGCGGGTCAGTTCTTGCTCTATTTGTAAAATTGCCTCCCCATATTTCTTTCTCCTGTAAGAGGCCCTACCAGTAATGCAGCCCCTCATAAAAGCTTTCCAGGCCTCCCAAACCATAACCAAAGAGGCAGAGCCTAAATTTTGCTGTAAGAAGGAGGCAGTTTCATTTATCAGATAATCTTTCTCCTCTTCCTCCAGTAAAATTGTTCGGTCAAAGGACCAAGATGGATGAGTAGATTTCTGCTCTAATTTTACCGAGAAAAGAATGGCAGAATGATCTGAGAGATGCAACGGCAGGTATGTTATGTTTTTAACCTGATCTTTGAGAGAGATACTGAATAAGGCATAATCAGTTCGTGATTTATGTCTATATTTGTAATTGTGAAAAGAGACTCCCATGGTTTTACCAGCTCTTTGTCTCCATAGGTCGTTTAAGCCAAGATTCGACATACATCTAAGAAGTGTATCTCTCTTGTTACTGTGTGCTACAGCCCTGGAAGTGGGAGATTTGTCTAATTTTGGATCTAGGACGAGATTGAAATCGCCCATCCATATTATGGGGTCAGGACGAGTAATCAGATGATTCTGCAAAATATTCAGATACGAAGGATCGTCCTGATTAGGTCCATAATAGCTAGTAATGGTGAGACCCTTAGAATGTAGTTGGGCATTGACTATCAGCCATCTGCCACTCGCATCTGTTTTCCAGTCCATGATCTGGACCTTGCTGCTTTTTTAAAAATGATGGCAGTACCACGAATACTAGCGTTATGGTCCGTGCTTATAAATTTATCAACCCATTTAAGTTTTTTAAGTATATCTGTAATCTCTTGTTTGTTTAGATGTGTTTCCTGAATCGCAATGATCTGCACGGGTGAATCTCGTAGATACTGTAAGATTCTATTCCTCCTCGCCCTTACTCGCAGACCATTTACGTTACAGGATAAGAATTTAATATCTGACATTCATTTTTAGGCTCTTTAACATAGTTTTCCAACCCTCAGCTCTGATACCTTTATTGCAAGACTGCCTGTCATTGGCTATATCTATTTCTGTTTTGACCAAACAGCAGCTGTGAAACAACATTGGATCCATTACCTTCGTGATTATAAAATTCGGTTTATGAGGACTTTTATTTTTTGCCTTCCCTTTCCCACCCCTGGAAACCCCCCCCCCCAACTTACTCTGGCATGATGTATTGCCAGCTTTTCGTCTCTGACGTGTTCACCTTCCATGCCCTAATATCACTCTTATCGGTCATAACGCTTTATATATAAGCAGTGGCGATTAGTAGTTAGTGGAAATGTGGTTATAATCTCTTGTCTGGTAGTTATATTATTACTTATTATTGCTGATGTTGATCTTCGAGTTACCAGGGTGAGTTTGGGAGGGAATATAAGAATTATAATTAGGCCCCTTTGCAACCTAATATAACTCAGAATTTCTGACAGTGGATTTACAGGGGATTGAGATCTATAGTGAAATTCCCGTGTTAATGACCGTTTATTTATATATCAACCAATACTATTTTGAATTCTTACGTTTTAATGAAAAATGTATGTGCTATTTTATCTTTCCTCTTTATTTATTTATTTTTTTAATCTTTTTTTTCCCTCATCCATCGTTTATTTCACCATTATATTTGTATTTATTTTTTATTTTTTTACTTCCTCACCCAAACGCTCGTGATTTCTTCTCCCCCCCCTTTTTTTTTCCCCCTCTTTTCTAACTCCCTTTTTTTCCATTTTGTTTGTTAAAGGAGAAACCTTTACAGATTCCTCCGTTTTTTTTTTTTTATATATTTTTTACTAGGTCTTTTTTACCCGCGATCTGGGGGGTTTACGTGCTCATTAATAGTGACTAGTAGCTCGTCAGCTTCGAGAGGAGATTTAACATTGTACATTTTGTTATTGTGCATTATCCTTAGGAAGGCAGGGAATCTCATTTGCACGGTAGCTCCTAGACTTCTGAACTTCTCCATCCGTTGACCTAATTCCCACTGCCTGTCTAGTGTGGTTTTAGACAGGTCGGACCTAATTCAAAAGAGAAGTCTAAGGCTATCAAGGTCTTGGCTTTTAGGGCTAGATTCAGAATCTTTTCTTTTAAAGAATATGTCAAGAAATTCACCAAGATCTTCCTTGGTTTATCTCTGCCTGATTTAAGGCGGAATGGATCCCGGTGTACCCTCTGGATATCTGTTTCTATCTCAGACAAGGGTTCCTCCAGATTGAGAGAGTCTTTTAGTATGGTTGCTACAACGATACCAGATCAGTTCCCAAATACCGCCTTACTGGTGCCGAGTCCCTCCGGCGCTTCCGACGATCCTCACCCGGTGCTCCGGGGGAGACCAGGAAGTAGCCCAGGGCGGTAGCTCCGCCCCCGTGCCTGCGTAACGTGACACAAAGCGGTGCGGTCATTTTGAAATGGGTATCTTTATCACCACGAACAAAACAATTCTAGAGTCAAAATAGAATATACAGGTTGGATGAAAAAATGCGAGGGACAGATTATCATTTGGGTATTCACTATTTTAAATCATTCTGTTATCTTCCATATTTATATCAAATTATTGTGATGTGATTACAGCACAGAGCGGCCATCTTGGAATGGGTTTGTATGGAGTGACTCACTCCATACTATTGGAATGTATAATGCGGGCATCAATATATATGTGTCAACACAACCAGAACATCAAAGTTAAAACAAGTTGCTGGAAGGAGGACCTAATATGATGTTCAATATTGATAAAATTGGTAATTACACGTCACAATGGAAGGGAATCATGTGATGTTCAGTATTAAAAAGAATAACATGTCATTATGTGATACTGTTGGAAAACAACCTCGCGTGTTGCATGTAGATCTTAAAAACAAGGAAAAAGTGTTAACAAGGTGTAACCAGCTGAGTGTATACAGATAGCTATTCATAAGATAGGGGTAAACAAAAAGTTGTCACCGCCTACTAACTTTGTTCCACTCAATATTTTCGTTTAATCCCACCTGATCAGCTTTTTCTAGGAAAATCCATTTCGCCTCTTTTCTTGCCAGAATGCTATCCAGATTGTGTGAATCCCCTACCACTTTTTCAAGGACAGTCCATTTTAATGTTTTAGGGTCATGTCCTGCATCATTGAAATGCTGCACCAGGCGTGTAGTCGGTTTTTTTGCTCTTATTGTACTCAAGTGTTCCTGGATGCGGATCTTAACTTTGCGGGTGGTAAGTCCAATGTAATACAGACCACAACTATATGTAAGTCTGTAAATCACATGAGATGTATTGCAGTTGCTGAACCGCTTTAAAAACCAGGTTCGGCCATCACGTAATGTGACACTCTTTGTGGCTGATGTAAGGCCACATACTGAGCAACTGCCACATGGATAATGTCCCGTGGGGATGGTATTGGA
The DNA here is from genome assembly GCF_964261635.1 of Lissotriton helveticus. Lineage (NCBI taxonomy): Eukaryota > Metazoa > Chordata > Amphibia > Caudata > Salamandridae > Lissotriton > Lissotriton helveticus. The sequence continues at coordinate 491,881,450 of NC_136072.1, read as the reverse complement.
CTGGGGAGTGCTAAGCGCTCGCGTGTGTACCAATTTGTCACGCAAGTTGGATGCTCTCTTAAAAGCAAAACGGGGGTTGGCATTTTCTCAGTGTTGGTATCCAATATGGACCAATGTTTCCTGATGATTTGTCTGATCCTTGTTGAAAGTGGATCAAAGGTCGTGACCACAGGGAGGCAAATTTGCTTGTCTTTCAGATTGCTCTCAAGTAGTGCTTCTCGGGGTGTATTGAGTGCCCTCCTCTGTGCATGTTTAATCACTTTTTTAGGGTAATCCCTTTGTTGCAGCTTGGTGGCTAATTCTGCTGATTGATCCAAAAATGCTTCTCTGGTGGAACAATTACGCCGGTATCTCAAAAACTGACCAACCGGAAGATTATCGCGCAGGGCCCTCGGATGGAACGAGTGGTAATGAAGAAGAGAGTTCTTGTCAGTTTCCTTGTGGTGCACACTTGTCATCAGTGCTTGGTCCCTTGCGACAATATCCACGTCCAAATAGACTGCAGATACGTTTCTGATGGTCCAGGTGAACCGTAAGCTAGTGTCTGCATGGTTCAACCACTGTAGAAACAAATCCAAAAGGTCCTCTGTACCTGACCAGATACAGAGGACATCATCAATATAACGTTTCCATAACGAAATATTGCCTCGATATGGATCGGACGGATGGTTGACCACATTTGTCTCGAACTGGCCCACATAAATGCAGGCAAGACTCGGAGCAAATGTGGCCCCTGGGGGATGCTGGTATACAATGACTCAATGTCAATTGAAACCAGAAGTTGACTTTCGGGATCGAACACAGTATCTTTCAAGATGGTAAGGATATCTGTGGTGTCCTGCACGTATGAATCCTGAGTAACCACGGCCTCTCGTAGAAAGAAGTCCGCGAACTGGGAAAGGGATTCCAGTTTTGATTGAATCCCAGAAACGATGGGGCGGCCGGGAGGAGGGCGTTGGGGCTTGTGAATCTTTGGCAAGATGTAAAATGCCGGAACTCTGGGGTTGTTGTTAGTAATGAAATCCGCCTCCTTAGAAGTAATCCATTTTTTAGCCACCGCATACCGCCACCATATTTTTTATGGTTTCTGCGTGTTCAGGAGAAGGATCACGTACCAGAGGGTGGTAATTGGTTCGTACACCAAGAAGCTTAAGAATCTCAGCCTCGTAGTCGGCGGTATTCAATACGACTACTGCTCCGCCCTTATCGGCTGGCTTGATAGTAATAGCCGCATTTTTTTACAGGGCTGCCACAGCCACCCATTCCTCTTTGGTCATATTATTGCCCTTTCGTAGTTCCTGATCTGATTCAAGGGACTCGATGTCTTTGATAATGCGTTGTTCAAACACCGCCACTTCGGGGCCCACGAGCGAGGTGGGAGGACAAAAACTAGAGGGGCGCCGGAGATTGGCCCCTTCATGGGGCCCTCATGACTGAATATTTGAGGGCTGGTGCTTTTCCCCCCAGTTTATTAGTATGTTTAGAGCCGAAGATTTTCCTTGAAGACAAGCAATTCCGGGTGGATTGGAGCTTTATAGCAAATAAATGTACCCGGGATTGGCTAATATTGATTATTAATACAGCCAAACGCCTGAGTGAGGCTCTGTTGAAGGAAATTCTGGAACTAGAGGACAGTCTTAATACCAACTCTGCACTCACAGATGCTAAAGACCACCTAGCACGTATCCAGGGAGATCTGGCTGAATATAAAGCCTACATGGTAACGCACAAAATAAAGGGGCTTTAGAAAAATCTTGACCGTCATACACATACGTGGGCTTTTCCCTACACTGAGGACGAGTACTACGATAAACCAACTGAGCAATTTAGGGCTCAACCATACCACAGACGTGGTGGGTTTCCTCAGAGAGGTGGACAGAGAGGCAATAGACGCACACCAAACAACTGGCGTTTTGACAACACGAGCAGTGAAGACGAGGAAGCCCCCCTTCCGCCACACAACATCTAGTACCAGCAGGGTAAATTTTGCCCCAGAGAGCAGGTCTGATGAAGATCTGGGCGTTCTCTTGAGGTCTTTTTTAGGACAAACCACAAAAGGGGGTCAGGGGGGCAGAGGGCAACAACAAGGACGGGGCAGAGGGCGGGCACACCAAACATGGCAAACACACTCGCCACGAATCACAAGGAGCAGAGGCACATCTTTCCAGAACACAGGGGAGAGATAGATTCACAATCTGCTGAGATAAATGACATTGTGGTTAATCTTTCTTCACATGAACTGACACCAACTGAATTGGGTGTTCTTAATAAAGGTCTTGGGTTTGTACCCACACCCAAACATGATCCTTTTTTATGTAGGACAGAAATTTCAGAAATGATGAGGAGGATTAAACGACACAAATTTTTTAATGACAAGGAGAAAGTGCCTCTGTCAGTGTTTGATACCAATCTCTGGCGCCCCTCTAGTTTTTGTCCTCCCACCTCGCTCGTGGGCCCCGAAGTGGCGGTGTTTGAACAACGCATTATCAAAGACATCGAGTCCCTTGAATCAGATCAGGAACTACGAAAGGGCAATAATATGACCAAAGAGGAATGGGTGGCTGTGGCAGCCCTGCAAAAAAATGCGGCAATTACTATCAAGCCAGCCGATAAGGGCGGAGCAGTAGTCGTATTGAATACCGCCGACTACGAGGCTGAGATTCTTAAGCTTCTTGGTGTACGAACCAATTACCACCCTCTGGTACGTGATCCTACTCCTAAACTCGCAGAAACCATCAAAAATATGGTGGCGGAGGCGGTGGCTAAAAAATGGATTACTTCTAAGGAAGCGTATTTCATTACTAACAACAACCCCAGAGTTCCGGCATTTTACATCTTGCCAAAGATTCACAAGCCCCAACGCCCTCCTCCCGCCACCCCATCGTTTCTGGGATTCAATCAATTTCTGGAAACCCTTTCCCAGTTCGCGGACTTCTTTCTACGAGAGGCCGTGGTTACTCAGGATTCATACGTGCAGGACACCACAGATATCCTTAACATCTTGAAAGATACTGTGTTCGATCCCAAAAGTCAACTTCTGGTTACAATTGACATTGAGTCATTGTATACCAGCATCCCCCAGGATGCCACGCTGGTGGCAGCAGCGAGGGCCCTGGGGGCGATGGAATGGTTTTATGACACACCACAGACATTTGTGCTACAGTGCATAGAATTGGCACTTACAAGGAATTTTTTTGAATATAGGGGCCAATTGTACCTTCAAACATCGGGTACTTAGATGGGGGCCACATTTGCTCCGAGTCTGGCCGGCATTTATGTGGGCCAGTTCGAGACAAATGTGGTCAACCATCCGTCCGATCCATACCGAGGCAATATTTCGTTATGGAAACGTTATATTGATGATGTCCTCTGTATCTGGTCAGGTACAGAGGACCTTTTGGATTCGTTTCTACAGTGGTTTAACCGTGCAGACACTAGCTTACGGTTCACCTGGACCATCAGCAACGTATCTGCAGTCTATTTGGACGTGGATATTGTCGCAAGGGACCAAGCACTGATGACAAGTGTGCACCACAAGGAAACTGACAAGAACTCTCTTCTTCATTACCACTCGTTCCATCCGAGGGCCCTCCGCGATAATCTTCCGGTTGGGCAGTTTTTGAGATACCGGCGTAATTGTTCCACCAGAGAAGCATTTTTGGATCAATCAGCAGAATTAGCCACCAAGCTGCAACAAAGGGATTACCCTAAAAAAGTGATTAAACATGCACAGAAGAGGGCACTCAATACACCCCGAGAAGCACTACTTGAGCGCAATGTGAAAGACAAGCAAATTTGCCTCCCTGTGGTCACGACCTTTGATCCACTTTCAACAAGGATCAGACAAATCATCAGGAAACATTGGTCCATATTGGATACCAACACTGAGAAAATGCCAACCCCCCGTTTTGCTTTTAAGAGAGCATCCAACTTGCGTGACAAATTGGTACACACGCGAGCGCTTAGCACTCCCCAGTCCAATACCATCCCCTCGGGACATTATCCATGTGGCAGTTTCTCAGTATGTGGCCTTACATCAGCCACAAAGAGTGTCACATTACGTGATGGCCGAACCTGGTTTTTAAAGCGGTTCAGCAACTGCAATACATCTCATGTGATTTACAGACTTACATGTAGTTGTGGTCTGCATTACATTGGACTTACCACCCGCAAAGTTAAGATCCGCATCCAGGAACACTTGAGTACAATAAGAGCGAAAAAACTGACTACACGCCTGGTGCAGCATTTCAATGATGCAGGACATGACTCTAAAACATTAAAATGGACTGTCCTTGAAAAAGTGGTAGGGGATACACACAATCTGGATAGCATTCTGTCAAGAAAAGAGGCGAAATGGATTTTCCTAGAAAAAGCAGATCAGGTGGGATTAAACGAAAATATTGAGTGGAACAAAGTTAGTAGGCGGTGACAACTTTTGGTTTACCCCCTATCTTATGAATAGCTATCTGTATACACTCAGCTGGTTACACCTTGTTAACACTTTTTCCTTGTTTTTAAGATCTACATGCAACACGCAAGGTTGTTTTCCAACAGTATCACATAATGACATGTTATTCTTTTTAATACTGAACATCACATGATTCCCTTCCATAGTGACGTGTAATTACCAATGTTGTCAATATTGAACATCATATTAGGTCCTCCTTCCAGCAACTTGTTTTAACTTTGATGTTCTGGTTGTGTTGACACATATATATTGATGCCCGCATTATACATTCCAATAGTTAGGAGTGAGTCACTCCATACAAACCCATTCCAAGATGGCCGCACTGTGCTGTAATCACATCACAATAATTTGATATAAATATGGAAGATCACAGAATGATTTAAAATAGTGAATACCCAAATGATAATCTGTCCCTCGCATTTTGTCATCCAACCTGTATATTCTATTTTGACTCTAGAATTGTTTTGTTCGTGGTGATAAAGATACCCTTTTCAAAATGGCTGCAGCGCTTTGTGTCACGTTACGCAGGCATGGGGCGGAGCTACCGCCCCAGGCTACTTCCTGGTCCCCCCCCCGGAGCACCGGGTGAGGATCGTCGGAAGCGCCGGAGGGACTCGGCACCAGTAAGGCGGTATTTGGGAACTGATCTGGTATCATTGTCTCTAGAGGCTGGAACAGGGGGTGCATGTGTTATGCGTCAGTGCCAAAGGGAACGACGATGCAGGAATCAGGTCAGGAATTATAACGCTGTAATATTTGGCTTGGCAGTTGTAATGCACGCATATGACTAAACAACAATTTCGGGGGCAAACTGATTTTTGAAGCCTGGGAAAGGGTGGACGGTATTTTAAATCTTTCAAACCATCACAAACCCGAGTGGTGTTGACACTCATACAGGAGTGTTGCCGGGCATACATTATTGTATGAGGAAATTGGCAATGTAGTTATGATGATTGCCATCTGTAGACAAACAGGCCAGTCTGCAATTTGTTAATATAATGTCTTTATTCCAACATAGGTGGCTCTGACTAGGATGAGTCACTGCGAGACATGTGATCGCGTGACACGGTGTCGTTTTGATGGTTGCCGGTACATAATGGCTGGGCAACCATAAGGTAAACAAGGAATTTCATACAGGCTTGTGCGAGTAACTTGGGACGTCTGGAACTGCACTCTCTCGTTGTAGAGGTGCAGCATTTCAGCACAATCACTGCAATGCTTTGGTTTTATTTTTACACAGGTCCTTGTTCAATCAAAATTTGATGTGAAGTTCGAGAATAGTGAACCCCTTTTACGCCCTGATGAAGTTGCTGAATCTATAGCAAAGAAACATGTTAGCTTGAAAAGAAAAGGATATGGTATATATTTAACCATTTTTTAATGGAGGGTCTTGCAGCATCAGAATAAAGAAAGGAGACTGCCAGCAAGACTTTTCCAGTTTTTTACTTACCTGTTGCTTGTTTTGGGGTCTGAGTATGTATACATGTTGTCACAGTACTGTCTAAATTCACTCACTGTGGTGTTTGTGTTACTTTGTTACTATTCTCACTGTGTGTACTAGTATATTTGTGTGTACATCATTTTCTTTATGTAGAGAGAGTAACCAATGATGAGAAGTGGGTATACCGGACATTGCTAAACCGGCAACCCCCTCGGGTGTTACGACCGTGAGGTACTCTCTCTCTACCGTTCACTTTTTTTCTAGTACTCGTTGACCTGTGGTTTTAATTGGTTTTTGTTGATTTACTGAGACATTAATAAGCTCAATATTGTCGATCAATTGTAGGAGAGAGCATGCATGAACAAGTGTCTGATCAAAAGAGCCAGGAAAAAAGTGTGAGAACAAAACATAAATACTCCCATCAGCCCACCACTTGGCGGAATCTCGTCATCTGGGATTTTTTGTAATCAGACTGGTATCCGTAAGGTCTCTCACCTGATGATATTGTGAGGAGACCTATCAACAGATCCTCCAGTGACAAAGGACAAATATAAATAACATGGCTAGATGGGAGAAGTTGCAGTGAAAAACAGTGAAAAGAAAAAAGTGAAATAAAATTACCTTATGTGATACCAAGACAAAACGACTTTATTAGGGGTGGGTCATCACAAGGGTAATATTAAAAGCAACAGTATAAGGATAGTGTTGGAACAAATATCACTATCAATCAGATGGAGCTGGTCGACATGTTTCAGCCTTACAAGGCTTTCTTTAGGACCTACGATTCACAATACTACTGCAACAAACACTATACAAGTTAATAATCACTTGATAGAGAGACCACAATTCTTGTGGATGCCTACCGTATACCTCATGGTAGGTCAGTAGATTCTCACCCAAATGTTTTTTGGGGGAGGGCCTCACCTCGCCTGGCACTCGCTCAGGTCTAAAAGAGGCCCCGCTCTGTCCGTCGGTACCTCGGGCCTTAACTGAGCTGAAGGACCTACCATGAGGTATACGGTAGGCATCCACAAGAATTGTGGTCTCTCTATCAAGTGATTATTACCTTGTATAGTGTTTGTTGCAGTAGTATTGTGAATCTTAGGTCCTGAAGAAAGCCTTGTAAGGCTGAAACATGTCGACCAGCTCCATCTGATTGATAGTGATATTTGTTCCAACACTATCCTTATACTGTTGCTTTTAATATTACCCTTGTGATGACCCACCCCTAATAAAGTAGCTTTGTCTTGGCATCACATTAGGTAATTTTATTTCACTTTTTTCTTTTCACCGTTTTTCACTGCAACTTCTCCCATCTAGCCATGTTATTTATATTTGTCCTTTGTCACTGGAGGATCTGTTGATAGGTCTCCTCACAATATCATCAGGTGAGAGACCTTACGGATACCAGTCTGATTACAAAAAATCCCAGATGACGAGATTCCGCCAAGTGGTGGGCTGATGGGAGTATTTATGTTTTGTTCTCACACTTTTTTCCTGGCTCTTTTGATCAGACACTTGTTCATGCATGCTCTCTCCTACAATTGATAGACAATATTGAGCTTATTATAGACTTATAGTATCCCTTGTGTTTATATTATAGTTAGATTGGGGGATAGGATACGTAATAGGTCTCTAAACTTGTTTCCCCTACAGACCCCCTTGCACAGGTGTTTTTGTCGATTTACTGAGACACCCTGGCCTAAGGGGTAGTGTGAATGCACACACCCAGGGTATAGAATTAGACACTGCGGTCACTTACCCTTGTTATGGTCAAAAAGTAGATGGTGTGTTGATTGTGGTAGGGCTACATTGTGTTTAACTGTGATTGAGTGGGGGGCAGCCTTACCTCTTATCCCCTATACCCCTTGAGATTACTAAATTTACCGTCGTGCCAGCAACCTTTAACAATCGCACACGCAGCACTGTAAGCTTGTTTACCCCCAATTGCGGGTTGTGCTGATGTTCCAGTGGCAGAATTTCAGGTGGCAGAGGACATTCTAATTCGTATTGTAGAAATTCTTGTGTCTTCAGGTAGGGGTCAAAAACGTATTCAACGTCTGTTGTAGCAAGAGAATTAACCCATTGTATCCATCTGGGATGTAAAGCTTTAGCATTTGGAATGCTTGCCTTTGTCACTGTCTCTAAGGCAGGTACAGGTGTAACGGTTTTTATGCGTTTACCCTGTGCCAGGGCTCTTTCTTTTGCTACTGCAGTCTGAACCGCTGTCAGTATCTTTTCTGTTGAAGTGAATTTCATTTCAGCTTGTGTGTACAAGTGTGGCATGTATGCTATTGGTACCGTTTCACCTTCGTTAAAAGTTAGGTATGTGAATCCGCATCCCCCTAGGATGATTCGGATCACTAGGTTACGCACGTTGTCGCGTGTTTGTAACTGTGTTTTTGCTAACATGTCTGTTTACACTGAATGCAAAATTTCTGTGTGTTTTTGTGTCCAATTAGTAGGTTTGAAATCAGGTTTGATTTGTTCATAGAGAGGTTTAACACTTTCTGTATAGTTTAGAACATAAGTTCTTCCAAAATTCAGGAACCCTAGAATTGACTGTAAGTTTTTCAGCGTTTTTGGAGGTTGGAGCAGCGCACATTTCTCTAAAGAGTTTGCTGCCAGGCTTTTGCCTTCACTTGATAACTCATATCCCAAAAATAGGACATTGAGATGGGCAATTCGTGATTTCTTGAAATTGAATTTATACCCTTCAGAAGCAAACCCAAGTATTATGGTGTTCACTCTTTTCAAGTGTACGTCCAATTCATCATCTGTAAGATAGATGTCATCGACAATAAAATAACCCTGGACTATTCTTGAATCCCTGGGGGAGACGGCAAAACTGTCGCTGTGCCCCCATTATGGAGAAATCGGTCAAATATCTGCTTTCAGGTGCAATATTTTGACAAAAGAAACCATTTGAGATATCTAATGTAGTTTTATATTTTTGCGCACAATGTTATTCATCAGTGCTGCACTATGTGCGTTTTGTACTGCAAACGTTTTGCAACACGAATTCAGATGTCTGTAGTCCAAAACTAGACAATATGAATTGTCTGGTTTGTAGACAGGAAACAAAGGATTGTTCATTGATGAGGTGCATGTTTCAATCACCCCTAGGTATTCAAGTTGATTTAAAATCTCCCTGACCTGTTTTGTAGCTTCCTGTTTTACAGGATATTGCCTTTGCATTGTTGGTTGAGTTTTCAACTGGATGTTATGGTGAGGGAAATCCTCATCATATCCTACATGATTTTTGTATAGTGCTGGGGCCTGGGCCACAGCCCATTTCCTAGCATATGTGTATTTTTTTTATGAGATGGAATGTGATTTGAGAAGGCTGGCATAATTATATCTTCGCCATGTGGGCACTCCATGACAAATTCAAGTGGCCAGTCTTGTTCAGCTAGTAGGATGTCATAACCCTTAGAGAGCTTCTCCCAAAAGAGTGCTCTGATTTTTCTTGGTTTGTTACCCTCCATCCAGAGTGTTACTTCATATAACTTATGTGGTGCACTAACCCTGGTATCTGCATTTTCCACTTGGATGCTTTCATTCAAGTCCACTGTCTCCAGATGATCCTTCAGGATCTTGCGAGCTATGGTTACCTCTGCTGCGCTGTCTAGCATTGTTTGGGCCCACTCCCTGTTCTTGAGTTGTGTCCTCAAGATCCTCGGCATGTCTGATCTTTAGAGTTGCTACCTTCTTTTTTGGAAATTGGCTTTTCTTATTTTTTGGAACGTGCTGTTCGTCTTTGGACTTCACTCGTTCTTCTTTTTGTTCTGAACGTCCTATTCTTTCGGATTTCTGCTAGGAAGTCTGAAAGGTACGAGAGTAACGTGTATCATTATCTTGATATCTATCAGGTTTTCTCAAATTATCCCTATTTCTAAGGTTTTACCTTTTTTCGGAGGGCTCCTGCTGAGGAGACCTTCCTCTGGACTGGGAACGCTTCTCTTTAGGAAGTGTCTATTTAGTCATTTAGTAGTGAGATTATTTTTAATAAAAACTTTTTCAGGATTTTCAGTTAGTTGGGGTTTTAATGGTTTCCCACCCAATCTATCTCTACCTAGTTCTTCGTAGGATGTTTCAATAATTCTGGCAAGCTCATATGGTTGCTCAGTAATATCTGTTTCTTTTAGTTTTTGGCGGATCGCCACTGATGCTGCTTCACCTTTAATGTTGGCTAATAGTATAGCCGAGGCCTGTTTGAAATCCTTCAGTAATTTCATACCCAGATTTAAGGCCGGTTCTGGACCGTATTCATTTTGAATCTGTCTTAGAACGTCTGGTATTAACGCCATAGACGGGATACCATGTGTTTTCGTGTAGATTGAAGCAAAGACTTTACCCCAAGTGTCGCAATCCTCTACGTGTGGTGCAATCCCATTGGTAAACAGATTGTCAGAATCCTGTGTTTCTCATGAGGTGTACTATCAGGGAATACTGCCTCTATTTGAGTAATTTTTTGTGCTAACCAGAACAGAATTTGTTCTCGTTTTGCAGGCAATTTACCAATGACTGACTGTATAGTCTGTGGTGTAATTTTGTTTATGTTCCCTTGATAAGGGATCTGCTGTGAAATTCTTACAGCTGGTTGGACTGTTAGAGTCCTCATGACATATTGAACCAACTGCCTGTGTATTTTAATCAGCTGTTTTAGCTGAGCTAATAGTTCAGGACCTGTCATTGTTTCAATGTCAGGATGTGGTGTATAGCTGGCTAGTACCGGCCATGTTGCTCCTGGTCTACCTAGTGGACCGAGCCTGGTAATGTGATTTTGATGTTGTAGGGCGCCATTAAACCAGAGCTGATGCTCTTGGAAAGTTAGTGGAATTTCAACGTCCTCAAAAGGAACGTATTCCGCTGGAGGTTCCTCTTCTTTGTAGTAGTGGAACATATATGTTGTTGGATTTGCTTGTGGAAAGATAATCCATGAATAGAATACCTCTGTCTACCGATATTCATGTGCCTCTATGACAAATATAACTCTACCACCTCTGGGTGATAGACCATTTTCTATAAGTTTTATAGCTATGCTTTTCCTTAAGTTTTCCGGGATGATTATAGCATCATCGTCTTCTTCATTAAACCCTGTAACGTCTACACCCGGCTGGGTTGCATTTACTGCAGCTCCACCGGTTCCGTTATTGTTGCCGTTATCCGGCATTGTTTAATGAAAGTTTGCAGATCAAGTTTTCAAGGAAACAAAGATTAGGTGCACAATATATTGAAACACTGTATCCTTCAACGTTGAACAAACTAAAAACTAATACATAAGATTTTTTCATCCGTCTCAGTTTAAAGCGGATATTTTATCCTTTAACCCACTCCAGATGTCTATTGGAGTATTTTACGGGAAAAAGGGGTCTGTGTGAAAAGCACGACTGAGTTACTCTATTATCTAGCGTTAAATTATCGCCTTACCAAACGTTGGGCGCCATGTAGTGTAGTTTCTATATTCCCAATAGGCTCTGCGCATTGGAATAGTGTATCCTGTAGTTTAGACGTAGGACTGAAGTCAACTAGGTCTCTATCGAATAAACTAAACTTAATTGTGTGTGTGCCAGCTAGCTCAAAGGTCACTAGAAACTTTCTCGAATGAACAAGAAGGGATTCGTTTCTGACAACCACATAAACATGACAACTTTGTTTCCCAAGAATAAGAAATATATCTCTAGAGTCGCGGAAACAATAGATAGTTATTTTACTCAGTCAATCGTGCATGCTTCGTTTCACCAGACGTGCAGAGAAATAGAGAGACGGGCGTTTTCAATAAAAGGGTATTTATTGAACAGTCTTCTTTCTCAAGTATAAGAAATTAACTGCTGCAATCGTAATACTTGATGTAAGATTGGACATAATAACGTCATCAGAGACTTCATTCTCTGAAAACTCGATAATTTCTTGGATAACTTAATATTCATGCAGGAGGAAGTCCCTGACTGCTGAAGGCGGTTTTTTCCAAGAAATCGTTATAGATTTTCGGAACTGGTGGAAGTAGCCAGGCCGTATTAGGACTACTTGAGTTATGTCTTAATATGGTTATGATTTCTATGCCTATATAAGGTTACAAAAGGGGATGATGGACGGAGCGCTTAAACAAATCAAACACTCACCCACAGTCAACTGATCTGGGTTTAATCCATCACCATTCTTTAGTTCACTCAGCCACCCCAGTTCAGACATGGCTATATGCAAATCAGTCTGACCCTGTGCCTTATGGGAACAGTCCAGCCCAAACTGCCAAGCCATGTCTTCCCTGGACCGGAAACAAGCATCCTGGGACCGGTTTCGGATTCAAAATCCTCATCAGCCAGGCTATCTTGAATCCAGTGGCCAAGTGAACAAGGGACTCACGTCTGAATATACCCTGCCACACTTAGGGCAAACAAAGCGATACAAAACGGGATGATGGACGGAGCGCTTAAACAAATCAAACACTCACCCCCAGTCAACTGATCTGGGTTTAATCCATCACCATTCTTTAGTTCACTCAGACACCCCAGTTCAGACATGGCTATATGCAAATCAGTCTGACCCTGTGCCTTATGGGAACAGTCCAGCCCGAACTGCCAAGCCATGTCTTCCCTGGACCGGACACAAGCATCCTGGGACCGGTTTCGGATTCATAATCCTCATCAGCCAGGCTATCTTGAATCCAGTGGCCAAGTGAACAAGGGACTCACGTCTGAGTATACCCTGCCACACTTAGGGCGAACAAAGCGATACAAAAGGGGATGATGGACGGAGCGCTTAAACAAATCAAACACTCACCCCCAGTCAACTGATCTGGGTTTAATCCATCACCATTCTTTAGTTCACTCAGCCACCCCAGTTCAGACATGGCTATATGCAAATCAGTCTGACCCTGTGCCTTATGGGAACAGTCCAGCCCGAACTGTCAAGCCATGTCTTCCCTGGACCGGAAACAAGCATCCTGGGACCGGTTTCGGGTTCATAATCCTCATCAGCCAGGCTATCTGATTTGCATATAGCCATGTCTGAACAGGGTGGCTGAGTGAACTAAAGAATGGTGATGGATTAAACCCAGATCAGTTGACTGGGGGTGAGTGTTTGATTTGTTTAAACGCTCCGTCCATCATCCCCTTTTGTATCGCTTTGTTCGCCCTAAGTATGGCAGGGTATGCTCAGACGTGAGTCCCTTGTTCACTTGGCCACTGGATTCAAGATAGCCTAGCTGATGAGGATTATGAATCCGAAACCGGTCCCAGGATGCTTGTTTCTGGTCCAGGGAAGACATGGCTTGGCAGTTCGGGCTGGACTGTTCCCATAAGGCACAGGGTCAGACTGATTTGCATATAGCCATGTCTGAACTGGGGTGGCTGAGTGAACTAAAGAATGGTGATGGATTAAACCCAGATCAGTTGACTGGGGGTGAGTGTTTGATTTGTTCAAACGCTCCGTCCATCATCCCCTCTTGTATCGCTTTGTTTGCCCTAAGTATGGCAGGGTATGCTCAGACGTGAGTCCCTTGTTCACTTGGCCACTGGATTCAAGATAGCCTGGCTGATGAGGATTATGAACCCGAAACCGGTCCCAGGATGCTTGTTTCCGGTCCAGGGAAGACATGGCTTGGCAGTTCGGGCTGGACTGTTCCCATAAGGCACAGGGTCAGACTGATTTGCATATAGCCATGTCTGAACTGGGGTGGCTGAGTGAACTAAAGAATGGTGATGGATTAAACCCAGATCAGTTGACTGGGGGTGAGTGTTTGATTTGTTCAAACGCTCCGTCCATCATCCCCTTTTGTATCGCTTTGTTCGCCCAAGTATGGCAGGGTATGCTCAGACGTGAGTCCCTTGTTCACGTGGCCACTGGATTCAAGATAGCCTGGCTGATGAGGATTATGAATCCGAAACCGGTCCCAGGATGCTTGTTTCCGGTCCAGGGAAGACATGGCTTGGCAGTTCGGGCTGGACTGTTCCCATAAGGCACAGGGTCAGACTGATTTGCATATAGCCATGTCTGAACTGGGGTGGCTGAGTGAACTAAAGAATGGTGATGGATTAAACCCAGATCAGTTGACTGGGGGTGAGTGTTTGATTTGTTCAAACGCTCCGTCCATCATCCCCTTTTGTATCGCTTTGTTCGCCCTAAGTATGGCAGGGTATGCTCAGACGTGAGTCCCTTGTTCACTTGGCCACTGGATTCAAGATAGCCTGGCTGATGAGGATTATGAATCCGAAACCGGTCCCAGGATGCTTGTTTCCGGTCCAGGGAAGACATGGCTTGGCAGTTCGGGCTGGACTGTTCCCATAAGGCACAGGGTCAGACTGATTTGCATATAGCCATGTCTGAACTGGGGTGGCTGAGTGAACTAAAGAATGGTGATGGATTAAATCCAGATCAGTTGACTGGGGGTGAGTGTTTGATTTGTTCAAACGCTCCGTCCATCATCCCCTTTTGTATCGCTTTGTTCGCCCTAAGTATGGCAGGGTATGCTCAGACGTGAGTCCCTTGTTCACTTGGCCACTCGATTCAAGATAGCCTGGCTGATGAGGATTATGAATCCGAAACCGGTCCCAGGATGCTTGTTTCCGGTCCAGGGAAGACATGGCTTGGCAGTTCGGGCTGGACTGTTCCCATAAGGCACAGGGTCAGACTGATTTGCATATAGCCATGTCTGAACTGGGGTGGCTGAGTGAACTAAAGAATGGTGATGGATTAAACCCAGATCAGTTGACTGGGGGTGAGTGTTTGATTTGTTCAAACGCTCCGTCCATCATCCCCTTTTGTATCGCTTTGTTCGCCCTAAGTATGGCAGGGTATGCTCAGACGTGAGTCCCTTGTTCACTTGGCCACTGGATTCAAGATAGCCTGGCTGATGAGGATTATGAATCCGAAACCGGTCCCAGGATGCTTGTTTCCGGTCCAGGGAAGACATGGCTTGGCAGTTCGGGCTGGACTGTTCCCATAAGGCACAGGGTCAGACTGATTTGCATATAGCCATGTCTGAACTGGGGTGGCTGAGTGAACTAAAGAATGGTGATGGATTAAACCCAGATCAGTTGACTGGGGGTGAGTGTTTGATTTGTTCAAACGCTCCGTCCATCATCCCCTTTTGTATTGCTTTGTTCGCCCTAAGTATGGCAGGGTATGCTCAGACGTGAGTCCCTTGTTCACTTGGCCACTGGATTCAAGATAGCCTGGCTGATGAGGATTATGAATCCGAAACCGGTCCCAGGATGCTTGTTTCCGGTCCAGGGAAGACATGGCTTGGCAGTTCGGGCTGGACTGTTCCCATAAGGCACAGGGTCAGACTGATTTGCATATAGCCATGTCTGAACTGGGGTGGCTGAGTGAACTAAAGAATGGTGATGGATTAAACCCAGATCAGTTGACTGGGGGTGAGTGTTTGATTTGTTCAAACGCTCCGTCCATCATTCCCTTTTGTATCGCTATATAAGGTTACGGTATTTTATATCTATATAAGGGCATGAATCGGGAAAATGACACTAGGGTCCTAAAACGCTACACAACATTCCTATTCCACTCCAGAGAGTGCAACAGTGGGGAAAGTGTTCGATAGCGTTGGGGTAAAAATTACTATTCCCACTCCAGAGAGTGCAGCAGTAGGGAAAGTGTTGGATAGCGTAGAAGTTAAAAATAACAAACTTAAAATAATTTAATATTTTAAAATATAAAAAAATTAAATTATTAAATAAATCTAAACTATTTACAAATACCAATATATTGTTATTAAAATCATAATTACCAATTAATAATTGAGTAACAATAAATTAATAATAAATACCAATTAATAATCATTAATAAATATTAATTACCGATTAATAAAGATTGAACAATAACATATTTCTTATAACAAAAGCATATTAATTATTAAAAAGTAATTACCAATTAACTAATATTGGACAATTAAATAATGTGTTACCCAGTAAGAATTACTTATTAATATATGAATTAAAATATCAATAAATAATATTTAGTAATATTTTACTACCAATTAATGAATAAACAACAATAAATTAATTTTCATAACCAAAAAATTATACTTTTAAATAATTACCAATTAATAATTAATATCCAATAAATTAATTGTCAATACCCAACTATAAATGTAATAATTACTTAATTATATAACAATTACTTTACACACTATTTCCCTATAAACGCACAACAAACTCCAATATTAAAATAATACACGTAACATAATTATCAATTAAACAATTAATTAAAAGTAATTACTAAATAATAAATCTAATTGCCAATTAATAATTAATTAACAACAATATAGTTAACAATGCCAATTAATAAAAATAAATTATGACTTAATTACATTTAAATTACTTCCCACCATATTCCATTATAAACCCAGAACTGGTTACAGAACATAATTATCAATAAATCAATTAATTAAAAATAATTACCAAGTAATAAAAATTAATTACCAATTAATAATTAGTTAACAATATTATAATTAACAATATCAATTAATAAAAATAAATTATTACTTAATTACATTTAAATTACTTACCACCCTATTCCCCTATTAACCCAGAACACGCTACGGAACATAACTATCAATAACTCAATTATTTACAATTGATTACCAATTAATAAAAATTAATTACCAATTAATAATTAATTAACAATAATATAATTAACAATACCAATTCATAAAAATACATTATTACTTAATTACACTGAAATACTTCCCACCCTATTCCCCTATAAACCCACAACAGTACTAAAATACAAAATTAACTTAAAATAACATTTAAAAAACCCATAAAAATCATATAAAAATCAATATTAGTAACATCGATATTACTAACATCGATATTAGTAACATCGATATTACTTACATCGACATTAAAAAAAACTATATTACTTACCTTCAAAATTCTGTCACTTCGATATTAAAAAAATCGATATTACTTACCTTCTATATTCTGTCCCTTCGATATTTTAACTTCAATATAATTGAAGGTCGATATTTAAATTTCAATATTTTATCTGCCCACCAAAGTTAGGAGTCCTAACTTTAGGTCTCCTAAATGACTTCTGTGAATACCGAAATGAGTAAGTTCCTTCTGTCAATACCAAAATGAGTAAGTGCCTTCTGTCAATACCAAAATGGTAGTAAGTTTAGGATTTTTTCTTAAGTTTGTTCTGTGAATCGGGCCCCCCGTGCCCAGATGGTTGAAGATTAAGTGGTTTCGGATCTGAACTTTGTCCCACAATGAATCACCACCCACAGGTGCGCCCTTAAGCACCCTAAGGAAAGGGTTTGGACAATTCAGGGGTTCCTCCCCAGGAGGGGATGGTCAGTGGGGAGGATACTCCCAAGCCCTTTGTCCAGTTTTATGCCAGAGCAGGAGCCAATGGCTCCCTGAACAGGTTCCAACTGGAGTAGGCAAGGAGGGCACCAAATATGCCCTTCAAAGTAGTCTAGGGGTGCTGGCAGTGCCCCCACCCTGTGCCAATACACTAAGTCCTGCATGGGAAATGGTCACACCTCCCTCTGACAGGAAACCGATTTTCCTGCCTTTCCCTGTTTGAGCTTGGGTCAGCAGCAGGAGGGCAGAAAAGTGTCTCTGGTCGGCAGCAGCCTTAGTTTGCTGTCCGAGTCTAGAAGATTGGTACCCGGAGCACTGAAGGCCTCCTGGAGGACCTTTAAAGTGCCTGGAATCATACCTCCAACACCATTTATGTGTTGAGGTCTGATTCTAACATGTTTGATACCAAACACAACAGGGTTTGTTACAGCCAGTTTAGAGTTAGCCATTGTGTATTGACGCATGGCCAAACTATGTATCGTAATGGCTGATGCACTTATAACCCAGGAGAATGCATTCCGTGGGCTGTAGGGGTGTCCTGCTCATACAGGGAAACCCTCACACTAATAAGCAAGCACCCTGCCTTCAGGATGGAAAGGCCTGCCTTAGGGGGTGACTTATAGTTTTTAAATGCAGCGACCTCAATTTTAAGGAACCGTATATCTGTTGTAATTGGTGCTAACACCACTTTACACAGGCTGCAATGGCAGGCCTGTAGTCACAATATGAGTGGTCTCCCATTGGTGGCATAATACATGCTTCAGCTCAGGAGCGACCCATGGTGTACCTATGACCGGGGTATCTTAGTACCATATACTAGGGACTTAAAAGGGTACACCAGTAGCCAATCTGGGGGTGTACCTAAGTACTCACCATGTCCAATTTAGATAGGAAGGAAGCGCATAATGACACCAGCAAAATGTGGGGGTGACCCTGAAAGCAAATCCTATTTTCCACATCGTCTGATGTTGAATCATTTTAAATTCCACATCCTCCTCATGAGTTTGAAAAGCTACACCATCTGGTGTGCAATCAATAGTGAAATGTTATTTGCCCAATAAATCTCCCTCTATCAAATTTACAGGACTCGAATAACAAACTAATGCTTTTCTTCAAATAAACCTATTTTAACTGGGATCTTCTCTTACATTTGATTGGTAAGCTGTTTATTTGCCACTCCTACTACTTGGCTAGTTTTCCCTTAGAAAGGTTGATCTGGGACCTCCACTGTTCTAATAGTAGATCAGTTAGCATCTGTATCAATAAGGAATGATATGGGTGGCTATGCACTTCAGCATCTACATATGGACGTCTCTGGTCCACCTCTAAGATTGCGCAAAGTAAGCAATCTTCCTCCCCTCTCAGGCACCTTCATTGGGAAACATCAGAACCGGGACCATCATTTTCTAAGAAAGGGATACTGCTGTAAAGCATTTTGATTCAAATTAGGAAGTTGTTGCATTGCATTTTGAAAACAAATTAGTATAATTTTTTTGGCATTTTATTTAAATTGAAAATAGGATTTTCCCTGTTTTGTGGAATCATTTGTGCGGGTGGGACTGGCCTCATTGAAATGTGTCCCTGCATAGTCATTTGATTTGTTTTGCATGCATGTTTTGCATCTGCACTCCTCTTTGTATTTGCACATTTCCATTAGAATTATCAGGGTTATATCTAACCTCACTCTTTCAATGTGCGAACTTGTGACAGATGTGACAAGGAGTAACTTTCTTCATAGCAGCAACATCTGCTCCTGAACCCATATTAACAAGAACACCTCTATCTCTACCCTGAGGCACCCGTTTGGGCTCTGACGAAGCGGGTCTGGGAGGCTCGGATGGGGGCTCGGAGAAGGAATCTGGGGACTTGCCTCAGGTTACCCTTCAGACGGCCGAGGGACTGTTGGACGAATGACCGCCAAGCGGCTGAGCAAGGAACAGTAAGGAGGGGTGCTTGGCCTATGGGGATGACTATGTCAGGGTTACTGGAGTCCTTTTCGGAAGGGTGTTGGGTGGGGCTAATTTCCCTATCTTCCTGGGGTGTTGATGGTGCTGTCGGGGGCCTCAATCGGGAACGGCCCATCACAGTGTGGTGGGTCTCTGGCTGTCCAGCCGGAGGTGTTGCGCTATCCCCTCTATCTCACATAACCTGTGAGTCTCTGGTGCTTTCCAGAGTTTCCCTCACTTGTGGGGGTGGGTGTTTGCTTCCGAACTGCGGGTGCTGGTCGTATCTTGGTGGTCCTGTCCTGATCCTAATCTGGGGTTCCTGTCCTGTCCTGAGGTGTCCATTCTGCACCTGCTGTCCCATTAATGACTGCTATTCCTTGGGGTATTTCCTGTCCTTAACTGACCCGTGGCCAGGGTTGGTTTTCACACCAGTCTAGGTAAATATCTTGCCGAAAACTCTAAACTGCACCTTTCTATTTTTCTGTCTTTGCTTCAATAAAGACATACCTTTGCATATGATAATTTTCCATGCTTTTCTGCAACCATTGCATATCATAAAGCTATTTACATTTAATTTCACAGCGTGTTCCTATGTTACCCTACCTTTTAGAAATCATTTTCTCCATTGCAGTTTGCAATTTCCTGATGTGGTCTATAATTTACTCTTATGACATTTAACTGAAGTACTTTACTAGAGTTATAACGTGTTTCACTTTTCACCCTTACTATAGCTGTTTAGGATTCCTTATTTCCCATTCATATTCATGAAAATGTTTCCATAGTATAAATTCTGATTATTGACTGTTTTTACTGTAAACGTTATGATTTTCCAAAACTGAATTCTAGATAAAGAAACTTAAAACTTCCCAGTTGTCCGTGGTCATTTGATGAAACATCGAAATTATTTTTAGGTTGGGTTTTGTATTTTGCTGCCTTTCCTTTTACAGCTAGCTCCCTGACCCATCGTGGTCATAGGTACCCGTAACGGTGGATGGTAAGTCGGGTACACTGGAAATAATCGAAAGGGACTCATGATTATTGGTAGTAGATTGTAAGGTCATCTGATCAATGTATATGATAAATTGAAGTATATGGGCCCGAAAACATAAGTGGTGAAATTATTGGTCGGGTGACCTGCGATCTCTATCAGTAATTTTCTGGTAGCATCGAGGATGGTTAGGGAATAGCTAAAGGTTAGGTAGGACTAGTTAAGATTAACTAAGTTGGATGCTGCTAATGAGACTAGACAATTCGAGTGATCTGATCACTCACTTGAAGTGTTTGCTTTAAAAATTATGAAATGTTTTAAAATTGTTGTTCTTATTCTTATACTGTTATATGTATTTATCTATTCATTAGTAAAACGTCTTAAGTGTTGTCAGAAATCCCCGGGGAATTGAATAGCGAGTGGTGAATAGAATCCACTTGCTTTGAGGTCACTGGCTTTCAAGGAAAGTTAGTGCAGGTTAGGCAGAACTAGAAGCGCTAACTAGGGTTTTCTGAATGTATGATTGAATAAATGTTAGTAACGAGGTTCATTGGCAAAATTCCTATTGTGGCATAACCTAGTGAGGGTCACACCGGAAGAGTAGCAGGTTCATCGGAGCTTGGGTGAAAGCAGAGGGGCTCGCTGGTGAAACTTTAGGCTTAGATATATCCCAGAAAAGTGGATGAGTCTAGGGAAGTAGCAGGTGCTCCAATGCTAGTGTGAAGGGTAGGCAGAAGAGATCTACTCGTAGAGTGTGAAAAGTAAATGGAAGTAGTTTACTTGCAGTGAAACTAATTCTTTCCTGTCTAGACACTTGAGCACAGTGGCGAATGTGTATTCGTTGTTAAATAACCAAACACTAGCACTTTAGAAAGAAAGAAAGTTTCCGTTACCTTGTAAAGGAGGGAGTCAGGCGCGAAGCTGCTCTGACGTCACTCTGTGCCGCGCTGGGATTGGTAGTCACAGCGGTTAGTAGCGGAGCTGGAATTGTAAAGGAGGGGTGAGTGCCAAAGCGTGAGAACGGTCTCGCGAAAGGCCGCGCACCCATTGGTCGAAATTATTTGAAATCGTGCATTTCATTGGTCGCACGAGAATAAAAAACGCACTTGGATTGGAAGTGAGTTTTTGTAAACAAAGTCACTCGTAAAAATCGTATGTGGCATTCGTATAGACCGCATACCAGACCTGATCCACGGCATATGGGATTTGAGAACGATCAGTGGAAAGGCGTTAAAAACGACATTATGTACGGAAATAAGAGAAAAGTGTCTCTTGTAAACAAAGTGAAAAATTATTTCAAAAAGGACAAGCCGATTAAAACTAGAGAAGGTGTTGTCATACCGCCACCCAACACTCCCGCATCTTTCATGATGTTCGATAAAGGGTACAACACATGTGTATGGTTGGAGAACTGGGCAGAATACACGAAAGATGATGGAGTATTGGCTTTTCCGTTAGAGGGTACCTTTAACAGTAGGATTCTATTCAATCTGAGAACCCGAATGAATGACTTACATCCCAGACCTAGGTTGACGCAGTATGAAGCACTAGAGGAATGGGAAATCGAGGCTTTTGAAAGGGATAAGCCCCGAATGGATAAAGGGTTAACTAAATTTTATCCAAAATTAAAGCAGGAAGCCCGAGCCAAAAAGATGAAACAGTGGAGACAGAATATGATTGTAGAAGGACTGTTTCCCATGATGCCAGCATGTGGTCCTCCTGGGGGGGGAGAAGAAAACAGAGAAATGCAAACATTGGGTACCTATTGGAGAGTCGGATGATGAATTATTAGATGACCTATTTATGAGAAGTCCGCCTCCTTATAATGAAAGAAATAGACCTTCCAGTGAGGGGGATAATTCCCGAAGACTTCATCTCCAGGATGAGGCCCGATCCGCCAGTGTAGGAGGGGGTTGCCCCATACCTCCTTATACCGAGAGTTTAGGTCCCGTAGATACAAGAGATATCTATCCAAGAATACCAGCTAGTGGGGATGCAAGATACTCCTGTGAAGGTGATTTTTCCCCGAGACCTCCCTACGAAGGTGAGGCGAGACCATCAGGTTCAGGAATGCCATTCTTACAGCCTCTATATGAAAGAGAACCAAGGTCCCTAGGTACAGGAAGTTTGTTCCCAGGACCTAATTATGGTGAAGGACCAAGTGAGACACATCCCACTGCCCCGAGTTATGCTCCCACTCTGACCCCGCAGGTGTTACATGACAAATCCTTAGAGAGATTATTGGAAGAAAAGGAGCGAGAAGTTTTAGCAAAGCAGAGAGCTGAGATAATTCAGAAAATTTCCCAGTTAAATACCAGTCCTGAGGCATTGACAATCCCAGTAACTATCGGACCCGTGGTTCCATTGTATGGGGACCGACATGAAAGTCCAAAACCTCCAGTCATTACCCCAGTCATAGCCCAGCCAAGACCAGAACCCTTAATCGTAGATGAACAGACAAGCGAGTGCGAGTCTGAGGTCTCGCTATTGGATCTGCCCAATAGAAATACAGGGAAAAGGATGCAGAAAAGGCATAATCCTTTCAATACGAGGGAGATTCAAATGGAATCGACTTCGGGTACTAGAAGTGTCACGTTGGTGACTCCTGAAGAAATTGAAAGATGGAGTCAAGAATTAGAGAAACAAATTCCGCAGACGAAACCTTTAGATCTCTACAAACTGAGAGTAGAAATAGAAGAACTAATGGCAGGAAATGTAGGATTAGACAGATTAAATACATACTCTGAAGAAGAGCTGTTGTTTATTTGCAAAAGTCTTACTCGAAATGCCCGAGTACTTCATGAAAAATTGACAGATACTGCTGCTAGCATGGGAATAGATATTTCAAAATCGAAACCCTTGCAGAAACCATACAGAGCAGAATTTTCAGACAAAGATTTGGAAAACCTGAATATATCAGGGAAAAAGGCACAGGTCAAGGAACTATTGACAGTGTTGCAGAAATGGGGAGACGTAGAAAGATGGAAAGCAAGATGGGCCCGAAAGAAAGATGAGGCCAGGTCTAAGCAGGTAACCCCAGAATTCGTTTTAAAAGAAGCAGACAAACCAGAACAGTTATGCCCTATGCGCGAAGTGCCAGGAGGAAAATATGTACATGTTCCATGGTCCAGACAGGATATTGTGTCCTTTACCAATGACTTCCCGAAATTACGAGAGAAGCCCGTCGATTGGTACCGGCAGGTAGAAAGATTTGTAAAGGTGCAAAAGTGCTTGTGGAAGGACCTGGATGGGTTCTTCGACATAGTGGTCCCTGTAGATCTGTGGACTGAGTGTAAAATAGCCATAGCTTGGCCTAGTGAGGAATACCCGAGGGACTCCAAAACAGGTGAACCCTCTATTGAGGTGATGAGGAAAAATGAACAAGTAATTCAACACTTGAAGCAAAAAGTGCCCGCAAAAGAAACTGATTGGACCAAGATAGATAGAACCACGCAGGAAAGGGACGAGACTGTGCATTCCTTTTATGAAAGGCTGTTGCAGGTGTTCAAAACGTACAGTGGTATAGATAACATCGAAATGAAGGACATGACGCATTTCATTTACAGGTTTGTAAACGGTTTAAGACCCGAAATTTGTCAGTGGATAAAAGATAACAAAATCTGTTGGCAGTCCAAGAAAATGGACGAGGTCCTACGGTACGCAAAGTACTGTGAGGACGAAATGGCAGAAAAGAAGAAGGCCCTGAAGGAGAAAGTGATGTGGGCTCAAGTAAAGCTTGCAGAACAGCAGGAAAAACAATTGAATAAGATAAATAAGACTACTCAGAACCAAGGCCCTGGGGGTGGGGTGGAGGAAAGCCCAGAGCAAAAATGAGCAGAGAAGAAGCCAAAAAGAAATTTCCCTGCCACCAGTGCGGGGAAATTGGACATTGGAGAGACGAGTGTCCATATTTACAGTCCGATAATACCCAAACCCCTGATTTAACTCCACAGACGCAGAATGAAAAGCCAAGAAAGACCCAGCAGCAGGTAAAAACGATTCAAATACCCCGAGCGCCAAAGCCAACTTTTAAGGGAAAATCACCGCAGGGAGATGCTATAGAGATCTGGGGGGGCAATGAGAACAGAAATGCAGCAACTTCGCAATATTTGTTAAATGACACTTTTTTCTGTGACGACGAGTACTGACGGGGCCTGAGAGGGGAGGACAAGGAGTGCGTACTTGGCGCCTCCTTGCCGGTAGACCAGTCAGGTCCATACATTGAAGGAAAGGTTGATGGAAATGATGTCACCTTTCTATTGGACACTGGTGCTACCCGTTCTACTGTAAGAACAGCAGACGTTCCAAACCTACCCCTCTCGGGAGAAGCAATCCAAGTAGTGGGTGTATCTAATCAATTGATTAGTACCCCCGTTACACAACCCATGGAGATCTCAATAGGGAACTTCAAAGAAATGCACAGATTTGTTGTCTGTGATACCAGTCCAGTGAACTTACTGGGACGTGATTTGCTGTGCAAAATGAACTGCACTATCTTTTGCACACCAAAGGGCGTTGAGATTCAAACTCCAGACGAAGATGGTATTTACAAGCTAATGTTAGTCAGACCTGACTCAGAAATTAAACGAATGACTATACAGGACTTACCCGAAGAACTCCAAAAGACAGTGAAATCAGAAGTATGGGACTTTACTGGAAAGGATGTAGGATTAATGGCCAATGTAGACCCAATACAAATAGCCATAAAAGAAAATGCAGCCTACCCCAATACTAAGCCTTATAGAATGAGTGCCGAAGTGAGAGCAGGAGTTGCCATTGAAATACAGAAATTGCTAGAAGCAAACATCATACAAGAAGTGATGAGTAGCCCGTGTAATTCTCCCATAATTGGAATCAAGAAACCTAGTGGCAAGTACAGAGTAGTGCAGGACCTGAGAAAGGTAAACAAAATTGTGGTTCCTTGCTGTCCGATTGTCCCAAACCCAGCAGTGATTCTGTATCAGATTCCCTGGGATGCTGAATGGTTCACTGTGATTGACCTATGTCATGCATTCTTTTCGATCCCATTGCATCCAGATAGCAAATTTCTTTTCTCATTTGCTTTCAACAGTCACGTGTACGTTTGGAACAGGGTCCCCCAGGGGTACACAGAAAGCCCCTCTATCTTTAATCAGATCTTGAAAAAATGCCTGGAAACTTTAGTCTTACCTAGAAAGTCTGTTTTGGTGCAATACATTGACGACCTCTTGGTGGCGTCCAAAAGTCATAGGGATTGCGTGATTGACACCATTGCCCTACTGAATCACCTAAGTGAAAAGGGACATAAAGTGGCCCCTGAAAAATTGCAGTTCTGTTCAAAACTCAGTGAAATATCTGGGGCACCAGATAGAAAAGGGAATCAGAAAAGTGACCTCAGAGAGAGTTAGAATAATTCAAAAGATGCAGTTACCCCGTACTCAGAAAGAAGTTAGAATGTTCCTTGGAGTTGTAGGTTACTGCAGGCAATGGATTGTGGGATTCGCAGTCCATGCCAAGCCTTTGATAAAAATGACAAAGAAAGGAGCACCGGACCCTGTGGAATGGGATGATGAAAGCTTAACAGCATTTACTAAATTACGGGATTGTCTGTGTACCGCTCCTGCTTTGGGAATGCCAGATTATTCCAAGGAGTTTGCTTTATTCTGTGACACACGAGACAATTGTGCATTGTCGGTCCTAACTCAGGAACATGGCTTAACTAGACGGCCCGTGGCATATTTTTCTGCCACTTTGGATCCAGTGGCTGCTGGATTACCTGGATGTTTGAAAGCAGTGGCTGCAACATGCACAAGTTTAGAACAGAGTGAATCTATTGTCATGGGACATCCTGTAACTGTGTATGTTCCACACGCAGTTGTGATTTTACTAACCAGAACCAAGACTCAGTATCTCACCCCTAGTCGGCTGACTAAATACGAGAGGATTCTCGTGGGTGCTGCAAATGTGGCCATCACTCGGTGTAATATACTGAACCCAGCCACTCTACTCAATGGTTTTAGAAGACCAGGGAGGGGACGAGCATGACTGCATTGACCTGACAGAATTCAGTACTAAACCCCGCCCAGACATTAAAGAAACACCCTTGCCTGTACATGATGAGGAATGGTTTGTGGATGGTTCATGCATGAGACATGAACTTGTAGGCCTAAGTGCTGCCTACGCTGTGGTTGCGTTAGACAAAGTTAAAGAAGCATCCTGTTTATTTGGAGTAAAGTCTGCACAAGTAGCCGAACTAATTGCCTTGATAAGAGCTTGCAAATTGGGAAAAGATAAAAGAATAACAGTGTATACTGGCAGCCAGTACTGTTATGGGGTTGTGCATGACTTTGGCCAACTATGGCTACAAAGAGAATTCCTGACTTCATCAGGTACTCCCATTCGAAATGGAAAAGTTATCCAAGACCTTCTAGAGGCAATCCAATTACCAAAAGAATTGGCAGTGGTCAAATGTGTTGCTCATAAAAAGGGCCTTGACCCCGTGTCATTGGGAAATGATTTTGCTGATCGGGTAGCAAAACAATGTGCTATGGATCGCATGTCAATGAATATCAGACTGGGTGGGACTGGAAACAGCTGCCAACTTATGGTGTTTGAAGAAGTGCCTACCTGGGATGAAGTGAGAGAATGGCAGCATGCTGTGCCCTGGGAAGAGAAAGAGAAGTGGAAGGGGCTTGGTTGTCGACCAAGACGTGAGGATGGTGTCATTGTGGGCCCAGATGGTATGCCTGTGTTACCTAGGAACCTGCTTGCCCCTATGGCCAGACTGATACATGAAGGATCACACATTGGTAGGGATGCCATGGTGCTGGTATTTCATCAGACCTGGTACAACCCGAAGTTCAGGAAGGTAGCAGAATCCTTGTGCCAGAGGTGCATGACGTGTCAACAGTTCAACGCTGGCAAAAGAACAGTAGTTGAACTGGGGAAAATTGGAAAGTCAGGGGGTCCCTTTGTGAGAATACAAATTGACTTCATCACCATGCCACGCTGCGAGGGAAAAAGATATGTCCTTGTAGTGGTCTGCCTATTTTCAAAATGGGTGGAAGCTTACCCTGTCCCACAGAGTGATGCCTTAACAGTAGCCAAATTGTTACTACGAGAATTGATACCTAGGTTCGGGGCGCCAGTCACTATTGAATCAGATAGAGGCGGACATTTTCAGAATGAGGTGATGGACCAACTCTGTAAAGCATTTGGAAACACACAAAAGTTACACTGTGCACATCGTCCAGAGGCTTCTGGAGTGGTAGAGCAAATAAATGGCACTATTAAATCGAGGTTGGCCAAAATGTGTGACTCAACTGGAATGAATTGGATTACTGCTTTGCCTCTTGTTCTGATGGGACTCCGAAGTATTCCAGATCGGAGAACAGGCCTGAGCCCCCATGAAATTTTGATGGGAAGAGTGATGAGACAAGCATGGGTACCAGGAAACAAACTGTTAAGCATTTCTGATGATTTGGTACTTGAGTACTGCAGGAAACTGGGTGACCAAGTGCGTTCTATCTCTCGCCAGATTGGGGAAGACGCCGTCGCCAACCCGACAACTCCAGTTCACAAATTGGTTCCAGGTGACTGGGTTAGAATAAAGAAGCATACTCGTTCGAGTTGCCTTGCACCGAGGTGGGGAGAAAAACGCCAAGTAATACTGGTGACCACGACAGCAGTGAAGTGTGCAGGCATTCCCAGGTGGATCCATGCCAGCCATACTCAAAAGGTAATTCCAGACAAGGAGCCTGGAGCTGAAGGTTGTCCAGCCGAGGGGTCTGCGGATGTCGGTCCTGAAGTAGCTGATGACGAACAGCCGAGCGCCAGTCCAGCTGAGGGTCCTGCAGACGTTGGTCCGGAAGTAGCTGATGACGAGCAACCGAGCACCAGCCGAGATGATTGGATACCTATAATCGATTTCATTGAAGACCCAATCAGAACAAGAGAGCGAATCTACGAAGATAGAGAGTGGAATAGAGAGGTCGAGACAGGCACAGGCGAAGACCCTCAGATCATTGAGATTCACATCAAATCCGAGGACGAAGAGGGAGGTCAGACAGGGACAGAACAAGTGATCGATACTCCTCCACTGACTCCTGATATTGAAAAGGGACAGACTAGAACTAGTACAAAAGTTCGAGCGGAAGAAAATCAAGAGATCGAAGTGCTTGAACAGGATCAGATAGAACTAGAAGAACGTGTTCAGGACACAGAAACAGAGACATTCGAAAGCCAGAACCAAAATTCTCCTGAACCAGGCCAGCTTAGTAACCAGGCAGAAGAATTAGATACAAGACCTGGGACTAGTCAGACAGGAAGGGAAGAGACAAAAGAAGCGCCACAAACGAATGAAAACAAAAGAGCATTAGAAGAAAGTCAACTGACAGTGCCAACCAAAAGACTCAAGAAAAAGAAAAATATCGAACCAAGATACATTAAGAGACTAAGATTGAGAATAAAAACAGTAGAAGAGAAACTTGCTGACAGAAGAAAAAGCATACGAATAGCAGAGCAAGCTGGAGAAAGCTCCAAAAGAAGGAGTGATCGAATAAAAAGACTGAATGAGAAATACCAGGATCCTGAATGGACATACCTGATTCTGGAAAATTTAGAGGATCTTGATATTACTGACGAAAGCGACGGGGAACCAATTACTGATTACTCTGCAGAGGAAGAGGACGAACCGCCGTGAAATTGCTCAGCATAAAGATACCTGGGCAAGGCCACAAAGAGGGGTTGAAAAACTTCTTCTGAGCCAAAATGTCTGATTCAAACGTGAGTGGTAGACCTAGCCGCAGTTGTTGCAAAACATGCTGCAAGGTATGTATATGTAGTATAGTTATAGTAATATTAGTTTGGATAGGACTAACAGTTTTCATTCCTTTTATGGTAAGCAAAAATACTAATATTGACCCTACTCAGACAACCGACACTGAAGAACTGACAACACGAAGTGTAGAAAGACGTGAAAAAGCACTCAGACAGACAAAACGAGACTTAGAAGCATCAGATGAGGAAGGACTACATTACCACGGAGTTAGAAACCAGACACACTTAAATGTTTTCGCAAACTTGTTAGTGCATTATGTAGAAACTATGGAAATAGAAGATTGCTATGTCTGCATGAAGCTACCTACTTCTGTAGCTGAAGGCGTAACTTATCATCACCTACCTCTGACCTATGGAATTTCCTGTAGCATTTTAGCAAGCTTATTTTATAAAAGAGGACCATTACAGTATTACTATTCTAATTCAGACGTGATATTTTCTGAACTTCCCATACGTGGAAACTTGAATCCTGTACATACTAAAAGTGACGTTACACGGTATATGGGAGAATACTTTCTGACTATAGGTTCCATAGACTTAAATGAAGCACACAGAGACAACTTGACCTGTTCTTTACATGAACAAGAAAAAATATTTTTGAACA
The DNA here is from genome assembly GCF_964261635.1 of Lissotriton helveticus. NCBI lineage: Eukaryota > Metazoa > Chordata > Amphibia > Caudata > Salamandridae > Lissotriton > Lissotriton helveticus. Next base: position 491,851,856 of record NC_136072.1, on the reverse strand, counting down.
TGGCAGAGAAAAGAAGGGAGAGTTTCCAAAGAAAGGCAAATGACAAAAGACAGAAAACCCCAAAATGGGCTGAGGACATGGAAAGCACCTCAAATGGCGGGGCAGGGCCTGTTTTGTTGCTGGATTTCGAAAAGAAAGGGAAACTCTGTCTTCATCGCGAGAAGACTAGTTATTATAATAATATTTTCATTGGTTCCAGTCAATGTGAACACAATTACAAGGTAATTGCAGGTTGGGGTTTCAAAAATGGGTCAGAACCTGTGTTTCCCGGAATTTATTATATATGTGGAGACAAGGCTTATTTCAAATTGCCGGATCACTGGTATGGAAGCTGCTATTTTGGCATTGTTTTCCCGAAAATATACCACGTGAATGAAATTGCTGGAAGCAATGAAAACACTAATGGCTTAGTGCGTAGTAAAAGAGAAAGCGTAGGTGAAATAATGGGTAGTATTTTTAGTGCACTGATACCTGGAGTGGGAGTGGTTCTGAACACTCACAGAATTTGCAAATTATCCACAATAGTGGATGTGTTGTCTACGGACACGGCTCATGGATTTCTACTGGTCAATACTGAAATGGTTGCGATCAGATCAATGGTTTTGCAGAACAGACTTGCTCTTGACACCTTATTAGCAAAAGAGGGCGGAGTCTGCCGGATGTTGAAGGCGCAACATTGTTGCACTTACATTCCGGACAAAAGTGTGCAGCTCAAAAGATATGTGAAAAACATTACTAATTTGGAAAAGGAACTCAAACCACTCGAGGTTGACAGTGCCTGGAAGAGACTGGTTGATGATCTCTCCAATGTAGGTCATTGGTTTGCTTGCTTAGGTAAAAGCTTATTGTTTAAGGTACTGATGCCAATTGGAGTGATAGGTCTTATCCTATTTCTCATATTCGTCTGTTGCAAATGTCGCAAACACACAAAGAAGTACAAAATGAATGCGAGAGGAGTGAAACGGAGTGCGGATGAGCTTGAATTGGAAGAAATGAATAATCAGATTTATAAAAAGGTGAAAAATTCTCACCCTACCAAAAATGAGAAAGAGAAACTGAATCGTCTGTTGGAAGAGATAGAAATGTACAAGGTGTGAAAGAAAGTTGGCATCTGGTTCCATTATTTTGTGATGATAGTAAATATCATCAAAGAGGGGATTGATAGAGCAAGATTTCGCATCGCGACTTGCTCGACTCAAGAACCTCGAAAATGTATTATAATCTCGTAATTCCAATTGTTCGTTTTACTAATTTTATGTATTTTGAATGTGCGTGTGTATCATAGTGATGCTTGCCTATGTGTTTCACTAATACGAATAACCCTTGTCTTTAAAAATGGATGCTGCTTGAATTCTGATTCTGCGCATGCGTTAGGCATAATCACGTGACATGACGCAGTCACATTTGGAGGGAAAGGGTGCGCATGCGTAGTAGCCATAAGATGGCCGCGCTTTCTAATAACGAGGTGAAGCTTGCACCGAAAAGGGACATAAAGTGGCCCCTGAAAAATTGCAGTTCTGTTCAAAATCAGTGAAATATCTGGGGCACCAGATAGAAAAGGGAATCAGAAAAGTGACCTCAGAGAGAGTTAGAATAATTCATCAGTCGGAACCCCGATTGGGTTAGCGAACTCCCCAGCAAAGTGCTCCGCCAGCACTTAAGGTTTAGTAAAACCTTAGTCTATGGTCAAATTCGGACAGAGTGCTCCGCAGCGCTCTGTAAATTCAGTCACCTATTGAGTGCGTTGGGTCAGTGACAGGTCAGCTATTCGGACAAGTCGGACAATTTCTCTAGCTAAACCTAGGCTAGATATACTCTTTTGGGTCAGTGTACCACCCCCCAATGTTGCAAAGTGTCAGAATCCCCAATTTCGATTGGTCCTAAGGTAGGATGGGTTAACACACCAATCAGAACAGACTTATTCAAGTCCTATTTTGCATTCTAAGGTACCGCCTAGCAAGATTGGGGTTCCCATGAGAGAATATGCAGAATACAATAGGAACAATGTCATTGTAACAAGTTAGGAACATAATTTCTCTATCCTCCTGGGTCAGAGGTGGCGTTCTCAGGAGCATCTTGTCTGTGACTGCCAGCTGGCTGAGTTCCACCGCTCAAGGCCACTGCTGCCTGGGATGCGCAGTCATGCGCAGAAAGGACTCTCAACATGGCTCTCGACCCAGTTGGACCCCCCGTTTACCATGGTACATGAAAAGTAAGCGTAAACAAATTAAAACATAGTAATAAATGAATAAACTACATAACATGATTGTGTACTTATGAATTATCACTATAAAAATATACTATGCAATTATTTATTAGTGCAACAGACAAAATCACAAGAGCAGCGGTGCAAGCTTCACCTCGTTATTAGAAAGCGCGGCCATCTTATGGCTATTACGCATGCGCACCCTTTCCCTCCAAATGTGACTGCGTTATGTCACGTGATTATGCCTAACGCATGCGCAGAATCAGAATTCAAGCAGCATCCATTTTTAAAGACAAGGGTTATTCGTATTAGTGAAACACATAGGCAAGCATCACTATGATACACACGCACATTCAAAATACATAAAATTAGTAAAACGAACAATTGGAATTACGAGATTATAATACATTTTCGAGGTTCTTGACTCGAGCAAGTCGCGATGCGAAATCTTGCTCTATCAGTTGGGTGGGGCTACTTTCCCTATCTTCCTGGGGTGTTGATGGTGCTGTCGGGGGCCTCAATCGGGAACGGCCCATCACGGTGTGGTGGGTCTCTGGCTGTCCAGCCGGAGGTGTTGCGCTATCCCCTGTATCTCACATAACCTGTGAGTCTCTGGTGCTTTCCAGAGTTTCCCTCACTTGTGGGGGTGGGGGTTTGGATGGGTAACAACTGTTTGATGCCTGTTCTGGGGGTGGGTGGGTTGGGGGTGAGTTGGGGGTGTTTGATGTTGCAGGGGTCTGTCAGTGTGCCACTAGGGTTGTTGGGGTTCTGTTACCGCTATAGACTTACCAATGGCGGCTAAGTTGGAACTGAAATGTGTTACATGGAATGTGCAGGGGTTCAACTCCATGAGTAAGAGGTATAAGGTGCATGCATATCTAGTGCGTAGGGGGGTGCAGGTAGCCTTTCTGCAGGAAACGCATTTGACTCTGGCAGAGTAGAGGGGGCAACTTTTTTATACTACCTATACCTACCTATTCCGCTCATGCTAGGGGGACGTTGATTTGGGTTCGGGCGGGCGTCCCCTTCCAGCCCATGACGACGGAGGTTGACTCAGAGGGGAGGTTTGTAGTGGTGTTGGGGAGATTGGATGGCCGAGACGTCACGCTTTGCAGTGTTTATGTCCCTAATTTTGACCAGGCCGCGTTCTTCTCGGCGTTATCAAAAAGATTGGCATCTCTGTTGATCGGCACGGTGTTCATGGGGGGGGACTTTAATTCGGTGGTAGATGTGGATTTAGATCGCTCTCATCCCCCTCTGGTTCAATCTGTGGTGCGCAGGGTGGCCAAAGCCCGGAGGGCCTGGCAGGAGCATTAGGGCCTCCTAGACACCTGGCGTGCGCTCCATCCCAACGATAGGGACTACTCGTTCTACTCCACACCTCATGATCTCCACGTCCGCCTCGACACCTTTCTCTGTACTGCTGGGGCCCAGGAACTAGTGCGCAGTAGCGAATACTTGGCGAGGACTATCTCAGACCACAACCCTTGCTTACTCACAGTCCTCTGGTCTAGACAGCGGCAACCGATTCCCACGTGGCGGCTGAATCCGTTGATGCTGGAAGACCCGGTATTCCGCACGGAATTGCAGGAATGCCTTGAGCGCTATTTCCGGGAGAACGCGGGCACCGCAACTACCAGAGCGATCGAATGGGATGCCTTCAAGGTGGTGGTGCGAGGCGCGTGCCTCTCCTCCTCGGCCGGGGTACGTAGGACGCTGCTAGCAGACATGGAGCGGGAGAACTCGCTTCGGCGGGTGGAGAAGGCTAACCACAAGGCGGGGAGTGATAGGGAGGAAGTATTGGCGGCAAGGGAACGAGTAGCCGTACAGGTGGAAAGGCTCCGCTGCCATGACTACCGGGAATACATGGTCCGGGCCCACGCCGAGAGGGACCGAGCCGGATCATTGCTGGCGTGGCTGGCAAACCCTCACTCTGGGAACGCGCCGATTCTGTCCCTGGCCACACCTACCGGGGCGCTGGTTTACTCCCAGCGGGAAATTAATGACCAGTTCCTAGCTTATTACTCGGAGTTGTATAGCTGTAGGCTGTCTTTGCTCCCGACGGGATTGGATGCCTTCTTAGATGAGGCCCAGCTGCCGCAGCTGGAACCGGAGCAGGGGAACGCCCTGGGTGCTGCTGTTACGCAGGGGGAGATTAGAGCAGCGATTAAACACATGGCTCGGAAGAAGACGCCAGGGGGTAATGGTCTCCCGGTGGAGTTCTATGCTGCATTCCTGGACCTTCTGACGCCACGGTTGTTACAGGTCTATGGTGAGGCGTGGGAACTGGGCAGGCTGCCGGAGTCGGCGAGGGAGGCGATTATTGTGCCGCTGTTGAAGAAGGGCGGTCAACCCGCGGCGAGGACGGCATACCGTCCACTCTCGATGCTCACTGTGGACTATAAAGTACTGAGCAGGATTCTGGCTACGCGATTGTCGGCCCATATGTGTTCCCTCATTCACCCGGACCAGGCGGGCTTCATCCCCACGCAGAATACCTCTGCGTGTATACGGCGCTTGATACGGGTCATGGACGTTGAGGGGGAGGGTCCTCCGACTGCGGCTGTCCTTTCGGTAGATATCGAAAAGGCGTTCGATAGCGTGGAATGGCCGTATCTGTTCGGTGTGTTGCGTCGGTTCGGGTTGGGGGACGGCTTCGTCCGCTGGACGCAGCTGTTATATGCTTCCGCCACTGCCAGGGTTCGCACGGGCCGTACGATATCTGCGGCATGTGCGGTGACGAGGGGTACTAGGCAGGGCTGCTCCCTGTCCCCACTTCTATTCGCCCTGGCGATTGAACCACTGGCGGCACGGGCGCGTCAGGGGCGGCACTATGAGGGGGTGCTGTTGCGTGGTGTCCGACACCACATCTCTCTGTATGCCGACGACCTCCTGTTGTACCTGGCTGACGTGTCGACCTCGGTGCGGGGAGCGCGGGCCTTGCTCCGAGAGTTTGGCGAACTATCGGGCCTACGTGTTAATTGGTCCAAGACCTGCCTGTTCCCCCTGACCCCTCGGTGTGCACAGCCCACAGAACTTGGGGAGCTGCGCTGGGAGCCGGAGTGTATGCCGTACCTCGGAGTTTACATTTATCATACCCATTCGTCCCTGTATGAGGGAAATGTGGGCAGGGCGCTGAGAGGCATCAGGGGCAGTATTGGATTCTGGCGTACCCTCCCCCTATCTGTGGCCGGACGAATAGCCTTACTGAAGATGGTGGTCCTCCCGCGCCTGCTCTATTTTTTCTGTACACTGCCGGTGTGGATCCCGCTCTCCTTCTTTCGGACTTTAAGATCGATGGTGATAGGATTCATATGGGGCTCTGGCAGGAGGCGCGTTGCTCTCTCCACCCTACTTCGTTCGCGGGAGGAGGGTGGCTTAGCTGTGCCGGATTTTGAATGGTACTACCTGGCGGCGCAGCTGCAGTGGCTCACCCAGGCTGTGGCGCGGGAGTTTAGGGGCCTGGACGGCCCGCAAGACAGAATTGTACAGCGCCATGTCTTGTCCTTCATATTGCTTCAGCAGGGACTTCGTCTGGACCAGCTGTCTCTGGAGGAACGCACCCTCCGCCTTTGCTTGCTTCGTAGTCAGAAACGGGCAGGTATCTTTGTTCCATATGCGCCGGAGATCCCCTTAGGCATGTGCACAGCCTTACCGCACGACGGGGACTGGTCAGGGCTAGCCACTTGGGAAGACTGTGGGCTCCACATGGTAGGAGACTTGTACAGGGATGGTGTCTTGCTGTTGTTTTCCGACCTGCAGGAGGCGTTTGATCTGCCGAGAGGCGACTTCTTACTCCATGCGGCTTTGGTCTCTGCGATCCGGAGACGCTGGAGGAAGGGTCGGGCGGAGCCACCTACGTCTTTGGGCTGCCAATACGTTGTGATGGCAGCTGGCACCTTTAAGGCTATTACTTGTTTGTATAGGAGATTGGCGCTGGATGCCCCCACCCCCACTGGATAGGCTGCGGGAACGCTGGGAGGCGGACCTAGGCCGACAGATACCGGAGACGACTTGGCCCCAGCTTGTGCGCCGGGCCTGGAAGGGCACGCGCAATGTTCGGTTCCAACTGGTCCAATACTTCACACTCCATCGAGCGTATTGGACGCCGGCCACGATCCAGCGGGTTTTTGGTGGGGCGCAATCGGTGTGTTCCCATTGTAACTCAGAGGGTGCTGACTTTGGACACATGTTTTGGGCCTGCGCGGGGCTTGGCTCATATTGGGCTGATGTTGTGACCTGTCTGAATGAGATTACAGGACGCCAAGTTGAAACTGACATGGGAGTTTGCCTCCTACTCTGGTTCCCGCACACCCCATCCACGAAGGTTACCAGTAAATTTTTCGACCTGGGGCTGATCCTGGCCAAGAGGGAGCTCACCCTGCACTGGAAATCTAGGGGGGGTCCCAGCTTCATGAGATGGCGGGGGTGTTTTCAGCAGTGGGCATCTAGTGAAGGGACTCTCCGCTTCCAACTGGCCAACCGCGCAACGAATGATAAAGCACTAGAAACAGCCAGGGCATGGTGCGCGCTAGTAACAGAATTACAATCAATGTCGGAGGTCGCGGAGGATAGTGAGGCGGAGGCTCAAGCGCGTCAAGAGGAGGAGATGGCAGCGGGGAGGGTGGGGACACCTGCGGGGGGAATAGCACGCTAGGATTGCACACTTGTTGGCAGTCAAGGCTATGGATCATCGCACCGAGGGTAGCGGAGATGGGATGGGGTTGCATGCGCGGCCTTGAGTAGCGTTTAGACCTCGCCTAGGCGTGGGAGTTACTGTCCAAGATCTAGGAGGAGACACCTGCCGTTTCATGCTGAGTTATGTTGCATTGCAGGAACAATGTATGAAGCACACTGACATGGGGGGGTGGGGGTAGAGGGGGTGGGGGTAGTGGGAAGGATAGGATATGGATATGTGGGGCGTAGTAATGGAACTAATGATCCGTAATATGCAAATAGTGAACCCGCAGTCATTTGTTTGTTTGTCGATGTGAAAACTCAATAAAATTTTGTTATAAAAAAAAAAAAATCTCTACCCTGAGGCACATTGAACCCTCCCTGGTCACCCTGTAAACAAACTTGTGGAACGACAACATCTTAAATGCTTCCTTGATTCCCTGCAAATTAAGGGTTCTAAAAATCTTTCTGAGCCAATCTCATCTGTGCCAAAATACATTTCTCTTTTATCTTTTTCTGCATCATCGCCAGCTTGTCACTGCAATACTTTGCATATCTCAGAACTTCATCAAGTGTTTTGTTCTGCCAGCATATCACACTCTGAGTTACATGCAAACTGCTCTCTGGTTTCAGCCCTAATACAAACTGAGATAAAAATAAATCCTATATCCTTTTCTTCAGGATAGTCTGGTCCACTATGTTGTTGAAATACCTATAACAATCTTTCATAAAACTCATGAACTGATTCCTTTGGTTCTAGGGTTGTTTGATAATCTTAACCCAATCCAAATCTTCGGGGGGCACTCGACCCTTCAGGAAAGTAATCGCAGCTTCACATTTCTCCATAACCATGGGAGATGATGCATTAGTTCTAGTATTCCTCACTGGCTCCATTTGTGTCCATTGTACAGAAGTCTTACATTCAGCCACAAATCAGTTGGCGCTAAAATATCAAAGAACGTATTCTAATCAGCTCACAACACCTTCATTTTTTTAATAAACCATTCTACTTGTGAGTACAACTGCACAGGTTTGTCTTTCAATTTTGGAAAATTGTTCGTAAAATGCTGCAAGATCGCCTCTGCTCCATGGCACATGTACATACATCCCCACTGCTATTTCCCTTAAGGCATATGCTGTAGTCTCTCCATCATTTTCCTCATCCTTCTTCCCTGTAGCTTCAGTTTCCTTCTTTTTCTTTTCATGTTTCTTATTCCATTTAATTTCCAATTTTCCAGTCTAACCCCATTTACGAGTGCATTTTACCAACTCAATAATATGCAGCCGCATTCCAGTTGCATGCATATTTTCAACAGCTACATCATCCAATTTAACCTTTTAACTTTTCTGCAAATTTATATTTTTAGAAAGATCAGTGACATATTTCTGGGCTAATTCTGTCAATTTATCATGTATAACAGCTTCTCGTCTGGTAACTCTTTACACAGGAAAATGAATTCCTTCTTCTGAAATTGTTCTAAATCTTCCAATTCTAAACATCCTTTTATCATTTCCTCCAATTACACCTTTAGCTTGCTGATGTTCAAAGTTCTTTCCTTTTCAGAATTTACATTAGCTTCGAGGAGGATAGAGGACTTTGCAATAATGCCTGGTTTCTTGGACTTTTTCTCGGCGTACTGGCGCAGCCTCTCTTCTCGGATTCGCTCAGCCTCTTCTTCTTCATCATCACTGGGATGATGAAACGGACATGGCGAAGCTGGAGGAGTGCGTGAGGACGGTTCAGATGGACGGCCTGCTGTGGGGCTCCTCCAAACTGGTTCCGGTTGGTTATGGCATTAACAAGCTCCAGATCCAGTGTGTGGTGGAGGACGACAAGGTTGGAACAGACATCCTGGAGGAGGAAATCACCAAGTTTGAAGATTACGTGCAGAGTGTCGACATTGCTGCTTTCAACAAGATCTGAGACTTGATGTAGGCTTTACTATAAATAATAAAGGTCAACCATGCAGAATAAAAATCTAAAAAAAAAAATTAAAAAAAAAAGAATTTACATTAGCTTACGACTCTGCACACTCTTCCTTTCAAATCCCTGCTGCTTCCTCCACCCAAGCTGGAATTCCTACCTTCTCAGTAGAATATATTTCTGCAGAGGTCATAGGTGTAGTAAACACCAATGTCCCGCCATGTATAAGTGTGTGCATTATCTGTGGTAGCCTCCACACAACAATCTGTGAATTTTGTGAAGTTGGAATAAACCCTGTTGCAGGCGGACCGCCTATAGCTCCTTGAACTTCTTGCATCAAATTAGCATTTTGTGGGGAATTTGGAACTGGCCCAGGTAAAGACTGTACATTTACTGGTGGTACTTGTGTAGTCTCATGCAGCACAGGAGTACTGGTCACAGCAGAACTTGCAACTTGTGGTCGAGCCACACTGGTGGAAAAATTTGAAGTATCTGTATAGGTCGTTCAGTGTGTACTGTACTTGGTTCTACAAGGGCAGAATCCACTATACTACTTTTACAGCCACTCGATTCACTGTGCTCAATAGACAATGAATACGGTGTGGGTCTTGCAGCCAACATTTCTTCTAGTATATCTTCCCCTGAATTGCTTTCTGTCTCCTCATCCATCTCTTTCTTTTCATCGCCCTTCTCTATTGATTTCTTCATATTTCCCTTCCCCAATATCTCTCTCATAATAGGCGGATACAATCTAGTCTCCTCAATCACAGCTTTTCTCCATCTACGCTGTTCTTCATCCCATTGAGCATCTGCATAATTACGCACTGCTCTCTTTGTCCTTCTCTTATATTTCTCCTTCTCTTTTTCTCAGGCAACCTTCTCCCATATATTTTAAGCTTAATATTGAGCAGGTCAAGGAGGTGGCTTCATTTCATACAACTTACCTTTTAAATTACCAAGAATTCTAGTTTCAAAAGTTCCATATTTTGGGAAACTCAATGGACCCTCTTTATCAGCAATCTTGCACCACTGTCAAAGTCCAAATCAGGCATGTAACCCATATTCTTTTGTTATAATGCATGCATGCGTACTCTCAAGAGGTACCTCTCCACCTTTCCGTATTGGAATAGTAACATCCCCCTACACCTTTCTTTAAAACATTTCATGGTGGCAATAAATTGAAAGACAAAAACAAATTCAATTCAATGTTTTGTTTCTGTTCAAGATATGTCAAATTTCTTTGAAACCAATTCTGTCAGAGCTATTATTTCCCACGACTCTGTCAACAAATCTCAATGCGATAATCACTCAACCATTGGCCAATATCAGCTCGACACCTAACGCCACCAACCAATCCCAGCGCGCAAACACACCAACCGATTAATCCCAGCACGAACCCTATAACGTATGACTTCACTCCTTGCAGCAGTTCACCCTGTTTTACAATTTTCTTCGTACATGCACAAACTTCAACAAAAACTTTCAATTATCATGACATACATATATCAATTCTTGTTTGCTCTACTAAAGGAGAAACAGAATTACAATCATTCAAGAAATCCACAAACGTAAATAAAATTTCGACCAGTGAGAAATCACTCTAATCAATGCTGCATCACTCCTTTGCACAATTAGGTTCCGCTAACATCAATCAATGTTAAACAATCACAACAATGTTTTTAATATCTCTATATTATTGGTAGAAGTGATGGTACCTCACACTCTGCACCTCAAATCTGCAAACAAGAATACCATGCAACAATGGCTCTTCCAAGTGTCTTCTACATTTGTCTCAGTCTATTCAGGGATCTTAGACTATGATTAGTCAGACTCTTCAACTTCTTTACATAAATACAAGTAGCATCTTCACCCATCTAGCCATTCACTCCAAATCACAATTCATCACCATACTAGAGACCAAAATACAATTAAAATAGATGACACATCACCCTATTACTCACACCTCCAAACAGCAAATGCCTTTGAATACCACCTTGTAAGATCTTCAAGTTCTGGACATTGGATTTCAGGATTCGGGTAATTTAGTCTAACTTGGCAAATTATTTTATAGCTCCATTCAAGGTGTGAACCGTACTCTGCTACCAGAAAACTGATAGCACAGAAACAGTCCAATATTTATTCTCCAGTACCAGTTCCACCTGTAACTTACAAGAATGGGCTCCAACTGCATGCTAAATCTTCTTCTTCTAGGCGACAGATCTTTGCTATTGTTAATGAATGGGAGCTAAATCAAATCAGGTCAATCAACATCATAATTAACAGTTTAAGTTTAGTCAATATCGGACAACAAATCCTAGCATGCAATATGAGAAACCGGCTATCAAGCGGCACACCTGAGGCCATTTAAAGAAACCAGTATGCAGGGGAGGTTGCATTAGCACACAAACGGCTGCTTGTGTCGGCCTCTGAAGAAAGGGATGGATTCCCTGAAACGCGTCAGGCCAGGGGGCACCAATGGGGGTGAGAAGCAGCCTGTTTCATAAATAAAAGTGGTGACACCTATCTGCTAAGGAGTGCAGCCTCATCTCTGGGGGAAGATTTTGGAAAAACAGACTCACGGCGCTTCCAGGCCGTGGAGGCAACGCACCGCCCCTGGAGCGCTCGGGGTCTGCATGGAGAAATCATATCTCCGTGATCAGCGCAGCAGATAATGGAAATTAAAACGGAGTGAATCTAACTCAGGCTCAATGGAGGGCCACAAACTTGCCCCAGCAAAGAGACAGGTGCACCCAATCCACTGGAGGGATGTAATTGGTGCAATATCGGACAACAAATCCCAGCATGCAATATGAGAAACGGACTATCAAGGGGCACACCTGAGGCCATTTAAAGAAACCAGCATGCAGGGGAGGTTGCATTAGCACACAAACGGCTGCTCGTGTTGGCCTCTGGAGAAAGGGATGGATTCCCTGAAACGCGTCAGGCCAGGGGACACCAATGGGGGTGAGAAGCAGCCAGTTTCACAAATAAAAGTGGTGACACCTATCTGCTATGGAGTGTAGCCTCATCTCTGGGGGAAACATTTGGAATTATATATATATATATATTCACTGAAAAAACCATAGGTTTCACACCAGTTATAGTTAGCTGGAAATTTTACTCGCATAAAACCATTGAAATTCCCACGTTATAGTTAGTTGGACTCACTATAACTTGCGCGTGCAATGCACTGCTGATGACGTCACATATTACATCACTCATGACATGGTCAGTGACATCACTCATGACATCACTGATGACACCATCCAGTGAATGTGTGTATTTTAAAAAAAATAATTATGTGTTATATATGTAAATGTAAAAGTTGATGGAAGAATAAATGTTTAAATAAGTGTCTAAAGGGATGTTTTTTTTATTTAAAATTGATTGGTTAACTGGCTTATTAAGTGTATCGTAGTGAATACATATATTAGTGAGTAATGTTTAAATATTTAAATATATGTATTAGTGTTTCACTTTATGTATAAGTGGCTGCATGGTTTTGTGAGTAGCTACATGTGTATGTATATGGGTTAGAAGTTTTTTTTGTTTTAGTATCTGTATGGTTTGGTGTGGGTATTACTTAGCACATAGATGCATGAATGACTGACTCTCTGTTTGTATGTGTTTTGAAAACAGCATATGTGCAGGACTGTATGGGTGGATGAGTGTGTATATGTGTGTGTTAGTGAGTGAATGACTGTGTCACTAATGTGATTATCAGTAACTACATATGTTTTAATCTAGTATATGTGAATATTAATGTACATAAGTGAGTATATGTGAGAGTAAGAGATTGTAAGAGTTCCTGTTTAAATAAGTATGTTTTTCTATAAGTGATTGTTTAAGAGAGTAAGTATGTGTAAGTGGTAGTGTGTGTATAGCTATATATGCAAATAAATGGATGTTCAATAGTTTACTTGCATGTGTGAGTATGTGTGAGAGTAACTTTTGGATGACTGTCGGTGTGTAACAGGATGTATAAGTGTATCACTACATATGATGAGTGAGTATATGTATGAGTGACTATATTAAACTGTTGGTGAATGAGTGGATGTGTATATAGATGGTGGAATTACTGAATTGGTTGTTGTAACTGGTATGGGTATCTCGATTTTTTTGAACATTTTGTTTCTTTTTTTGAATATGTATTTCAAGGGTTACATTACAGTGAAAGGAGGTCTGTCACTGTGTCACAAGGATGGTGTCATCAGTGATGTCATGAGTGATGTCACTGACCATGTCATGAGTGATGTAATATGTGACGTCATCAGCAGTGCATTGAACGCGCAAGTTATAGTGAGTCCAACTAACTATAACGTGGGAATTTCAATGGTTTTATGCGAGTAAAATTTCCAGCTAACTATAACTGGTGTGAAACCTATGTTTTTTTCAGTGAATTTCATCGGTTTTTTAATAGCAAATCTCTATAGGTATGAAAAGTAATATTTTTTATAATGGTTTTTTGTATTGTATAATTATGTAATACTATTTTTTTAATGTTTATTTATTTATTTTGTTTATTGGGAGCGCTCCCGGGGCGCGTACCGATGCGCTCACCGGTGAGCGCATTGTTATGGCGCGCCCCGGGGCGCGTACCGGGGAGCGTCCCGTTAGCGCCATTGCCGCGAACGAAAACATCATCGTGACGTATCGCGTATCCGCGACGCCTTGCGTCATAAGACACGTGTCGCGTAGCCGCGAGATGCGTCTTATGACGCACCGCGTAAGCGCTCCCGGAAGCGCCCGAGCATATACGATCGCGCAACGTAAGCGCCCCAACGCACTTACGCTACGCACCCCGGGACGCACCCCAGGGCGCGTAGCGTAAGCGCGTCAAGCCATGTGACTTTAAAATAACACTTTTCATTGGTTCAGAACATTTTTTTTTCCAAATATTGAGAAACCCACCCATTTCTCTCACTATTGCTTTGTACTTGGAGAGAGCAAGAGGTGTTCTGTGCATTATCTGCTTCTCAAAGTTTCCTGATCTACAGCAATGGCTGCAAGGGAGTCATCCAGCAGTGATTCTGATGGATTTTTGCCTGAGGACCCTCCTCACCACAAAACAAAGGACCACTTCATTTGGAAATTTTTTGACATCCCTGAAGGAAAAAAAAAAGTTAATGCTGCTAAGGTAACCTGCAAGATATGTGGCAGTATTTTATCCAGAGGCAATCCTAATAAGAAATATAGCTTTAGAAATGCCAATTTAATTAGGCATGTCCAGAGAAAACACCCAAATAACTATGCCAGGGAGAGTGTGAGGGACCTGGCACGGAATTTACCAAGAGATGGCAGCAGCACCTCCACTGGTGGAGCAACACCTTCAGGAACAGCACGTGGAAGAATGGTCCCTAACGTGCAGCCGGTGTTTGCAGGCATAAAATTTCTATGCGTGGACTGTGATGAACTGCTCTGTTATGGGGAGCAGAGCGTTGAACTCATTGCTATAAAGAGACAGGAACACCGCTGCCCTCCCCGTCCCTAATTTTCACAATTTTTTGCTCCTGTTGAGCAGTTTTGGAATCCCTGTTTTTGTTTTTCCCCTGAAAAAAATCCCAAAAATATATAAAATCGTTTTAAAAAAGTTAAAAAAAAGTATTTAAAAAAAAAAAAGAAAAAAAAAGTTCTTTTCAGAACTACCTCCAATTTCTAAAAAAATGCTAAATTTTTTAAAAAATCTGTCATTCTTTTTTCTCCATGGTACGCTCCCCGGTACGCCCCCCGGTGCGTGTACCGTGCACTCCCCCGCGAAAATCGAAATTAAAAAAAAAAAATGTTGGCCCAGCACTGCCCTTTTATGGCCCCCACATCAAACCTAGGGGGTCAGGGGGGTCTACCCTATCCCCTTTTAGTCATTTCCCCCTTTGTTTTTGCCACCTCTTGTGTCTCGATCCTACCGAGACACAAGATGGCGGCCGCTCCACACTGTTTGGAATGTTGACAAGACACCCGAGAGCCAATCAGCTTTCGCTCGCGAACTCGCGTAGCGCGCTGGAGCGCGCCCCGGTGCGCGTACCGGGGCGCACCTATAGATATATATATTTTTTGAACCTAAATTACTCTAAATCCACTGGAGCACATATCTTGAGACATAGCAAAGGCACATCGGGCTACCAGTCCCTACAATTTTGCCAAGTTTGGTGGAAATCCATTCAGCCGTTCGGGCTAAAAGTGAGTCCAACCGCCCTATGGAAATTAACATGGGGAAAACACGTTTTGGGACCCCCCTTTTATCTCGGCCCCCGCTTGACGAATCCCCCCGAAACTTTCAGGGAAGGAGCGGACCACCGCGAGGCAAATTTGAGGAAAATTACAGGCAGATCCCTCAATCTGCGCCAAAGTTTTTCCCAAATAGAATGTTGCGGATTCCCTATGGAAAACAATCCTAACTATAACTTATCTATATCTATCTATCTATCTATCTATCTATCTATCTATCTATCTATCTATCTATCTATCTATCTATCTATCTATCTATCTATCTATATACATATATATAACCTCATTAGGTCGGAGCATAGTGCAAGGGACACTGCCAGTCGGCAGTCTGTGACTACACAGAGGTTATTTGGTTCATGGTAATCAGTACCCGACCCGGCGGACCTGCTCTCATTAGGTTGGAGCGTAGTGCGTGGACTGGAGAGGCTTTTGAGAAGTAATACAAACCTAATCAAGTGAGTCCAATACTGCAAGGCGTCACAAATACCAGGATTGAACTTGTGGTTTCCCCACGTCCCAGCATCCCAGGTATGGATGTTTCTGGGAGCTGTAGTTTGCCACCACACTACAGCGCGGTGGATGGTCACATGTTTGGGGGTGGCGCCTATTCCTTATCAGGGGAGTGGTGCAGGACTATTTAAATCTGGACTTTACTCACCTTGGTTTGGCAGCGGCATCTGAAGAAGGCGATTTTTAGCCGAAATGCATCATGCCACATCTGCTGTATCATTAAAGAAAGCCTCAACTCTAATCCCTGCCTGTGGCCTCCTCCTTCGGCGCTGCTGGAGGGTTCTGTTGCATATATAGAGATATATATATATTTTAAAAAACTGATTACGTATCTTTGTGAGGAGGCCGCCTAGTACCACAAGGGTCCTACTGCACATGATCACACAACACTACACTTGAAATGACGAATAGGCGGTCACTCTGGAAAAGAGAAGCACAATGAGCATTGAGATACAGATAGGGAATTCGCAGACAAGCAAGAAACATGGTTCTGACTCAAGACTGACTGCCGGAACCGGAATCCTGCTGGACTCTCATTGGGGGAGAAAGGTGTGCTCTTTTTTGTGAAATTTAGGAAGGATATTTAAAATCCTTGGAAAGATCACCAGACATCACTGCAGAAATCTTAAAGCACTATTATTTATTTTAAACACACTGGCTCCATTGATTGTGATTTATTTATTTTAATTTAGTTAAATATTGTATATTCCTTGTGATTACTCTTTTTCTCCCCCCTATGTATATCTAGGTAGTTTTCAAATTGTTTTGTCCACATAGATAATTTGTTTTCTATTGTTTTTGGGAAGCATGTTACTTTTTGTTATTGTGTTTTTATTTTTTTCTGCCGGTATTTTGGATTGATGCAATATTTTATTGAACTGTTTCAGTGTGGGTAGGTACTTAGCTTACACCATTTTTGGAACAGGGATATCGTTTACTTTTATCGTATTATGTTACTTTAGACTTTGAAATATATATACATATTTATTTATGTGTGTAGTGTTTTGCCTCGGTAGCTCATTCGTGTATTATAGTTACATCCGATATTGCATTTCCAATCGCATATTAGTATAATGCCTTTTATGGGATATTTAAGCTTTGCATCACACCTGCAGCACCAAATATTAATTTGGCAATAGAGAGACATCCTCTGCAAAAGGCTGCAAAGCCTGCAATTAGTGCGTAGCTAAAGAGAGATTATCTCCTATTTGCTGCAAGTGATCGCCGAAAGAAATAAGAGCCAATCATAACTGCTACCAGTCGAATACACTTTGGTCCCTTTGGTTCTTAGGTGTGAAGGATCGACATACCGCATGCAAAAGAAGACCAGAAATAATATTTGTCTGTGTGTGATCTTAAATTTTAGTGTGAGAAATGAAAGTTGCTGTGCAATTTCAGAACAGGTCAAACACCGTTTATATTTGTTCAATAACACAAATACCAACCAACTGAAATTTAATGTAGCATTAAACTGACAGCTCAAGATCAAATGCCCTTAAATAAGTGGTACCGTATTTAAGTAAGGAGATTGTTTTTTAGCCAAAACATTCTTAAAATGTTTTTCTATGATATCCGTGAAGTGACACACTTCAAGATGGCCATTATTTTCGTCAAAATGGGCGGGTCGTGTTCGGAGAGCAAGGCCTGTCCGCCTTCTATGTCTAGCATGGGATGCTCAACTGGTCTCTCCTCCTACCTTCAATGAAAGTTGAACTAGTCGGGAGCCGGCTCTGACTGCAGCGACTGCGCCACAGGGGGAGCCGGGGCTGGCCGGAGACGCCGTTGTGTTGGCCGCACCCGGCAGGTGAGTCTGATGCTGGGCTCATTAAGAGAGCCGGGGAAGGGGAGTTACGTTATGGACTGCACGAATTGACTGCCAGCGAAGGCACCTGCCATAGGTTGTACTTTACCAGCAGTTGTCGGCGGTAGGGGCGGCGCTGTGAAATGTCGGATGCCAGGCACGGGGAAGGTGGGGCGTGATGGCATGTAGTGTGCGCACATCTGTATTATCATGAGATGGTCACGCTCTCGGAGCTGGCAGACCGCTCTGGTGCACCTGCTTCTGTGCGTTTTCTGCACTTTTTTCGCTGCGTGCGCTTTCTTTCTATCCTTAACATACATACAGATTCGGCTTTCCTTTCGTGCTTCCTCTTATTTTCGTTAGCTCCCCGCCTTTTATTGTTTCTTCTGCCTCTTTTACCTTTACCCTTCAGTGCTCTTTTCCGTATGTTGTCATTTGCCGCTTGTTTTATAATATTTACAAATATTGTGTTCTCGTTTTTATCTTCCTTACGTTCTCCCTTTTGGATGGGTCTTTTTTATTGTATAGTCTGTGTTAGTTGTTCATACGTAACGATCCCTTCTGGCATCTATCCCACGCAGTCTTTCGCTCATTCGTATTAAAATTCCTTTCCATCTTTTAAGATCTATTCAAGATTTTGTGTCCCCTTACACCTCCTTAACATTTTGTGTTAATTTCGTCTACCTTCTTTACTTTCCGTCTTCTCACTTTCTTTTTTTGTGTGTAAGAGTACCAAAGATATTATAATTGACAGGTGTTCTACTACACAATTTTCTAATTTTGTGGACACTATTTTGGACGTTCAGTGCATAGGTTCACATGCAACTAAGTAACTGTGGTTTCACAATAATAATTAGCGTTGTTATAATGATTGATGCATCCAGTACTGCCTTGAAGCAAAACGTGCCTAATGCTCAGATATATTGTACCGTTTGTCATCGGCCAGTGATAGAAGATGGAATTAATTCATGATAGACATTTGGTCTGTTGAGTGGGGTAACAATAGAAACGTTGTTCCATGAATCTGCTAGCCAGTTCTGTAGAGCATTATTGTATATTAGTTATTCTTTGACATTGAAACAGATGAACAGGTTACAAACTCGGCCCAAAGATCTAATAAGCAACGCCACTTCCGCAACTTCTATGGAAAATGTTGAAATATAGCAGACAGTCCATCAGCTGTGAATGTGTCAGCCATGTGGTTGCCTCATGTTCTCAATGAACTTGTACCGATAAGCTCTCTTGAAATACACTGTATTATTCTGACAACTTGTTTTTTTCCTTGTGAGTCCATACTCTTTTTTAACACACTTCCGGCGAATTTAATGTTATAGGAGCACACATGGTAAGAAGTGTTATTTGTTTACATAATGATTTCCTCACACACACTATTTAGGCTCCATTTTGTAATCTGGTTTGAAGATTTTGAAATTGTTTTTAAAGTATTACAGATTTAAATCGTTGTTCAGTGGTGTGTTATTCCCATTTTTATGCTTAATTACCCAAGGTATGGATTATTGAAATTGTTAATTAAATAGCTTATACAACCATTATCCTTAATATGCTATTATTTTTCGCAGAGGACACAGCCATCCTACAGAGTAATGGTTAATATATTACTTTAAATCTCTCATGCACACCTATTAATACACATATTTATCTGATTTGCCAGTGTTGCCAAACATTATATTCCCATATCCGAATATTCAAGCTCACGTTTTAACCACCCTGTTTCAACTCGAACTAATATAGTTATACTTTTTTTTTCTTCAAGCATGAAGGACACGTCCTTAAAAAGTATGTACATGTACAGTAAAAAAGAGATCCCTATGATGTCACACTAGTAAAAGAGGCCGATTTAGAATGCAAATGTATGCAAAAATATTTTATGCCATATTGAGTTATGAATTATGCTCGCCATTGTTTTGGTGGGGTTGCTGTATATGTCCTTTGAATGATCTACTTGAGTTATACCATTATTCTTGGTTAAATACATCTGCATAATGCTTCACACTTTGCATGCAAAACTTGGCCGGTGTGAATCAGCAGTACCACAACTGAGGCTGTCTGCCATTGTCTCCTCTACCTTAATCAGATTATTCCATTTTGTCTGCTTCGTTGCTTAGTATGACACATTTAATTATTTCCACAATTTTTAAGAGGATAACCGGATTTACAATATCAGTTAAAACCACTGTAGATACAACCAGTTTTCAACTTTTCGAAACAAAATTTATTGAAACAAAATAATTTGTTTGATTTAGTTCTTCCACAGAAGATCATGCATTAATTCATAAACCTCATTATAACTCGCCTCAGTGGGAAGCGCTGAGGACGTTACATAATAGTGGCAATCATATTCACTGTTGACTGCTCTACTGTTTAGATTACACATGTCTGTGCTTTGGTGGGTTATTATGGGAGTTGAAATGATTTTTGAATGCAGTCAATTTGTGAATGTCACAAAACCTAAAAATCAACTGTAGAAATAATTTAATATCGAATACGAGCTCTCAATTAGGAGACTCCGGATTGATTGATTAGTAAGTAGAACTAGCCACATTTTTGCATGTTAGCAAACATTGTGGTGTCCATATCCATTAACATAGTCGGTCATTCACAGTTAACCATTATCTCACTATAAAGTACCTAGTCATGGGCCTGTGATATTTTATAAGAGTATTACAGTTTAGTATTTTTACTTGGTACCTTATTACAATGTCCCAGACAGAATGTGTTTGAGTTCCCTTTTATTGCTCACCGTAATCTATATAGTTCTCTATCAGCATTGAGACCATATATAACCGCATTGAGTTTGTTTATCCAGTGTCCTGAGTTCTCTTAATTTGGTCCTAATTACCTCATTTTATGTCAGGTTTAATTTGATTTTCTTGAAATCTGTTTACCATAATTTTTAATAAATTCCTATCATATGTCAATTACATATTTACAACATACACACTTATTACCTTTTTAATCGTTTGACTGTAATATTGAAATTCCCTACCCATCTGTTAGTTTGTTCTTATGATATTTGAAAGCGATTTTTTTTTTTTCTCAAGGATGTAGCTTTATGGAATACTATCAGTGGTCTGTCGGAGAAAGTAGATTGCAACCTCTGAAAAATATGCCATCGAGGTATTTTGCTTGTTGTTGTTGCCTAATTCCAAATATGTTAATGCATCATTCATATTTCAAATAATATATTTGTTCACACTATTTCTTGGATAATATTTGGGCAGAGCTAATAATACATAAGGCCATAATGTGTTAATTGATCTCCTTCAATATTACACATTCTGCAATTAGTATTTAATCAAAGCTTATTGCCTTAGTGGGACAAGCCTAACACAGAGAGCTGTCTTAAATGAGGTCTCATAAAATCTTGTCTTATTATTGGCAAAAGTGCATTAACCAAATTGTGTTCTGTCTTGTGTTCACTATATCATTTATGAATGGGAGAATTGCCTTTAACCTTTTGAGAAAAGTGATATAATACTGGTTTATAAATTTGCTTTTGAGCTGTGAATTCACTCAAATTTATAATACAGTCTTGGTGCGAAACACTTTGCTTGGGTAACTCTCACCTAGTCTAGTAGGGCGGCTCCGGCCATAGTAAAAATGCAAGCAACTGCTCAAACAAGTTGGAGTCTCAAGAGATTGAGGGGTACATTTTCTCAAATTCATTAAGTGTCTCAACCTATCCAATTCCATAAAATTCATTCAGCTGCCCCAAGGTGAACTAATTCAGGGTATGATGCTTTTGTTGCTGGGAGAGGGGACTCCAAGTCTCAGGTCATCAAGCGCCAGGAGGCGCCATTCAGCTACTCTTGTGTGCAGGACTCTTCACCTGTGCCATAAAGTGCTGCCCCGACTCCTGCTGTGCAGGGCCTCGTTGTTGCTGGCAGAGGGGACTCCAATTCCCAGGACACCAAGCGCCAGGGGGTGGCATCAGCTACTCTTTGGGGCAGGCCTCTTCACCTGCACCATAAAGCGCTACCCTGATTTCCACTGCGTGGGATGCATGCTGGCCGCACCCGGGCAAAGTGCTGGCCCATCCTGCGCCCGTCGGCGACAGGAGGAGACATGGCATTGCCACACCCCTTGGTCCTCACATAAAAGCCAAAAACGAAAGGACTGTTGAACAAGATCGGTAAGATCAATTCCTTATTTAGTCCTGAGGTGTTTCTCTATCTTTCCTGTTCAAGAGGAACTTGGTCTGATTTAATTCTTTCATCTTTCCTCTTCTGTGTTATTTTCATCCTCTGATATTTGTATCCTACACTGCTCAAGTAATGGGGAAACGTAAGGTCACAGCAGTCCCTTCAATGAGCACTGGGTCTACTCTGGATGGCATCTTGCAGCCTGCAATTGTAGTTATATCAAAAGAAATTGAGAAGGCGGTACACCGCCTGTCGCTCTCTTCACCACCTGGAGTTTTTTTAAGCCCTACCCCGGCTACCATGCCATCTTAAAATAGCGATGGTAAATCCACCCTCTTATTAGAGGAACTAAGTGGTGAAACCGCAGCGGAAGTTCATTTGCATACTCCTGTACCTACTCGACCTCCGGCAGAGGAATTAACTTTAGAAGCGGACAGTTGGGCAACTGGGGGCCTAACAGTCAAAAGGAAAAGAACGGTACCAGGCTCTAAATGTAAATGACCCCGGATTACAACTTCCTCTCCTGTGCCCGAAAAGGTCATGGAAGAACCTCATGCCAACTTTAGGACATTGGAGGCTCTTGTTGGAGACCTCCAAAACTACTCTGCTGGA
Source organism: Lissotriton helveticus (assembly GCF_964261635.1). Taxonomy (NCBI): domain Eukaryota; kingdom Metazoa; phylum Chordata; class Amphibia; order Caudata; family Salamandridae; genus Lissotriton; species Lissotriton helveticus. The sequence goes on along the minus strand of NC_136072.1, from coordinate 491,829,738 downwards.
TCACATTTGAATCCATTCTTTCTAGATTGGGGGTCATAGAATCAAAGTTAAACGTGTTGACGCCTGATTGCTCCTTATCGCAACATACAGGGGGGTGCCTCAAAACGCCATATTCCCGGAGGTAAGATCCGGGGTGTCTTTACTTGTAATTGAGATGAGTCAAGCTATGAACTCTGGCCCCATCTCTTCTGCATCAACCCTCCCCGAATGTGCATCCTAGCGACTTAAAGGAGAACCAGAAAGGAACAGGGCACCTATTAAAGTTGGACAAGCAGATTCTGTTGGAAAATGGTCCAAATAGAGCAGTCCTGAAATCCATAGAAAATAGCCATACTTTCCCACAAGTTCCTCCCGAATGTACCACCTATGTCTTGGTTCTAAAAAGTGTTCCTATTCCCTCACAACCGGTGTTTAAGGATTTTCCAGGTTTTAAAGAATGTGTGTGGAATCGTGGTTGGACTTAGCCTTCAACATTTTGATGGTCCGAAGAACTCCCTGGCTAGATCCAGGTAGAACGTAGTCAAAGGGAGACTGTGTGATCGTAAAATTCAGAACTCCGGCAGTAAAGACACTCTTAGCCATCCTGGGAAATCAATCCCAACTGCAAAGCAACATCCAGGTGTTACCTTTTGGGTTACTTTTATAGGCCATCTTTATTGCCCAAGTCACATACTGACGTTGCTGCAGATTGTCCACCTTTAATCAGCCATAGATACAACATACTCACTGGAAACTCCTTTGAACCCCTGGCTGCATTGCATATTTCCTTTGGTCAGAAATGCTTTTGCTTCATCTCTGGTCTTGGAATCCTATCATGGTGATGTTAAAGGGGTAGTTTATACTACTCTGAATCAACATTTGTCTCTGGCTTTACACATTTTTGCCTCATCTCAGCCCAAAGAAAACCCTGCGGAAAATTAAAACCAGTTCTGAGAAGAATGCGTTAAGTATGGTCTCATGGAATATTGCTGGAGCATTTACAAACACTTTGAATCAAGACTGTATCATTTTCCTGAACACACAGGACATTATGGGTCCAAATCCGATTCGGAAAATCCCGTACGAATAGCCGTACGGAGCATTTTCCCCGTACGAATCGTATCCTCGAGCGTCCCTGTACGTACGATGTAGTACAATGCGTACCCAAAGCAGTTCTCCGTCCGAATCATACCAGAGCCCGTACCACTCAATAATCCGTACGAATCGCATTCGGTACGCGCAGTACGTGATGTCCGTACGGATCGAAGCATCATTTTGCGACCCAGCGAGTACGATTTGTCCAGTCAACACTCCGTACGACTTTTTTTTTTTTTTACGAGAGCTCAAAAAGTCAGGAAAAGCACAATTAGACTCTAAGTGCGTGCAAAACGGACCCCCGGTACGGTTCATACACCCCATGATCTTAGGGGTACGGTTCGTAAAACTACGATCATTCGTACAACTACGATCATGGGGTACGGTTCGTATACCCCATGATCGTAGGGGTACGGTTTGTACACCCCATGATCTTAGGGGTACGAACCGTACCCCTACGATCATGGGGTGTACGAACCGTACCCTATGTGATTGTGTGGCTCTCCATACGAATTACTCATACGCGGCGTTTACCGTACGAATCGCGTACTCATTCCCCGTTCCGGATCGTACTTGATGGGTCGTACGGCATGTTTACGATTCGTACGGTTTACTTTCAGGGTCCGTATCGTACGGATTTTCCCTTGTTTTTCGTACGGTTCGCAACGATTCGGACACTTTTTTTTTACTATGGATCATACTACGCAATTCGGACAGATTTGTACGATTCGTACGGAAACGGCTACGAATTCGAATCGTCGTACAGATGTTTTCTGAATCAGAATCAACCCCAATATGTTTTTAAGAAACCTAGATGCAGACAGATTTCAATATTAATGGCACCAGGGCCTTTTCCAACTCATATTACCATATACGGTGGGTAGAGGGCTGGTGTTGTGTTGGTAAGTAATCTGGTAACTCTGTAAATATACTGTTGGCACGGGCCCTGGTTCGACTCTTTTGATGTTCTAGAGTCTTGGGTCCGTGCCATGTGGTTCTGGGGGCAGTTGGAAGCTGGTTTGCGATATGGTTGGATGTCCTTTGCTGTTGCTGCTGATTCTACAACAAATCCTGTTTTCTACGCCTACTTTGGATTTTCTACGTGCTTTTCTGCCTATTTTCTACACTTTCAAGACTTTATTTAAAAAAAAAAAAAAAGCTCACCGCAACCGCTTAGTTTCTAGATGTCACCAGCATTCCACAAGTTCCGAGCAGCAGAAGTCGCCGAACTCCTAAATGCTTTGCGAGGCAGGGAATAGTGTTCTACGCTGTCTTTCCCAGGGCGTATCGAACACTGACTTTCTTGCTTCCACTCTCATCTCTATGATTACGTACGTCCTGTATGTACGCTACGTGCTGCCATTTTAGTTGTTAATTGTCTCTTAGCAACTATTGCTTCGGCTTTTCGGTGCATGGCATTTTTGCATGCAAACTTAATTACTTGCTGCTTTTCTTCTACTGAACAGTCATGCGGCATTGGTGAGTGATTTTACTTTGTTTGATTATTCATTATAGACGCTTTGCTGATTTAAAAAAGAAAATTGACACAAGCTCATCGTGTGCTTTTTTTTTTTTTTTTTTTTTTTTTTAACTATTACTCTTCAATATGTCCACTTCACAGAACTACAATTTATCGCCTCAGTGTTTCTGGCCTGCAGGTGGTACGCCTTGTATGCAATGGCCAGAATGGAAGGCATATTTTCTCAACTACATTGAGACATTAGATGCAAAGGGTAAAATGTCTGTAGCTGGAAAAAAAAGGAATCTTCTTACATTCTGTTGGGCCTGAAGATCTTAAAGCCTACAATCAAATGACTAAAGTTAGCGGTGGCAGTGACCAAAATGTGTTTTCTGCTGCCATTGATGACTTTGATCGTTACTTTGCTCCAAAAGTATGCATTGGCATTCTCTGTTATACATTTTTCCAAAGAAAATATAACGCAGATGAGTCGGTGGATAACTATGTGTCTGCTTTGAGAACACTCTCTCTGGATTGCCAATTTGGGGGTTTGCAAGAAGACTTGATAAGAGATCAGGTCGTTATGCACGTAAAAGACACTTCTATTCAAGATAGATTGTGGGTGAACGGTGATTCAAAGTTGGAAGACATCCTTGCCATAGTTAGAAAAGAAGAAATGTCCTACAGAAGTGCTTAAGAAGTTAAAGCTGATGAGAACAGCAAACCCAACAGTGTCATAGCTAGAGTTGAAAATAATAAACCTAAGAATAATTACAAAAAGAATACAACTACAAAGGAATATACTAACGACCGTAACAAGTTAAGGTGTTTTAGGTGTGATAGTAGTTCACATTTAGCTAATTTCAAAGGTTGTCCTGCCATTAAACCAAGGTGTTCGGTTTGTGGTGTCATTGGACACAAGCTAAAGCATGTAGAAAACGTAATTATAAGAAAGTAAAGTGTGTTGATGAAGGTGAATCTGGCGAGAGTGACAATGATTACAAGGATCGTGAATTTGAAAGATCTTACATGTTAAATATTAAAGAAGGTTCTTCTATTATTTTGAACTTTGATAATAATGCCATCAAAAAGAAACCTATTTGTGACATGAGGATTGGAGTGGAGATTCAAATTTATGCTGATTCTGGTTCTCCTTACTCTATAATCAATGAGAGCGTATGGAAGTCAACATTTGTTGACAAGCTTGGTTCCTTGTTGTATCCTGGTGACATTTATCCTCTGGGGTATTCAGGTGAAAAAAAATCGATATTATTCGGTTTAGAGTACTGTTTTTTAAATTAAAAGACCGTGAATGTATTGCCAAATTGTATGTATCTTAACATGGACCTTCCGTCTTAGGATGGTTTGAACAAGGAAAACTCGACATTATTCTCAATCCTAATGGTCCAGAACCGGTAATAGTTGTTGGAGATTCTAGTCAATGTGGTAGTACCATGCTTAATAAGTTCCCAGAAGTATTTAAGGATGGTATAGGGAAGTTGATTCATTTTAAACACAAAATTGTTCTGAAAGAGAACGCTTGTCCCAAGATTTATAAAGCAAGAAATATTCATATTACAGTAAGAGATGAAGTACAAAAAACTTAATAAATTGGTGGACAATGATATCATAGAGAGAATAAAATCCTCTGAATGGGTATCTCCCATTGTTGTGGCCAGACGATCCAACGGAAATATCAGATTATGTATTGGTCTGCACCACCTAAACAACAATATTGTAGTCGATCAATTTCCTCTACCCCGTTATTACTGAGATGTTTGCTTTGGTAGATAAAGCAAAAGTTTTTTCTTGTATTGACTTATCTTCAGCGTATCATCAAATTGTTTTAGATGTAGGTAGTAAGAAATACACTGCATTTGTTACACCATTTGGGTGTTTCCAATTTAAAAGAATGCCGTTTGGGCTCCCATCAGCGGCTTCTGTATTTCACCGTATCATGCACAATATTTTTAGTGACTGTAAAAATGCAGTGTGGTTCCAAGATGACATGCTTGCTTGTTTTTGGCGACAACAAGTCTGCCCATGATCAAACATTAGAAGTAGTCCTTAATAATCTATCTCCTAATGGTCTTACGGTTAAACATTCTAAGTGTAAATTTAGTGTCAACTCTGTTGCGTACCTTGGGCATGTGCTTTGTGAAGATGGTATCAAACCCAAACCTGATCACATTGAGGCCATCCAAATTCCACCTTCACCAACTTCTAAAGATGTTGGGTCATTTTTGGGCTTAACAGAGTTTTATTCCAAATACATTCACAATTTTTCTTGCAGAGTGTTTAATATTAGACAGCTACTGAAAAACAAGACTAAATTTGTATGGGATGCTGAATGTGAAAGAGAATTTGTTGATGTGAAATCAGCCATGGGAAAGGCTGCTGCTCTTAACAGTTTTGATACTCAGCTCTCTTGTATTATTATTACTACTGATGCCAGTTCTAGAGGATTGGGAGCTGTTTTAGCCCAAAGAAAAGGGGGTGAAGCTATAATTGCTTATGCTTCAAGAGCTTTATCCCCAGCATAGGAACAATATCTACTATTGAAAGGGAAACCTTAGCTGTAGTATGGGCTTTGGAGCATTTTAGGGTGTTTGTTTGGGGAAAAGAGTGTGAAATCAGATCTGACCACAAACCTTTGGTACTTTTACTCACTACTGAGGGTATGATTAAAGCATCAGCTAGAGTTGCACGTATGTCCATGAGATTGCAGGATTTTATCTATAAGATTGTGTACGTTCCTGGCAGAGATAATGTCACAGCAAATTTTCTATCTAGACTCCCGTTACCTCTCAAAGCATTCGGAATTCCTGGGATGAGCTTCATATTGCTCTTGTGCATGATGATGGTGTGTTACCTATCAAAAGGGAAGATTGGAATGCTGAGTATTTGAAAGACAAAGTTTTACAAGTTGTTCAGAAATATATAATTGAAGGTTGGCCCACTAAGAAAAATCTTACTCCTGAATTGAGAAGCTTTTGGGAAGTGAGAAATGAGTTATCTTTTTCTGATGGTATCATTTAGAGAGGTGATAAGGCAGTTCCTCCTTCCGGTATGAGAGACATTGTGGTCAAACATGGTCATGAGAGTCACAATGGTATTATCAGGACTAAACAGTCAGTCAAAAGACTGTTCTGGTGGCCAGTGTTGGATATTTTTGTTGAGCGCATTGTCAGGGACTGTTTTCATTGTGCTAATTCTGATAAGTCTTTGAAGACTTTAAAACTTTATATGAAAGGTAATTTTGTTCCAAATGGTCCTTGGGAATCTATTGCCGTGGACATTATGGGTCCCATTGGTCCTTTGAGCAAGTACATTGTTGCTGCCATTGATTTATTTTCAAAGTGTCCTTTCATAAAAGTTGTAGGTAAGGTCAATACTGATACTGTCTTTTTCTCGATGAAGTTTTCACTGTGGAAGGTTTACCCATACGTGTAATTTCTGATAATAGGGTACATTTTTTATCTAATAAGGCTAAAGAGTACTTTCAGAAGACTGGTGTTGTACATTGTACTACTTTGTATAATCCAAGTGGAAACGGGATTATAGAGAGATTCAACAGAGTTTTGAAGGGTGCAATACAAATGTTTGGCATTGACGATGGAAAATGGGAGATTCAGGTAATGAAGACTGTGTGGAAGTATAGAACTACTCCAAATGATATGACTGATTGTACCCCCTTTGAGATTATGAGGGGTAGATTACCAAGAACGAAAATCAATCCTTCTTGGTTAATTTCTTCTACCAAATGTCAGGTGGATCTTGAAAAGGTTAAGAAAGGAATTGAGAGAACTCCTATTGTGAACAAACACAAATTTGATTTAAGAAGAGGTTCTAATTCTGATCCAATTGTACAAGTGGGTATGTTTGTAAAAGTTAAGAAACCATGGAAAGTACCCAAAGGTGAAAGTCAATATATGGGTCCTTTTTTTTAAAAGAAGTCCTGAAGAATGCGGTCAGACTTTGCAATGGGAAAGTTTGGAATTTTAATAAGATTGCTGTACTTAAATGTAACAGGAAATTGTATAAAGAAGCACATGTTACTAGTAAAAAAAAAATCTGATTTTGCAGATGTTGCAGAGGATAGTTTTTTTGAAGTTAACAACGATAGCAATGACTGTAATATCAATGTTGATCGTCCTAACATGACTGATGTTGTTTTACCTTCAAAAAACACAAAATGGGGTGCTACTGGTCTGAATGGGACTAGAAAGTCTGCTTTCTCATGAGTGTGTGTATAAACTAAAGAGTGAGGAGTGAGAATAAGAAAACCCATCAGCCCACCCACTGGCGGAACTTCATCATCTGGGATTTTTAAAGAAAGGACTGGTATCCACTAGGTTGCTCACTGTTGTTATCGTGAGAACTCTAGTAACGGATCCACCAGTGATGGAAAGCCAAAGAGTAGTGGTGTGGAGAGCTGAGGGAAGAGAGGTTGCAGTGCTCAAAATATGTGTGCTAATAGAATAGTGGTATAAAATTGACTAACATGGTGCCTAAAAATTTTATTCTGGCAGTCACCATGATGACAAGGTTAAAAACAGAGTGTGGATAGTGTTTCAGCAAATACTGCTATCCTGATGGAAAGTTAACTGGTCGACATGTTTCAGCCAAAAAATGGCTTTCTTCAGGACCTATGAAAACCGCACTACTGCAACAATAACAAAAAAGTGTGTGTAGTGAGGACTACATAACATGCGTGAATGACCTACCATCTGAAAGGATAATGAGTGGTAGCTTCGAAAGTCATGGATGTAGAATCACCTCTCCTAGACAAAAACAGTATATACAGACACATAGTATAACATATGAAAGCAACAATTTGCGAGAGACATATTCCAGCAAACAAAACATTGCTCATTCATTGCTTTATTATTTATTCACTCACCCAAAATTTACTTGGGAGTGGCCTCACCTCGCCTGGCACTCGCTCAGGTAATGAGGCCCCGCTCTGAAGAAATGGAAACAAGAAATACCTTTAGGGTCGCTTTCCTGGTATAATTTTTAACACAAGGAGATTTATATGAAGTGGAAGTATGTAGAATCACCTCTCCTAGAAAAAAACAGTATATACAGAGACATAGTATAACATATGAAAGCAACAATTTGCGAGAGACATATTCCAGCCAATGAGACATTGCTCATTCATTGCTTTATTATTTATTCACTCACCCAAAATTTACTTGGGAGTGGCCTCGCCTGGCACTCGCTCAGGTAATGAGGCCCAGCTCTGAAGAAATGGAAACAAGAAATACCTTTAGGGCCGCTTTCCTGGTATTTATTCCACTTCATATAAATCTCCTTGTGTTAAAAATGGGCATAGAAAGGGAAGCGGTACTCAGCTAGCCTAGCCAAGTAATGATGGACAATGTTGAATTGAAAAATGGAAAAACCAGAAACGTGCATAGTTGCCTATATAAGGTTGCCACATAGCCATGTGGTAACTATACATATCTGGATAAATTCGGGGTAACCCCCAAGGAAAAACTTGATCTTGCATCATGGTCTACCAACTGTTGTTTATGGTAAAATGCAGGATACTTAGTTGGAAAAGTATAGTCAGAATACAAGGCAAGAAAATATTCTAGCACAAACAAATATTGTAGCAAAGCAAACAAAGCGCTAGTTGGACACAAGTTCAGGCTATCAAAAAACTAAAAGAGACGAGGCTCATAAAGAAGAGGCGGTTTGGGAGACTGTTTATCCCTAGCGGTGTTGATAGGGGATTTACCCTATTACTGTCTCTTTGTTTTTTGATAGCCTGAACTATGCACATGTTTCTGGTTTTTCCATTTTTTAATTCAACATTGTCCATCATTACTTGGCTAGGCTAGCTGAGTACCGCTTCCCTTTCTGTGCCCATTTTTAACAGAAGGAGATTTATATGAAGTGGAACCAATACCAGGAAAGCGACCCTAAAGGTATTTCTTGTTTCCATTTCTTCAGAGCGGGGCCTCATTACCTGAGCGAGTGCCAGGCGAGGTGAGGCCACTCCCAAGTAAATTTTGGGCGAGTGAATAAATAATAAAGCAATGAATGAGCAATGTCTCGTTGGCTGGAATATGTCTTTCTCGCAAATTGTTGCTTTCATATGTTCTACTATGTGTCTGCAGGGCTCGAAAAATCCCAAAAATGGTACTAGTCCTGCAGGACTAGTACCTTAAATAATTTCCTCGACCTAACTGCAACCTACTTGACCTCCATCTCTGAAAGCGGAGCAAATGTGACAAGATAACAAGATTTAAAGGCATCTTTATTGCTCATTAACTTTGTGAGCAATAAAAATGCCTTTAAATCTTGTTATCTTGTCACATTTGTTCCGTTTTCACAGACAGAGGACAAAAGTTGGTTTATTTTCCTACTCGCCAGAAAGGGCGAGTAGGACGTAAAAACAGCTTGACCTTGTTAAATTTAGCTCGACTATGCGAGCGGTTGAGTGGAATTTTCGAGCCCTGGTCTGTATATACTGTTTTTTTCTAGGAGAGGTGATTCTACATCCATGACTTTCGAAGCTACCACTCGTTATCCTGTTAGATGGTAGGTCATTCACGCATGTTATGTAGTCCTCACTACACACACTTTTTTGTTATTGTTGCAGTAGTGCTGTTTTCATAGGTCCTGAAGAAAGCCATTGTTTGGCTGAAACATGTCGACCAGTTAACTTTCCATCAGGATAGCAGTATTTGCTGAAACACTATCCACCCTCTGTTTTTAACCTTGTCATCATGGTGACCGCCAGAATAAAATTTTTAGGCACCATGTTAGTCAATTTTATACCACTATTCTATTAGCACACATATTTTGAGCACTGCAACCTCTCTTCCCTCAGCTCTCCACACCACTACTCTTTGGCTTTCCATCACTGGTGGATCCGTTACTAGAGGTTTCTCATGATCACAACAGTGAGCAACCTAGTGGATATCAGTCCTTTCTTTAAAAATCCCAGATGATGAAGTTCCGCCAGTGGGTGGGCTGATGGGTTTTCTTATTCTCACTCCTAACTCTTTAGTTTATACACACACTCCCATGAGAAAGCAGACACTTTCTAGTCCCATTCAGACCAGTAGCACCCCATTTTGAGTTTTTTGCAAGTTAGAATAGGGGATAGGGTGCATCTTGGTCAGTAAATCATTCTCCCCTGCAGACCCTCTTTCCACTTTGTGTTTTTTGTTGTTTTACCTTCCACTTCTATCAATTCAGATATTATTCAAGAAAATGAGAGTTGTACTGACTCTAAACGTTTGCGTAAAAAACCTGCATGGTTATCAGATTTTATAACTTTGATTCAAAATAAGTTGTACTCATAATTTTTTTTTTTTTTCCGTTAAGGGGGGAAGATGTGTTGTGTTGGTAAGTAATCTGGTATGTGTTGTGTTGGTAAGTAATCTGGTAACTCTGTAAATATACTGTTGACAGAGGCCCTGGTTCGACTCTATTGATGATCTAGAGTCGTGGGTCCGTGCCGTGTGGTTCTGGCGGGAAGTTGGAAGCTGATTTGCAATATGATTGGCTGTCCTTTGGTGTTGCTGCTGATTCTACAATAACTCCTGTTTTTCTAATCCATTTGGATACGGCTCTACTTTACAGCTGGCCACTTTGCTTTCTGTCAAAATCAATGACCTTAATATTACAAAATGTTGGTGTTCTCATGTCCTTGTTTCCCTTTTACAGTTTACTGGGTGACTTTGACGTTCTGCTAATACACTTTAATTATGACATTTTCAGGCACTCTACCAGGGACAATATTGATCAGCTTAATACATTTTTAGAGGATTTCTTTAAAAAAAACTAAATGAATTGTTCACATCCTCTGGGTTGGTTATAACATTACCTTATGCAAGTTTTCAGATGCCAAGGATGTGGCCTTAGGGATGGTAAATCTGGTTTTGTCACTTTTTCTCATTCTGTTTATGGTTATGGTTATGGTGATGGTGATGTTTGTGGGACAAAAAATGTATGTTACAATTTTTACTGGGACTCAAATAGGTAGCACCGTATATTACATCCTTTTGTCAGCTGAAATATCCCCTTATTTAACTGACTTTGTGATAGCTAGTAGATGTGCGAGCGATCACGACCCTCCTTTTTATGAAGTTGGACTCCCTTGTTAAAATCCCTAAAGTAAATAGATCTGATAATTTGGAGATCACTAGGGATTAAGGTTGAACATTAGAATGGGAGAAGTTTGACCCAGGTGCTTTTATCCATAACCTTGTTAAAGAAGCAAGGGCTTCATTTTCGCCCTGTTTGACTGATGACTTGAGACCAACTGTGATTCAATTTGAATTTGCTAAAATTAGTAGATCCATCTCTACGAACCTTGCGTCAGTCATCCCCTCCAGCAAGAAGCCACCTTCTTGCTGGTTTAACTCCGCATGCTCATCTGCACATGGGAATCTAAGGGTTACGCTGTAAAAACAGCCCCAGGTGGCATCTGAGGTTAAGGAAGCTAGGGGAATTTATAAACCTGTCTTGGGAGAAAAAAAATCTGAGATCAGAAATAGTCTGGGAAGATCTTCAAGCGGCTGGCAAACTTAGAGATAGCTCAAAGTTCTGGGAAGTGATCAGTCAACCCTTTTTTAAGGAGCATGATGATCTTAGTATTGATACTGTAATATTGATTCAGGCAGGGGTTTCTCATTTCACCAAAATCTTCACACCTGAAGATGTGCCCATTTTACAAGGGCTCAACAGTAATTCTGTCTCTAAGACCTCTCAACATCTTTCCGAAGTACAAGAGTTCATTACATCTGTAAAAAAGGTGTATTCTGTGTAAAGCCTTAGGACCAGACAGGGTACCAACTGATATTTTTAAATCAAATCTTTCTTCGCTGGCCCTATTACGCACAAATCTATTCACATCTTTACTGCAGGGCCCATCCCCGAGTCCTCGAAGACCGCCACCATTGTCCCTATTTTTTAAAAAATAGGGGATCGGTCCTAGACTACTTGCTACCATCCTATCTCCCTGATAGACTCTAGTGCAAAGATTCTAGGTTGAATAATATTGTCCCATTTCGAAGATTGGGCCCTGGCAAATAATAATTTGTCAGAAGCTCAATCTGGTTTAAGACCTGGTATAGGGACAATTGAACAGTGTTTGAACCTTTCTTTAATTTGGGGGAAGTATGTGAAGGCAAAAAAAGGCTCCTTGCACCTTGCTTTTATCGATCTATCAAGCTCCCCTGATTTTGTGAACTGTTCCAAGCTGTGGGAACAAATGGGAAAAATGGGAGTGGAATGTCGTGAAACCCTCATTATACACCTGTACCAAGATCATAGAGTAAGGGCTCGTGATGACCACTTAGGCTAATGTTCGCCTCACATTAGTTCTACCAGGGGTATCAGGCAGTGGTGCATCCTGGCTCCATTTCTCCTCCTGTTTTATATAAATGGTATTCATAATAGTGAGTAGCCAAAATATCGAAATGTAAATATCGGCCTACAATAATATCGAAGTAATAATATCGTAGGGACAGAATATCAAAGGTAACTAATACCGTTTTTTTAAATTTATTTTTATATATATCGATGTTACTAATATCGATGTTACTAATATCGATATTTATATGATTATGTAATGTATGATTTTTTTTTTAATGTTATTTTAAATTAATTTTGTTTTATAGTACCGTAGTGGGTTGTAGGTTTATAGGGGAATAGGGTGGGAAGTAATTTAATTATACTAAATTAATTATTAGGAATTGTAAATTAATTTAAAGTAATTTTTGTGTGTAAGATCTGTAGTGGGTTTATAGGGGAATAGGGTGGGAAGTAATTTAAATGTAATTAATTTTCATTAATTGGTATTGATGATTATATTAATTGGTATTTCATTTTCATTAATTGATTAATTGATTATGTTAAGTGTATTTTTTTATTATTGGAGTGTGTTGTGTGTTTATAGGGGAATAGTGTGTTAAGTAATTGATATGTAATTATTAGAATTTATAGTTGGGTATTGATTAATTTATTGGATATTAATTATTAATTGGTAATTATTTAAAAATATAACTCTTTGGGTATGAAAATTAATGTATTTAATCATTAATTGGTTATTAAATATTAGTAAATATTATTTGATATTTTTAATTAATATATTAAGTAATTATTATTTGGCAATTAATGTTTAATATTTTGGGTATAAATTATTTACTTGTTCAATATTCGTTAATTGGTAATTACTTTTTATTAATTTTGTTATTAACATATTTTATTCCATGTTTATTTGGTAATATATATTGGTATTTATTAATTTCTTGTTACTTATTCATTGGTAATTATGTTTTTAATCATTATTTATTGATATTCGTAAATAGTTTAAATTTATTTCATAATTAATCTAATAAATATTTTGAAATATTTATTTATAAGTGTTATTTTTAACTTCTACGCGATCCAACACTTTCCCCACTGTTGAACTCTCTGGAGTGGGAATAGTTATTGTTACCCCTATGCTATCCAACACTTTCCCTACTTTTGCACTCTCTGGAGTGGGAATAGTTATTTTTACCCCTACGCTATCCAACATTTTCCTTACTGTTTTTTTTTTTAGTTGGAATAGTAGTTTTATTCCGTTATTTAATATTTTTTGTATTTTACCTAATGTAGTATATAATTAATTTAAAAAATATTAAAAGTAATTTAAACAATTTTTATTTTACATAATTTGTTATTATTTTGTGTAGAGATGCATTTGTAATTCATAATTTTAAATTATTTATAAGTTATTAAAATTGATTATTAAGTGTGTGTGTGTGTATATATTAAATGTATGTTTAATTTTTTATTAAATTATATATATTTTTAAATATTATAAAATATTTTTAACTGTTTATTATATTTATAAGTATTTAGTTTATTTTGCATATTTTTATAACGATATTCTTGACATCGATATTTTTCTCTGATATTTTTGTAGTTCGATTTTTTTTTTTTTTTTTTTTATTTATTTTTTTAAATGTAATTTATTTTTACCTACGATTTTTGGACAGTGATCCATTAGTAATCTTGTTGAACATGGTAAGGATGTGCAATGTATGGGTGAAAAGTCCATTCCCATTTTATTCTATTTAGATGACACAGTTTTGATTGGGCATACTGCAAATAGCTTTTAATCCCTTTTTAGATCTGTTTCTAGCTTACATAGAGGACTTGGACCTCCAAGTAAACTTCTTAAAGTTGTATATTATGATAAGTCTTTTAATATGGGGATTCAATGTTATCAAAGGTGAAACATTTACACTACCTACGTATTCTTTTTAATCAGTTACTAAGTTGGACACCACTTTTAACACTTAGAAGCCAGACTTTTAGCAGAAACATTGAGGCTATCTTTAGATTTGCCCACAAGTCACGAAAAAAAACCTCCCAAAAATGCTAAATCTTTATAGGAGCAAGTGCATTTCAGCTGGTGTGTATGGTGCAGGCCTCTGGGGTTACAATAAAGTTAAACAAGTTCAAATCAATCTAGGCACAGTTTGTCATATAGGAGGCACAGCTTCCTTAATATGGAACTTGGAATGCTATACCTGGTAGACTTGATGGGGCTAGCCCCTTTTATTATTATGGGTTAAAACCTGGAAATCCCCTGAGGCGGTCCTGACTAGAACCTATATTTCCGATTGCTTGTCATTTGACTAGGTGGACCAAATACAAAGGCTAAAATATTTGAAGGATACTTTTGATAGCTTGAGCCTGTCATATTTATACAAGTTTCCACATGCAATCAGGCCAAATTGTAAGCTGCGTGTTAAAGAATTGTATTCAGAGCACTCTACGAAAAAACACCTATAATTTTTCCTGACTAAACAATTGTAAATTATGCCCAAGTATCAACAACTTGTTGCTTAGAGCCCTTATATAGGGTGGGTAGATTCTCACTTATGTTCGTCATTCACTGTTTAAAATACTCTCATCCACTCCAACATAGTGACACACAAGGATACTCATCGTGCAACACCCTTCCAGCATCTTTGATAAATATTTTCTCCTACATTCAGAAAATTCTGAATTCATAATGGGAAACTGCTCCTGGGACTTAAGTTGACCTACTTTAAGAACCAATCTTTTTTTTAAATCTGATCCCTCTTTATGTTCACATCCAGTTTTCTTTGTGTTGAGATTTCGCATGAATTTATAGCTGGTAGGTATGGCTTAATGTATGATTGATCGGGTGTCAATTTTGAGCCAATTGTTGGTGATAAAGGCTGCTAGAAAATGGTAGATGTTAATGCGGTTCTCAATTATGTTGTGCAAATGAGGGGTTGAAGAGCTTGTGAGTATTCACTGGTGTAATGGCAGTTATTCAAGTGAGGTTGATGGGATTGAAGGAGAGTAGAGGTAGTGTCAATCACTGAGACAAGCTAACAGAGGGGTCACATTACAGGATTTGGCGAGTAAAAAGGTGAGTGTTAAGATTAAAATTTAGACTTACAAGGGTGAGTGGTTGAGGATGAAAGATTTTCTATTCCTGTTGTCCTGACAGGAGCTTGATCACCCAGGAGATACCAAACTGCACACAGAAGCTTTGAGGGAAATGATGGCATGGCCAGAGCTCTAGATTGTGGAATGCGACCGCTGAGCCTGTAACCAGGCGAGGTCGCCCCCATACACCCCTGCTACTGCCTCCATCAGCCCCCTGGTGCCCCTGCTGCCTTGGTTTAAGCTGCCTTAGTCTTAATTTTATTTTACACGTTTGTACTCGTTTTTTCTCTCGTTATTTATCTCACTCTACGGTTTGCCTCCTCCTCCTTCTCTCTTGTCATCTGCTGCCCTTGGTGCCCTCTGCTGCCTTCATTTCTGCTGCCCTGCTTTGTTTTCACTCATTTGTCCCACAGGGCGACCCAGCCGCCGCTGAGCCGCCCTCTGCCCTCCTTTCCCTCCGCTGCCTCCCTGCGGCCCCGCCCCCCTCCTACCCATTCGCCGCCCCACTCCCGCCACCCAGTTGCTCCTCCCTCCTGGCTCCTTCTTATGTCGCGCACGCGCAGCATTGACGCGCAGTGGGCGCGCCGATTGTGCGCCGAAGGCGCGCCAAAGGCAAGCCCGTCTGCGCCCGTCCGCGCCTGGCCCGCGCCCAGCGCCAGGACCCCTGGCCCCCGCCGCTGCAAGACGACCCGACGGACCTACAATGCCGCCAGCCTCAACGCACTCAACGCCGGACGGACCCCCGCCTGCTACCGAGCCACCCCGAAACGCACCCACGGACCCTTCACCTGCAAAAGCTGCAAGTTCACCTGCCTCCGAACCTGCACCGCACCCGCCAAGCCAAACACCAGCAGCAACCACCTGAAGTGCATCCTGCTCAACACCCGCTCCGTCCACAGACACGCCGTGGAACTCTGGGACCTCCTCGACGCAACATCACCCGACATCGCCTTCCTCACGGAAACCTGGATGAACGCCATCCCGGACGGGTACAAGATCATCAGGAGGGACCGCATCAACCAGACCGGAGGAGGCATCGCCATCGTCCACAAGAACACCATCCGCATCACGACCGACTCAGACGACACCTTCGCCACCGCGGAACACCTCCACTTCCAGATACACACCGACCCCAAGACCACCCTCAGAGGCACCCTCATCTACAGACCCCCGGGTCCACGGACACAATTCAGCGAGGACATCGCCGACTTCATCAGCCTACACGCCATCCCCTCCGCCGACTACATCCTCCTAGGAAACCTCAACTTCCACCTGGAGAACAACAAGGACTGCAACACCGCCGCCCTGCTGGAAAACCTCGCCAACCTTGGACTCAAGCAACTGGTAAACACCCCCACCCACTACGCCGGCCACACGCTTGATCCCGTCTTCTCTTCCAGCAAGTACATCACCTTCAGCCACGCCACCGGACTCCACTGGACCGACCACAGCTGTGTCCACTTCAGCTTCAAAAGAACCACGACCCACCACCACCCGCAACAGGTACCTCACAGGAGCTGGAGCAAGATCACCGCCGACCAGCTCACCACCTCCCTCAGCCAGAGCCCACCCGCCAGCATAACGAACCCCAACGAAGCAGCCTGCAACTTCACACAGTGGCTGACCGCCTGCGCCGACAACCTCGCACCACTGAAGAACCCTCCCAGCAGACCGAGAAGCAAGAAGGCCTCCTGGTTCACCGACGTAAAAAAGTTCAAGGACTCCAAGAAGAACTGCAGCACCCTCGAGAAAACCTGGCTCCTCGACCAGACCACAGACAACATGACCGCCCTCAAACAAGCCACCCGCAAGCACCACCAGCTCATCCGCACCACCAAGAAGAAATCACTAAAGGATCGACTGGACAACAACGCCCACGACCGCAAGGAACTCTTCAGCATCGTCAAGGAGTTCTCCAACCCCAGCACCGGCAACAACGACGTCACTCCCTCACAAGATCGCTGCGACTCTCTCGCCTCGTTCTTCCACCGCAAGATCGCCGACATCCACAACAGTTTCGGCGCACCACCCACGCACCCAACCGTCAAACCAACGCCCCCACCACCACCCTCCGCACCTGGACCACAGTGACCACCGAAGACACAGCCCGCACGATGAACACCATCCACTCCGGATCACCCACCGACCCGTGCCCCCACCACGTCTTCAACAAGGCCGACTCCACCATCGCACCCCAACTCCGGAACATCATCAACTCCTCCTTCAACACCGCCACCTTCCCGGAGTGCTGGAAGCATGCCGAGCTCAGCGCCCTACTGAAGAAACCAACAGCGGACCCCACCGACCTCAAGAACTTCCGCCCCATCTCGCTCCTCCCTTTTCCTGCTAAAGTCATCGAGAAGATCGTCAACAGACAGCTGGCCTCCTTCCTCGAGACGAACGGATCCCTCGACCCCTCGCAGTCCGGTTTCAGAGCCAACCACAGCACCGAAACCGCCCTCATCGCAGCCACTGACGACATCCGAGCCCTGCTCGACAACGGGGAAACAACGGCACTCATCCTCCTGGACCTCTCTGCAGCGTTCGACACGGTCTGCCACCACACCCTAGTTCAACGCCTCAGCAACATCGGCATCCAGGAGATGGCACTGGAGTGGATCGTCTCGTTCCTCGCCGGAAGAACAACAGAGAGTTCGCCTCCCCCCGTTTCGATCCGAGGCCACTGAAGTCATCTGCGGCGTACCACAAGGATCATCACTCAGCCCCACCCTCTTCAACGTCTACATGAGACCTCTTGCAGCCATCGCACGCCAACACAAGCTCAACATCCTCTCCTACGCCGATGACACACAGCTGATCCTCTCCCTCACCAGAGACCCGGACACCGCCAGAACTAGCCTACACGAAGGGATGAAAGACGTCGCCGAGTGGATGAAGAACAGCCGCCTGAAACTGAACTCAGACAAGACGGAAGTCCTCATCCTGGGACCATCACCCTCCGCCTTGGACGACTCCTGGTGGCCCCCCGCCCTGGGCACTGCTCCTAAACCAACAGACCACGCAGGCAACCTGGGCTTCATCCTGGACTCCTCCCTCTCGATGACCAGACAAGTCAACACCGTCTTCCACACCCTACGCATGCTCCGCAAGACCTTCCGATGGATCCCGACCGAAACCAGGAAGACGGTCACCCAGGCACTCGTCACCAGCCGACTGGACTACGGAAACACCCTCTACGCCGGAACCACAGCCAAGCTACAGAGAAGACTCCAACGCATCCAGAACGCATCCGCCCGACTCATCCTGAACATCCCCCGACGCTGCCACATCACCAGCCACCTGAGGGACCTGCACTGGCTCCCCGTCAACAAGAGGATCACGTTCAGGCTCCTCACCCACGCACACAAGTCTCTCCACGACCTGGGCCCCAAGTACCTCAACGACCGCCTGACCTTCTACACACCCACCCGCCAGCTACGATCGACCAGCCACGCCCTCGCCGCCGTTCCACGCATCCGAAGAGCCACCGCCGGAGGAAGATCCTTCTCCTACCTGGCGGCCAAAACATGGAACTCCCTCCCCATCCACCTTCGACTGACCCAGGACCATCTCGCCTTCAGAAGACAACTCAAGACCTGGCTGTTCGAACAGTAGCAGACCCCTTCCCCCAAGCGCCTTGAGACCCTCCCGGGTGAGTAGCGCGCTATACAAGTGGTATGATTGATTGATTGATTGAATGCTTTTCCTGAATACTTCAGAATTGAACTACCATCTCAAATTCAGCAGAGAAAAAACATACCATTTCTGTTATGCATATAAGTTCGTGACATTTGTGTTTGCCCCGCCCGTCTTTCAGAATGCTCCAGGGTTCCATCCTTAGGAACATGCTTGAATCAGAGGCTAATGAAAAAGGACCAATGTATACACCCTTATGTGCCATAAGCACCCTCCTCTCCAATTGCTGATGTGACCCCCCCCCCCCCATACACAATTCTTACTTGAAACTGTACCCTTCCAGTTCTATGAGCTCCTTAATCCATCACCTTAAAGTGCTCCTAGGCAGTCAATTTAGCTGCTTGTACCATTAATAATATATGAGATAAAGTACCCCCTGCCATACATTCTAAGGATATTGCAAGTCACCTAGGAGTTCCTTTAAAAGATTCTGAAACTCTAAAGTGGCTTGCAATAGCCTTCTAATGTATGGCAGAGGATTCTTTATAATACATGGACACACCATGACCCACAAACTGCGTAAATCCTTGATGTTTTGGTTTTTCATGTGAAAGAAATAGGATGTTTGCAAACATTAAAAGCAGAATTTCTAATCCAAAGCTACACACCTATAAAAAAGGTGTGTTGTGAAATTATAATAGAATCCAGTTAATACAATGGAGGTTGAAAGAAATGCTGCAAATAAGAACGTGTAGAAACCTGGACAGAGATTCTGTCTTGGCTATAATTACCTAAAGCATGCAGAAAATAAACCTGTTGCCATACATACTTCTTTCTGCTCATCACTGTTCATTTAGAAAAACAGAGCCAAAGAATGAACATTAAGATTTTCCTAGCCTTGGTGCTAGAAAGGCTAGATTTGATTAAAGACAGAGAGGCAAATATTATACTGATTCCTTTGGTGCCCATTCGGCCAGAGGGGCTATGGCCTCTAAGGCTATTTGGGCAGGACCTGGTTTGCATGACGTTCTCAAATATATTGTAATGGGTAACTTCCATACAAACAATTGTAAACTGTTTCCTGCAATAAGAAAACTCAGATGGAATTTGCCTGTAATTACATGTGTACTTTTTTAAAAGAGTTTTATATAGCACGAACTAGACTTGAGACATCGGGTATCAGAGCGCTTTACATGAGCACCAGTTTCATTACAGACTGACACATTAATTTTTGTTAGGCACAGGAAGATTAAGTGATTTGCCCAGATTCACAGGATGTTGAGCGTCGTTGCCGAGACTCTAACACGGTTCCCCAGCTTCGAGGTCGATCCTCTAACCCCAAGGCTACATCCTCTACCTTCCAGTTGGAGTTTTGTCTGTGTAGACCGAATACTTTGTAGAGTTTCCTTGTGCCAGGGGGTACTGATTATAGACTGGAAAATGGGTAAAATGACTCCCCCAGGATATTGGGCCATTGGCTTCACCATTGGTGGGCAATGGTATTTCTACAGGGCCTGTAACAAATGGAGAACTGATATTTTGAAGTAATGTGACCTAACCAGGACATCACCTTAGTTCTCATGCAACCATTCATAATACTGAAGGGGGAATGTACCTTAACTTTTGTATATCCTCGCCATATGTTGTAATACCAAAACATGGTTCTAACGCTCTGTGTCATTCCTAGATGTCATATGCTCATGGATAATGAGTCCTTTGTAGGCTGGACCTCTGACTGTCCTATAACCTGTTAAAAGAAATAAAACACATCTTCTAAAAAAAAAAATAACTTCTGACATCTATGCGTTTTAGAGTTACAACCTCGAATCCTCAAATGTTTTATCTACGTGATAATTTCCTGTACCGTCCTCATAATAGATCGGAATATACAATCAATCCTGTGGTCGCATTCTATTTCTTAATTTCGAGGCAGTGTGGTCGAGGTACGCAGGTCCTGCGTCATCTAGGGCTTTGTAAACCTATGTGAGGAGCTTGAAGGTGATTCGTTTGTTGACTGCGAGCCAGTGGAGGCCTCTTAGGTGGCTGGTGATGTGGCAGGGGTTGCTGAGGATGAGTTGGCGGGCGCTTTCTGTATGTTCTGCAGTTTCTTAAGGAGTTTCTGGGTGATGGCGGCATAGAGGGAGTTGCTATAGACTATTTTGCTGCTGACTAGTGCATGGGTGCCAGTCTTTCTGAACTCGGTGGGGATCCATTTGATAACAAGTATCCTAGTGTGACATTAGAATATAATGGCCACAATGAGGCGAAAATCTCTTCTGGTTGTGTAAACGAAAAAAATTACTTAGGCACAGGTTGGAGGTGTACCCCATATGGAATGCGTTATAACATGGTCAACTAAATATTTCAACATTATCAGGGTAATATACCCCATATCAACTGCATTATACGAAGGGCAGTTTTAATTTCCAATGTTATCAAGGAATTGCCCCTTGCCCCTATACATAATAATAGAAAGTAAATGAACATCCTTAAAGTAAATCAAAAAGTGTCCCTCATAGAGTATAGCAGTGCTCATAACAGCGGAGTCCTAATCCAAAACGAAAACGTAAATAGCATTACAGCCCGATCTATCCCAAATTATCAAACCTAACAAGGCAAGTGTGCTAGAGACCCCATACAAAGAACAATTACTATTATGCTGGCAGTAGTTGGACCTATCCCAAGACTCTTGTTCCTTACCTGCGCTTTTAGTAGTTAGGCCAGACTTCCTTATGCACTCTGCATATTATAATAGGCTGAGAGATCGAGGTGAGGCTCATATCAGTAACGTAAAATCATAACAACTGTAGTAACTGGTGAGTCAAGGCAATCTGCCAGGAAAATGGTGTTCCATAAAACTTGAGTCACGAAGTCAAACAATGAGGATGATGAAACCAATCATCGAAGGGACTTGGTACGTTCCAGTGGTTAGAGACATCAATCATATAAGAAAGCAGGTAATCACAGCCCAATAACAGATAGTTGGGGGCATGACAGAAAGTGGTGTCCAAGAGTCAGTGACTGATATAAAGTCACAAAATAATCTGGGCCAAGCCTGATTAAAAGGCACCATAATTACGCAACAGCTACTTTAACATGGTCATCAGGAGGGGGAAAAAAAGTTATGAGGCACCACCTTGAAACAAAATGGTGTTCAGATGCAATGTTAAGAAAGAAACTACACAAGATAGTAAACACATACCAAAATACTGATGTTTTTCTATTGCTGATGGCTGTATCCTGAAGTGTAAGTGTGTCGTGCATGACATAGGAAATAGATTAAGGATTTAGAACCAGAACCTAAAAATAGAAATAAAGTCATATGTTCCTTTCAACGTGCATCACAAAAAATACGGAAACTCACTGTTTGTTTAACTCCATGGTTACTGTACTTAAACGGCATATCCACGTAGCTTCAATTTACCTCTGTGTCAACTCTCTTTTTTCACCCTTTTCGTTATTCCTGATTTGTTCAATAGCATGGAACCAAATTTGTGTGTTTGCTGGGTGGTCCTGGTGAATATGCATTGCTATCGGATATCTTTAGTCCTGGTGTTTGATCGCCCTGACATGTTCTTGCATACGTGTCTTTAATCACCAGACACTACTACCAGTGTAGATCTTCCCACAGGCACATCCAATGAGATAGACCATAAATGTGCTACTACAATTTATGAACAAACCAGTGATATTTCAGTGATGGTGTGCTAGTAGAATTTGGTAGTCTTGTTCCATCCCAAATAACAAATGAAACATGTACCACAGGTATAGAAACCATTGGGTTCGCCAGGAATCTCTGTTTTGGGGGTGTGCCTACCTGAGTTGTCCTTATCATATCTAGTGCTCACAGTATTTTTTAAAGTGATGCCCCTACAGTAAACCACTCTGGGCTTGTGTGGTACGATGCCCTCTGGTAGCATGTTAGTCCAGAATGTGCCAAGTTTTACATAGTACATCGTAAGTATGATTACTATATCCATTGTACTATGTGATGAATATTGCTTCTTTGTTCATTTTGGACTTTTTCTTGGTGTGCTCTTGACTAGTCAGTCTTTGTTTCCTATTTAATTTAATGGCCCTTTCCTCTGCTTTCTTGAGCCAGTTATCATCATAGCCTTTGAAATCCTGTTTAATATATTGCAGTTCTTTAGTAAACTGTTCATCTTGGCTGCAGTTGTGACTTGCCCGAACTATCTCCCCATAAGGTGTGACCTCTATTGTAGACTTGGGGTAGGCACTTGTGGTGTGAAGCACACTATTGTAGGTGGTTTGTATTTTAAAAATGTCACTACGAATGTCTTTCTGATGTACGTACAATCCTAGATCTAGTAAATCTATATCTTACCTGTGGTATTTGAGGGTTAGCTTGAAATTGAATCTGTTGTCATTCATATAGGTATGATGCAACAGTAGATCACTATATAGTCCGATTCCAAATGATCAAAACGTCATCAATGTAACGTCCATATAAAATGTTATCCATCCAATTGCGAGAGCCTGGACCCCAGGCATACTCTGCCTCAAACAAACCAATAAAAAGGTTTGCACAAGACTGGACAAACCTGGAGCCCAATGGCAGTATCTTGTTTTTGAAGATACCAACCCCTTCACGGAGGAAAACATTTTTAGTCGAAACGCTTTGGACATCTCTAGCAACAGAAGGGTGTGCTCTAAATGACCAACATCGCGTTTGTATAGGTAAAATTTCAATGCCTCAAGGTCCCGTTCCATTTTCATGCAAGTATATAGACTCCACGTCCGTTGTCACAAACATGAGGTCCTCACGGTCCTCTCATTTGCAAAGTACATCTTTGCTGTCCCTCCGATATGAGGGAAGATTCCTCGCATGAGGTTGTTGGAATCCATCTACATACTCAGCCAAATGCTCAGTCTAGGATCCATTGCCGGAAATCATCGGCCTTCCGGGTGGAAACTGGGCAGTTTTATTAATTTTAGGCAGTATGTATATACAGGGATATCTTGGGTGATGTACTTGAAGAATCTGTATTCACGAGGGCCTTAGGCCACTGTCTGTGGTCAAATCCTCCTTCATATTGACATTTTTCGCCAATTGCACTTAATTACCAACATCATTGTCACTTAAAGAAGCAATTGCATGTATGTTACACATCAGCAATTGATAAGTGGATATTTCTGTGGTGCAAGACGTGATAAGAGGCACATTTGTTCTAAACGCACAACAAAAGGTCCTCAATAAACTACAGACTGTACAGAATGCAGCAGCTAGGACCCTGCTACACATTCCCAAATTTGCATCTGTCTCCCCCTACATCCAACAGCTGCATTGGCTGCCGGTAAGGAGCCGCATCAAATTCAAAGCCTTGTGCATAGCTTACAAAGCGATCCATAACCATGGCCCCCTATTTCTTAAACAAGCCTTTCGCCCGCTCGAACAGCAAAGAACACTGCGTTCATCCTCGGCCCATCTGCTAACAGTTCCCCGCACAAGAAGGGCTAATTGGGGAGACAAACGCTTCACCGTTGCTACAGCTAGACTGTGGAACACTCTCCCTCTCCACATCAAGTGTGCACCAACTTTGCTCAAATTCAGAAAAAATCTGAAAACATGGTTGTTCCAGGCCTAGTCCCCCTTCTCTGACGGAGAGTTCTGTGACACAGCGCCGAGACACCCTCGGGTATTTGTGCGCTCTAAAAATCGCCAAAAATAAATAAATAAATAAATAAAGGACGGTCACTGAAATGCATCTCTAATTTTAACTTATGTACACATTTGAATCAATCTAAATGTACATCTGCAAAATCACATTTTTCCATAGGACAAAAGTTTAAGCCTTTACCAAGAACATGCAATTCATGTTCTGACAAGATTCTGGAAGATAGATTAACAATTTTCAATACGATAGTTGCCTGATCACTTGCAGTCGTGCAGATTGGTCTATTGTTGGACTTATTTCTTGTCTTTTGTTGTCTGGGCCTGTAACCTTGTTTGTATACTTGGATTGTGCTTCTTGCCTCCTCTTCTGATTCTTCTCCTTCTCCTCTGCCATTCAAAGTTATTTTTCTGTTCCCCCAACCTATATCTTTGTACCTCCTAAAAAAAAAAAAAAGCAGTTTAAAATGTACTAGATAACTCTGTCCTGGGTCATTCTCCCAGATTGCTACCCACTGAAGACGGCAAAGCACTGCTCGACGAGATACTTGTGTCCATTGAGTTGTTTATGGGGGCTGAACCTGGTTGTACCGTAATATCATATTTTCTAGCAAAGGTGAACATTCTTCCCCTTTCTAAGTTTCCAGCATCTCATTTGATTATTTTTTTGCTTTTGTTTGTCAACTTTTACATATAACTGATAGTTGATTAGTTCTTTAGTTCTTTTTCAAAATCTGATACATTTTCCCTTTAGCTTAATGTAGATTAGTCTCCTTAATCTCTTTTGCCAATTTCAATATTTCTTCTCACAGATTTGTAACTTTCCTTCCAGAATTGCCTACCAAAATCCCCATCATTTTATAGGAAGCTTCGTGTAGTCCCTCTTCTCGCTGCTCTAAGAGGTCCATTTTCAGATCTTCAAAGTTTGGAAAAATGAGTATACGTAAACCTCATGGAATATCCTTATTCTCAATATATTTTTTTAGGGTAGCCCCATCCCAACATTTTGCCAGTTCCTGCTTTTTGTTTTTTTAGTTTGACAAACTTGTCTTTTAATCTCTCACTTATAGCAGACGGTGGAGGGTCGCTTTTATGAGTTAGATCGTCCCTTATACAATAAGTCTCCTAATCTTTCCTCACGATTATCATCAAAGTGCATGTCTGCTAAGTTGGAACCCATGAAAATGCTGATGTGCCCAAACACAACACGTGATGTAGAAGAAGGGACTGAGGCAATGAAAATGCACCTATCACCATAGTTGATTTTAGAAGTAGAGAGCAGTGGTGCATGAGTCTGGATGACTAGTCACCCTAATCTTCCGCACAGGGGACAACTCCATTTATTGATTCAAGAAGATGCCTCGACAACAGCCAAATATAGTACAAAATAAATTGAATACAGCTATATAAACATACCACATGTGGATAACACTGTGCACAGGCCTTGACTTTACTTAAGAATTGATTTCTTTATTTAAGATTGTAAGAGGGATGGGCAGAAAATAAAGCGAGGAGGTCTTACATTTAATGATGGCTTCACTTATTGTATCAAGTCAAAATAGAATTTGTAACTGAACAAGGTGAGGTGGTTGGGAAGGGAAACTGCGGTTGTCTTGGCACAGGATGCTGTAGCTCGTCCTCCTCTCCGGTGGATGGTGGCACCGCCCCAGGTAGACAAAAGAGAAAAGGGCGGTTAATGCGACTGTCCCATTAGGGAAGAGGTAACTTAAAGTGTAGACTATGCCGTCACCGTGAACATAACCAAGAAAAGCAGGGTAGATGGAGGGGAGGATCAGGAATAGTATTCCGATGTACTCCCTAGTCAGCCCTGTCAGGACCATGCAAAGGAAAGAACAACACTTTAAAGAACAATCCGGCCTCTCAGTCTACCGGTCTTCGATTTATGTTGCGCTCCTTTTTTCAGGAGCATCACGGCGAAACGGTGATTGTTTATATAGCCGTGGTTACAAGGCTTATGGTGCCGTTTAAAAAAAGTGAGTGATGAGGGTTGTGAGCGGGAGGTGAGGGGGAGGTGAGGGAATAGGTATGAAAGATCAACAGCCCAACTGCCCGTCCCCTTTGAATCCCTTGGACTCACCACCCCCCTACCCCCCCCCCCCCCCCTCCCTGAATTACTGGGATCCTTGCCCCATTTCACATACCGCTAGGCCTTAGCTCTCCTGAGCTACGGCGGCGTTATTGCGTCCTCCGGGGGTGACCACCACTCTTCCATCCACTCCTCCTATTCCTCGGCTCTCTCCACTCGTCGTTGGGGTCCCACATCTGCTTCTCGTCCTTGCTCTTCGATGAGCTTGCTGCTTCTCCACCTTGTTCCCGAATTGTCGCGTCTGCTTCTCGTTCCTCAGGGGTGCTCCTTTCCGTTCTGTTCTCTCCGTCTCGGGATTTCTGAACACGCACACCTCTGCATCTTCTGGGATTTCCCTTTCTGCCACTGACTCCGCCCGTTGCTCCAAGACGCGTCATTCCAATTTCTGTTGCTCGGAAGGGAGAGTTCCTTGTCCTGCAGGGGAGAAGGGCCGAAGGAAGTAAACTCTTTCTGGTCCGTCCCTGAACCTTCGTTGGATAGTTCCTGTTTTATACATGGCTTTATTGGGTGGTAGCCCGGCTCCTTCTCACATCTCACTTCCCTTGCATTCTTGCCAGCAAGAATAAAGTCAAGTGGATACTGGGAGAGATAGTCTGCGTTTGCCTGTTCTTTTCCCTTCCTGTGTTTGGTTTGAAAATGATAGGGTTGCAAAGCGAGGAACCACCTCAATATCCGGTCATTGTGTCCCTTAATCCTAACCACTCTAACGAGGCGTGATCTCCCTCCCCTCAAGGTAATATTTCAGGGAATCCACTGCCCACTTGATGGTAAGCGCCTCTTTTTCTATGACCGCATAGTTTTTTTTGCGAGGGTACAACTTCCTACTTATACAGGACCGGTCGTTCCTGTCCCTGAGGGTCTAATTGGGATAACACTGCTCCCAGGCCTGTGTCGGATGCATCAGTCTGTAGGATGAACGGTCACAAATAATCAGGGCTGAGGAAAACTGGGTGACATGTCAAGGCATGCTTTAATTGTCTAAAAGCTCGGAGAAGAGTGGGGGTGGGGTGTTTTAATGCTTTTTCTGTCTGTACGTTCTTCTGAGGAAGATCTGTCCGAGGAGAGGCCGTATGTAAAAAGTTGGAAATTAACCTCCTGTAGTACCCCAAAATCCCAAGAATTGCCCTCCGCTCCTTCTTTGTTTGTTCGTGGAAACAGGATATTGGCAATGGAGGCTACCTTCTCGGTCTGGGGTTTTATATATCCTTCCCTCAAAAGGTGGCCTAAGTACTTAACTGAACGGGCCACAAGCCTGCTTTTAGTAGGGTTTATAGTCCGTCCTGCTTCTTTTAGAACTTCAATCACTTTTTTCATTTGGGTCAGGTGTTCGGCCCATGTGGAACTGTAGATGAACATGTCATCAATGTATCCTGCTGAGCATGCAGAACACGGTTTCAGCACAGTGTTCATTAATCGCTGGAAGGTGGCAGGAGCCCAATGGAGATCGAAGGGAAGAACGTTGAAGTGGTACAACCCGCTGGAAGTGGCGAAGGCTGTTTTCTCTCCAGGGCTTAAGGGCACCTGCCAATATCCCTTGCACAAGTCCAAAGTGCTGATGCATTTAGTGTTTCCTAAACGCTCCACTAATTTATCGACTCTCGGAAGGGGGTAGGAATCAAACCGGGAGATTTTATTCACCACCCGAAAGTCGATGCAGAATCTTATGGATCCATCTGGTTTGGGTTGAGCACTATGGGTGAATTACATTCACTGTGGGAGGGCTCTGTAATGCCCAGCTGTAACATCTGTTGCACCTCTCTCTCTCTATTGCCAGCCTACGAGACTCTGGTATGTGATAAGGGCCAACTTCACTTTTGCGCCTGGGGGAGTAGAGATGACATGTTCCGTTAGACGTGTTCTTCCTGGGTGTAGGGAGAACACCTCTTGCAGGGGTCTCATTTGGGCCGTGAACTCCTTTCTTTTCCTCCGGAACTATACTCTGCACTAATAGGGGCTCAGGGCTCTGGGTGAAGCCTAAATGTACTGGAATAGCCCCTCCCATGTTTTTTTAAAAGACTGATGTGATAGATTTGGGTGTTGGTCTTTCTCTGGGGATCCAGTTCCAAACGGTAGGTAACTGGAGTGACTTTCTCCACAATGCGATAGGGTCCTTGCCACTGTCTCAACAGCTTGTGGTCGGAGGTGGGCATCATTCGGAGCACACAGTCGTTAAGGTCAAAGGAGCGGGCTTTCTGGGATGATTGAGCCTGTTCCATGTGTGCTTGGACTATGCTTAGGATCTGTCCTAGATGGGGTTTCAGGTTACCACGTATTGTGGAAGTGGTTTGACCCCCTCGGGCTCTTATTCCCATTCCTCCCTCAGCATGTCCAACAGAGTGCGGGGTTGTCTGCTATACAATAGTTCAAAAGGGGTGAAAACCCCGTGCTTTTCTGCACTTGATATCTAATAGCAAAAAGAGCCAAAGGGAGCATGTCCTCCCATTTCCGAGTCTCCAGGTTTAACAGTTTATTCATCGTAGCGCTCCACCAACCCATCAGTCTGTGGGTGGTACGCTAACTTACGAATCTGCTTGATGTTTACCGAGAGACATACCTCTCGCATGAGACTGGACATAAAAGGCATTCCCTGATCGGTAATCAGTTCTTTACGGAACCCTACTCTTGCAAACATAGTGATCATGGCCTTGCCAATTTGGGGAGCGTTGGGTTGGCGTAAGGCCGCCGCTTCTGGGAAGCGGGTGGCATAGTCAACCAGCATCAGTACAAAACGGCAACCGCTACGGGAGGGTAGTAGAGGACCTATAATGTCCATACCAACCCTGGAAAGAGGTTCCTGTATAATAGGTCGGGGACGTAAAGGGGCTCTGGCTGGCAGGGTCCGGCTATTTTTTTGGCATATATAGCGCATTCCCTACAGTACCTTCTTACCTGGGAATAGACGCCTGGCCAATAAAACCTCCTTAGTATTGTATCTTCGGTTTTCTCCTCCCCAAAGTGTCCTCCCAACAAGTGACTGCGGGCCAGGAACAATTCTTTCTCCCTATAGGTTTGGGGAACCAACAATTGTATTGGGTCATCCCTCCCTCCTTTTCAATAGAACAGCCCCTTTTTCTCATAGAAATGTGGACCTACTTTTGCGGGATCCTCTTCACTTGCGGCCTTGTTCCAGGCTTCACGTAACGCAGGGTCTTCTCGTTGTGCCTCCCGAAACCCTGGTTCATACTGCTATACGGGAACATCCTTATTCTGGGTCAGGTTGACTTGTCTCCAATACTTCTCTCTTTTTTCTGTTTCCCGCTCTTCCTTTGTTTCCCTGGGGAACAATCTGTCTCAGGCTCCTGTGAAAAGGGTGCGGATTTCCTCCATTCCTCCACGTCCACCCAGGTCTCCTGTACTAGGTTAGGCATGTGCGGGTAATCGTTTCCGATGACTAAAGGTTCCGGTAAACGGCGTATGAGACCTACTCTTAAGGGTAGGGCAGCTAGGGAGGGATCATGTTGTACCTCTATCTCAGTGGTGGGATATTGTCGACTATCCCCATGCACACATTGAATGGTGACGTTCCTTAAAGCAATCCGGTTCCCCCCCCCTCCCTCCGGGATGTCTTGGGGTTGGATCAAGCTTTGCAAACTCCCAGTGTCAAATAGAGCCTGTCGTTCTTCTCTGTTAACCGTTACTGTTCTATTGTAGGCAAGGTGTGTCCCAGAAGGGCTGCAGTAGTAATTTCATATCAGCCCTACCTTCATAGATTCCTCCTTCCAGGGACCAAACCGGGCTATGTGGCCTACGGTGCCACAGTTGAAGCATTTAGGGAGTGGCGGGATAGGGATTTAGGGAGGTTTTACTATGGACCCCGGGTGAAGCGTGACAGATTCCTGTCTGCGGAAAAGGGGGTGGTCTGGGAGATTTTGTTATAGCCCGAATGTTTCCAGTGCACATCTTCGCGACCCCTTTGTGATTCTTGTGCTCTATGAAACGCACTGGCTATATCAATAGCCCTGTCCAGGTTCAGTCCAGTATGTTGTCTTACCCTTTTCTGTATGTTTGGATAGAGGGAGGAAAGATACTGTTCAAGATACACTTTCTCCATTATCTCCTCTTTTGTTGCGAGATGTGTCTTTAACCACCTTTCTGCCATATCCCTCACCCTATAAGCCAAGGCACGGGGAGTCTCCTGAGGGCCCTCCTTTATCTGGCATAAGCGGATACTGTAGGTGTCATCATCTATGCCCTGTCTCTCAAGGTTGTTCTTCTTGATATCATCGTATGGTGTAAGGCCCAAGGGATTTACAGCCTGATAGGCCACTTGGAGCTCTCCTGACAGTAGCGGACCTAAGTATTGGCCCCATGTGTCTTGGCTCCATCCGGCGGCCCTGGCCATGCGTTCAAAATTAGCAAAAAGAAATCAGGATCCTCTCCTTCGACATATTTTTGTAGGACCAGAGAAGGGAATCCTGCTGTACTCCTTTGTGGCCCAAGGTATTCGCCAGTGTCACAATCACAGCCTCTTGTGTCTGACCTTGTTCTGCAAGGGACTTATGTAGATTCACCCGGTCCTCTTCGACTGCACTCAGAAACTTCTCCATGCAGCGTGTTTCTCTTGACTTTCAGGCATCTTTCTCACGGCTGCCTCCATTTCCCCCGATCCCACTTCTGACACCAGATGTGAGGGACGGGCGGAAAATAAATCGAGGGGGTCTTACAGGCTGTTGAATAATGGCTTCATTTATTGTATCAAGTAAAAATAGAATTTGTAACTGCACAAGGTGAGGTGGTTGGGAAGGGAAACTGCGGTCGTCTTGGCACAGGATGCTGTAGCTCCTCGTCCTCTCCAGTGGATGTTGGCACCGCCTCAGGTAGACAAAAGAGAAAAGGGCGGTTAATGCGGCTGTCCCGTTAGGGAAAAGGTAACTTAAAGTGTAGACCGTGCCATCACAGTGAATATAACCAAGAAAAGCAGGGTAGATATAGGGGAGGATCAGGAATAGTATTCAGATGTACTCCCTGGTGAACCCTGTCAGGACCATGCAAAAGAAAGAACAACACTTTAAAGAACAATCCGGCCTCTTAGTCTTCCGGTCTTCGGTTTATGTTGCGTTTCTTTTTTGAGGAGAATCACGGCGAAACAGGAATTATTTATATAGCTGTGGTTACAAGGCTTATGGTGCCGTAAACGGCAGGACTATAAGAAAGCTATCATTGAAACTAAATCCACCTATTTCTCATCAAAAATCTTAGCAGCTGAGAATCAACCACGAGAAATTTTCTCGATAGTTAAGGAGTTAGCTTTCTCAGACAGGAGTACATCCAAGCCCCTTCCTACACAAACTCTCTGTGACTCATTAAATTCTTATTTTTTGGATAAGGTGCTTAACATTAAAAATAACATTCCCCCTCCCTCCGCTTCTTATGCCGACCCCTGCCCACCAGCCCTGCCGCCCAGTCTAATATCAATTCCTTCCATCACGGAAACTAGGTTCCGGGAAATTCTGCTAAAAGTTAAGTCGGGATCACCTGCTGACATCTGCCCGGCTCGTATCTTGCAGCAGATCTTCTCGGTCTGCACACAGCCCCCGATTATCTTTTTAAACAGTTCCCTCTCACAGGGAATTGTGACCCCGGCCCTTAAAGTAGCTTCTATTGTGCCCATCTCAAAAAACCAGGGGCCGACTCAGCTATTTCTTCCAACTACCGGCCCATCTCTTTGCTGCCGTACCTGGGCAAAGTGCTTGAGCGGCATGTTGCCGCGGTGCTTAGCTCCCATGTTGAGGCTACGGGTGGCCTGGCATCTTGCCAGGCTGGTTTCCGCCCCAAACACTCTACCGAGTCTGTGGTGGTGTCGGTCCTAAACACCCTCAGGGAGAGTCGGGACCAAAATAAACATCAAGCCCTGGTGCTCCTCGACCTCTCCGCCGCTTTCGATACGGTGGACCATTCCATCTTGCTTTCACGTATCGGAGCGGCGGGAATCGGAGGGTCAGCACTAGTGTGGCTCTCGTCCTTCCTGCGGGATCGCACACAGGCGGTCCGGCTGGGAGAGTTCACGGCAGACCCTGTGAAGATCACTTGTGGTGTTCCCCAAGGTTCCTCTCTTTCCCCTTTATTGTTTAATCTTTACATCTACCCTCTGATCTTTGCACTCCAGCAGCGGGAGGTCGCGGTGTACAACTATGCGGACGACCTCCAGCTGATTTTTGACCTTTCTTCTTCCCCCCACGCTATCTCTAATTTTCAGTCTATTATGATTTTTATCAGGGACTGGATGAGCCACAACCATCTGAAGCTCAATCCGGATAAAACCGAGTTGGTGCTTACTGGTGGCTCCCCCAGTCCCTGGAACTCTTCCTTTTGGCCCCTCACTCTCGGTACCTCCCCCCTTCCTTCTTCTACGGTAAAAACATTGGGCATAAAAATCAACCACCAGCTCACTCTTCACTCACAGGTTGGTGCTGTTGTTTCTTCTTGTTTTCTTATGCTTCGAACTATCCGCACTGTTTCCCGTTTCTTTTCCCTTCTGGCACTCAAACTCATTATGTCTGCCTTGGTCATCTCCCGGCTAGACTATGCCAATGCCCTTTACAACGGCATTCCGGCATACAGCCTCCGTAAACTCCAGCTTGTGCAGAACCAAGCAGCTCGGCTGGTGTATGGCCTCCCCCGGTTCCATCATGCTACACCTCTGTTGAAGGAACTGCACTGGCTGCCGGTCCGGCAGCGTTCGCTTTTCAAGATGGGGTGCATGGTCTTTCAGGCACGACAAGGAATGGCCCCGGCCTTCATTTCCTCTCTCCTAACCAACTACGTTCCTGTCAGACACCTTCGTTCGTCGGATCGGGCCCTACTGCAAGTCCCCCGTTTTACCAGAAAAAAATGGGGAGGTTCCAACTTCTCCTTTCTGGCTCCGGTATTCTGGAACTCCCTGCCGGACCACCTCCGAAATTTAAAACAATATTCCCTTTTTCGTAAGGGACTGAAAACTTTTCTGTTTACTCAGGCCTTCCCACTTTAAATGTCCCATCCCTGTTTTATTGCATGCCGCTAAAGCGCCAAGAAACCGTAATGGTGTACGATGCGCTATACAAGCCTTTTAAATTCAAATTCAAATTCAAGTTTAAAAAAAGTGAGTGACGAGGGTTGTGAGCGGGAGGTGAGGGGGGAGGTGAAGGAATGGGTACGAAAGATCAACACCCCAACTGCCTGTGCCCCTTGAATCCCTTGGACTCGCCGCCCTCCTCCCTCAATTACTATGACCATTGCCCCGATTCATATACCGCGGGGCCGTAACTCTCCTGAGCTATGGCGGCGTTATCGCGTCTTCCGGGGGTGACCACCACTCTTCCGTCCACTCCTCTTGTTTAACGTCGGCTCTCTCCTTGCGTCGTTGGGGTCCCTCGTCTGGTTTTCGTCCTTGCCCTTCAATGGGCTTGTCTGCTTCTCCTCCTTGTTCCCGAATCGTCGCGTCTGCTTCTCGTCCTCGTTCCTCAGGGGTGCTCTGTTCTGTTATCTCCGGATTCCTGAACACGCACACCTCGGTGTCTTCCGGGATGTCCCTTTCTGCCACTGACTCTGCCCAGTTGCTCCAAGACGCGTCATTCCATTTGCTGTTGCTTGGAAAGGTGAGTTCCTTGTCCTGCAGTTGAGAAGGCCAAAGAAAGTTAACTCTTTCTGGTCCGTCTCTGAACCTTCGTTGGATAGTTCCTGTTTTATACATGGCTTTATTGGGGGTACCCCTGCTCCTTCTCACAATGATCTTCTTCTTATTTATTTATTTTTATAAACCTTTCTTCTTTTATTTTGTCCCTATGCAGAGACTTCTTCAGAGTTACAAAACATAGGCAATACATACATGTTTTAAAATCACTAATCCATTTACACAAAACGCCAACAACCTACATGTGACCTGGACAATGTTGTGTTGAAAAAGAAATCGTTACTGTGCTGACCTAGATTATATTGAAAACCTTCTACATTATTAATCAGGGAATTGTGAAGCGTGCTACTCACCTGTGAGGGTCTCAAGGCTCGTGGGGGGGGTGGGGTGCTGCTCAGACTCCACTGAAGAGCCAGGTCTTGAGGCTCTTCCTGAAGGTGTGCAGAGTGGGAGAGCATCTGATGTCGATTGAGAGCTCGTTCCAGATCTTAGCCGGGACGTAG
Source organism: Lissotriton helveticus (assembly GCF_964261635.1). Taxonomy (NCBI): domain Eukaryota; kingdom Metazoa; phylum Chordata; class Amphibia; order Caudata; family Salamandridae; genus Lissotriton; species Lissotriton helveticus. Next base: position 491,795,274 of record NC_136072.1, on the reverse strand, counting down.
GAGAAGGCTCTTACACCTGCTCTGGCTCTGCAGATGTGCAGGGTTTTGGTGCGCGCGAGGTCGACAAGCAGAGGTTTCTCTTTGGTACGTGGAAGGAGACTTCCGTTGAGGTATTGGGTTTCAGTGTTGGTGAGGGATTTGTAGGTGTGGGTGAGTAGCACGAAGGGAAGCCAGTGGATGTTTCGTAGGTGTTAGGTGATGTGTTAATGTTGTGGGATGCCGAGGAAGAGTCTGGCCGCGGTGTTCTGGATGGTCTGGAGTATGCAGAGCAGGGATTTGTTGATTCCGGTGTAGAGGGCGTTTCCATAGCACAGTCTGCTTGTTATGAGTGCGTGGGTGACGGTCTTTCTGGATTGGGGTAGGATCCATTTGAAGGTCTTGCAAAGGATGCAGAGGGTGTTTAAGCAGGTGGAGGCGTTTATCTGTAGGGTCATGGTGATGGAGGAGTCCAGTATGATGCTGAGGTTTCGGGCATGGTCCTTGGGAGCGGGGGGGGGGTTGCTGAGGGTGGTGGGCCACTAGGTGTTGTTCCATGCTGAGGGGGTGGGTCCGAGGATGAGGACTATTGTCTTCTCCGAGTTGAGCTTCAGGCAGCTGCTGCGCTCATCCAGGATGCAACGTCTTTCATTCCTTCTTTGCTGGAAGCTGAGTCTGGTGGCGTGGGTGTCCTTTGTGAGGGAGAGGATGAGCTGGGTGTCGTCAGCGTAGGATACTATGCGGAGTTCATGCTGTCTGGCGAGGGGGGCCATGTAGGTGTTGAAGACCGTGGTCCTAAGCAATGATCCTTCGGGTACAACACAGTTTATCTCTGTGGGTTCGGAGAGGAAGGACGGGAGTCTGATTCTTTGGGTTCTGCTGGTGATGAAGGAGCGGAGCCAGTCCCCTGTATGCCAACGTTGTGGAGTCTGGAGGTGGGAGACTGTTTCGAAGGCCGCAGAGAGATCTAGTAGGATGAGGGCCACGGTGGGGCCTTGGTCAAGGAGACTGCGGATGTCATCTGTGGCGGCGAGCAGGGCGGTCTCGGTGCTGTGGATTCTGGCTTTGGAAGAGTGGAGGATGGAGTTCTTTTCGAAGAAGTTCGTTAGCTGGACGTTGACTATCTTCTCTGACTTTGGCTGTGAAGGGGAGGAGAGAGATGGGTCAGTAGTTTTTGAGGTCCGTCTGGACTGCAGAAGGCTTCTTGAGGAGGGGCTTGACTTCTGCACTTTTCCAGTCGTAGGCGAACGTGCCGGATTCGAAGGTGGCGTTGATGGTGCATCGTAGCCAGAGTGCTATGGCGGCGGGGGCTCTGTGAAAGATGTGCGGGGCTTGACTTCTGCACTTTTCCAGTCGTAGGCGAACGTGCCGGATTCGAAGGTGGCGTTGATGGTGCATCGTAGCCAGAGTGCTATGGCGGCGGGGGCTCTGTGAAAGATGTGCGGCGGTCAGGGGTACGTGCGGGTTCTTGAATTAATGCTTTTCATGGTTGTGGCGGTGTCTTTGATGGTGACTGGCGTCCAGGCAGAGATGGTAGACTGGCTGTCGTTGCTGGAGGGAGGAGTGGTTTCTGTGTATGGTGTCTGTTGAAGTTGTCATAGATTTTCAGATGGAAGTAGGAGTCAAGTTTGTTGCAGAGATCCAGGAAGGGTGTGAGGTCAGTGGCTTTGCTGGGGGGGTTTGGTGAATTTCTGAATGATGCTGAAGAGTTCCTTTGAGTTGCTTGAGTTAGCGAGGATTTTGTTCCGGATGAAGGTCCTTTTGGTGGATCTGATGAGCTGGTGGTAATCAGTCATGGCGATTTTGTAGGTGGTACGATCTTTTGTGGTTTTGCTGTTTCTCCATAGCTTCTTGAGACGTTTGCAGGTGCGTCTGGATTCTTGGAGGTCAGTGGTAAACCAGGTGGCCTTCATCGGGCTCTGTTTGTTGGGGTTGCAGAAGGGTGCGCGTATGTCTGTGCAGTTGGTGATCCATCTGTGTAGTTCCTTGGGTGCAGAGTTTGCGTCGCTTGAGGTGGGAGGGGGATTGTGGGTGAGGGTGGAGTTGGGGTGCTCCTCTCTGACCTTACTCCAGTTTCTTCGCGGAGGACGTGGTGTAGGTTTGTGATCGGTGGCTTTGTTGAAGGAGAAGTGTACGCAGTGGTGGTCCGTCCAGGGGGGTTGCGTGGTCTGGCTGAAGTGGATGTTGTTGCCTCCTGCGAAGATGGGGTCGAGGGTGTGTCCTGCTTGTCGGTGGAGGTGGTGACGAGCTGGTTCAGTCTAATGTTGGTGAGGTTGTCCAGTCGAGCGGAGGAGTTTGGGTCGCTGAGGTTGTCGAGGTGGAGGTTTAGGTCTCGGAGCAGTATGTAGTCCATGGAGGCGATGGCGTGGGGTGCAATGAGGTTGGTATTGGTTATGGTGAACATGGTTCGAGGCCGGGGTACCTGTAGACAAGGGTGCCGCATATGGTCGTTCTGGGGCTGGTCTGGATCTGGAAATGGAGGTGTTCCGTAGGGCACAAGGAGTCATTCGTGCTGGCGGTGGTGAGTCGGAGGGAGTTCTTGTGTGCGATGGTGAGTCCTCCTGGGTGGTTGAGGCGGCCCTTCCTCTGGATCTTGTGTCCGTCGTTGTTGGCGGTAGCGATGTTGGGCGGAGGTGGGGTTGTCCAGGTTTCCGTGAAGAAGGTGATGTCTGGCAAGAGGGTGTTGAAGTCCCAGATTTCTGTTATGTCAGTGCAGAGAGCGCACGTTGAGGAGGATGCATTTCAGGGCTTCGGGTGTGCTGGTGGCTGTGTGGTGCGGAGCGTGGTGAAGGATTGTTGGCAGTGTCGCCATGAGAACTGGCCGTGGGTGGTGTTTGGCGTAGATAGCTGGCAGTTGTAATGTCTTCCAGGGTGGTGTGCGTGGAGGGTGGCTGAGTCGTAGAGGTGGGGGGGGGGCAGAGAACCAGTGTCCTGGTTGTGGTCTGGTATGGGACGGGCGCAGACTGGGTGCTTTTGGCACGCCAACTGCGCACACACCCACTGCGGGACCCATTCAGTAGGGGATGGGGAGGGAGTGCAGCTGGGTGGCGGGAACGGGAACCAGCAGGGGGGGGTGTGGGGGCAGCAGCGGCAAGAACGGCGAGGGGAAGGACAAAACCAGGCACAATACAGAAGGGCACAACTAGGCACAAATATGAAAGCAACAGATAGCAACCGATAGACCACATAGGCCCAAAAAGTAAATAAAAGCAACAGATGGACAACAGACGGAAAAAGAAAACCGAGACAGAAGCAGAACCAGCAGAAGAGCAAGGCTCTCCCACTGGACCACCGGGGATGAGGTGCAAGCAGAAGCCTGTGGGTGGAGGAGGGTCTCGAACATCTACCTGCAACCAGAGAGGTGCTGAGGGCTGCGGCACAGTGACAGAGCTGCATGAGGGGGAGAGCAGAGTTCCCAGACCAGGAGGTCAGAGGGCTTACTTAGAACACATTCACTGTGCACAATGCAAATGTATCCAGACTTAATTTCATCTACATCAGAATTTCGATTGTACCATAGAATCTAATAATTAAATTATACAAAGAAAATCTCATACCCTTTTGAATGTCTGGGGGAGTCCATAGCATGATTTTAAGACATCATATCCAAACAACCCGTTATTTTATCTGCAAGGATCCACTTTATTCCTAACACCCACTGTTCTTACACTCCTTCCCAGTCGTTTGAATGGGTCTAGCACTTGCAACAGGAGAGTACTAAACCAGGAGGCCACGCTGAAACCATATTGACTATGCATGATCCCTGGTTTGATGCGTTCTGTTGTCGGTGTTAGGCTAACCAAACAAGCTGGGTACAGTTTTATCCGGAGAATTGTGGGAACAGGGGGAGATAGGAAATTGGTGGATGCTCACAGATTCTTGAAATTTCCTTCACAGGGATATGATGAAAATGATTGATTTAAAGTTTGAGGCGTGTAGGGCATTGTGGGTAAAAAAACGTACTGGGATCCATGCAAAGCACACTATCCTAGACTCCCCAGGGTTTCTAGTATTTATAAATATCAGGGTTTAGTAGGGTTCCCTGATGTCTGGCTTTACCATGCCCGAATATTGCGACCATTCAGCATGGCAAGTAAAAAATTGGGATTAACTCTGACTCTGTCGAACTACATGTCAAAACAAAACCCAAAACATTCCAAATTTCCTCTCGCTTGCAATGGGGATGCTATAAACATGTAGCAAGACTGATGGGGCTTTAGGGGTGGGGGAGAGTCTGATTCCTGAGCGGCACACCTCAACCTATATTCTTTCACTAAAAGTATATATATATTGGGCTAGTTGACTTTCTACTCTTTCCTCTCCTGGGGGCAGAAAGACCGTATTGCTTTTGCTGGGAAGCGGGAGCACTGGATCTTGCCCAAGGGGCCGCTTTTCTCCCTGGAGAAAAGAAATCCATGGAGTCTAATGGACTTTCTACGTCTCCTGGGATGGCTGTTCGGGGGCGGACTCCTTTCTGCCTCCAGGGAACAGAAAGACTGTATTCCTCTTCAGTGGTTGCGGCTTGGCCTGATTCCAGCATGGACTGCCCTATGTGTTTTTCTGCCTTGTGGAAAACCCCCGGGGTAGATTGAAGGCAATGCACCCAATCTTGCCCTCTGGCGGGTCAGAAGGATACTGTTGCCCTGAGTAGGAAGAGGGAGCACTGGCCCTTTCCCAAGTGGCTGCTCACCCCAAATCCCGGTATCTAGGGGTTTGCTACCTCACCACACTGGGCTTCGGGGGGAGGGACCTGAGGTAAGCTCATGCCACGCATCCAGACTTTGATTTTTTTTTAAAAGGAAATTGCTTTTGGTTTTATTACTAGAAGCATTTACTTTTCCCCTGTGTCCCTTATCTTGTTGTTGACTTCCATATTGTAAAGGTAGTGTGACTTTTGCCAACGAGTCAGTGGCTGCACTAAAGTGAAGGTTTGACTGCAGACAAATATTTTATTAAATGAAATCTCGGTTATTAACCTAGTAGCCTAGGTCTTTTGGTGTTGGCTACCCTAGTGACAGTGCCCAACCCTCTGGGTAAAATGCCCTATGAGAATTATTGTTGCACCATTTTAGGAGGGGTTGTACATTTTTGCTGTCTGTAATTTTGAATTTATTTAAATTTGTATACCAGTGGTTGCTTTACTTCAAAGATTGTGATCAATATAGTTGGAGTACGTTTTTTTGTTCTTTTTAATGGTGACAAGCCAGTGATAAAGACTTTGTACCTGATTTGTTTATTTAGGAAAAATATATGCCGAATACCGTGGGACAGATTCTGTTTTTTAATATTATGACAAAAGCAGTAGGTTTACCTTATTTATTGTGAAACCCATTAATTAAAGGCCTTTAAGGGTCTATTGTTAACCCCTTCGCAGCTATTCGGATTCCCCCGCTGTGCTGGGGGGCGGGCATACAGCGCCCCCATGCTCATGACTAGGTCAGGTCGTCATGAGCCACGGCGCTCCGGTGCTCATGACTGCGCCTGTTCCAATGGAACGTTCAGCACAGCAGGGGAATCAGCCCAGCGTGCGAGCGATCCACGGAATGGGCGCGGTCATGACGAGCTGAGCTCATCATGAGCATTCAAGAGGTTAATCTTCTGTGTTAAAACCTGTATTATGTTGCATGGATTCTCCTAGCCTACTATAATAGGAAAGGAGTCTTGTGTTGGTTACCTTTCTAAGAAAATCTTGGGGTATAAGGTTTGCATGGTGCAAATCCTTGTTAGGCCCTTTCAGGATGCATTCTGCACTGTTTAGCCTGCTTCAATTTAGTTGAACTTCTAATTTTATGACTCTATACTTGCTTGATGGTTACTATGTGGGAATATTCTTGCTCAGTACAGCAGGCTGGATTTGGTTATGGCGAGGAGCTATTAATAATGCGCACATGCCTGGTTGGTTCATTAGGAAACGTTATGTCAGATGCCACAGGTCCAATATGTTTGTTGTAATCTTTCATAATAAAGGACATAGGACTGATTTATTAATAGTGAAAATCACATGCTAAAGCCAATGGGTTTTTCTGGGTTGGTTGATATAGCTGTAAAGAGTTTGGTGTTGGTTAATGCGTATGACAAACCATGATGGTAGAAGAGTTGCACTGTGGAGCTGTCAGCCAGGACCTCTGAATTATTTCAGAAAAAAATATTCGACATACCTGCACATACCAAGAAGACCTTTGGATCAGCCCTCTTCTGTCTGTTTTCCAGTACCATTCACATTTTGATCTCCCCATGCCAGCATACTGCAGGGGGGCAAAAGGTTAGCCCAGTTCTTCCATAGTCTCTATTACCATGTGAGTACCAGTTTTTTGCATGATCCTTTCTATTCATCTGCCTGAAAATGGATACCCAATAGTATCTGTACGGTGGCAAGTCCTTTTTAGTTTTTCATTTTTTACTTTTATAGATCCCCCTTTCATTTGCTTTCTTTATTGGGCTTTTACTTTTGTAACAACTTTGTAGCAGTACAGTAGCAATACAGTGTAAACATTAGCTTTCGAAAATGGTCGCCAGGTGCGATGTTTACTAAATGGACATCTTGGAATGGTTATATGCATAGTGCATCATTATTTTTACAGCTCTAAAAATGCCAACATGATGATTATAAATGGACCACAATACTGTATACAATAACGTGCAAGATGGCTCCTGGTGCTATTTTGACTTTTATTTTTTAATTTTAATTAAGTGTCCTTTAAGTTTAAGTGATAGCATGATTTATTTTTTGTACTTTGATTTGTTTAATTTACCTTCCCTATGCTTAAGTTCATAAGTCTGTTTTATTGCAAATGGGAGAGTGAATGTAAGAGTGAACCTGTGGTGGATGATGTACGTGTATGAATACTAACTGAATGCCTAAACTCATCAGTGACTAAAGAAGTAATTTCAGCTATAAGCCATGTTTTGGCATTACCAGTGATTGATTGTTCTGTCGTATTTCTGTCTTTTCCAAGTACTGTAAATAATAGCAGTTATTAGTACACAATTTAGACTCTGATTACAATCTGGTGGATAAATAGTTATTTCCCGTATCTGGTTAAATATGTACATGTTGGGGTGCGGTAAATATAACCGCGTCCAAGCTGTCCTCTGAAAAATTAGGACTTGCTTGCAGATCCACACTGCATTTCACATGTGGCTCGATTTATTGCAGATTTCTGCCTGTAAATTTAAACTGGTTTGACCTGCTGAATGTAAGTTTACTTGTAAAAATTACTGGTAATCAAAAAAGGTCCACCTCAGAAAAGGTCAGTGTATACCTTGTTGTTGTTGGAATACACAAAATGTGTTAAAATACCCCTCACACACCAAAAGGGCCCTTGGTGTCATGCTTCATCATCGGGGTCTTCCCGCCCGGCTGACGGACGGGGCAGTGCTGCGACAAGCGACTACGCTGGAGCACCTTTTAAATGTGGGTGCTATGTGAGTGAATTGGAGTGAGTGTCAGTAGGGTCAGGGGTGATATAGAAAAGCGATGTTAAAAAATACCTGGCCTAGTGATAGAAAAAACTATTTAATAAACACTGGCTGGTATTGTTAAAAAATGTGGTTTCGGAAAGGGTAAGCGAGTTAATGGGCTTACTTTCCTGTGCGGGTCAACATGTTTCGGGGCTACAGCCTCCTTCGTCAGGACCGGGGTCAGATCCCCCTGTCACTCACTAATGTCTTTCCACAATAAAAAGTGTATGTACAAAGTGGTGTGATGGTACTATTATTTATCAATGTGTATGGATATATATTTTATATCTATACAAATCCCTTGCTCATGCAGAAATACTGATGTAGTATGCTTAGGAAGGTAGGGTACAATGCCCCATGAGCCAACTCTGGACAGAAGGGTATTTGAGGGTCCAATCAACCCCCAGCCTCGTGGTGCTTCCTCCTCCGTCCGTGGCTTCCGTGATTGTCACAATATATATATCTATATCCTCCTTTGCTTGCGTTACTGCTGCCTCCACCAGAACAGAGGGCGCGTTGCCGTTACCGGTCACCCAAGCAAGACACGGTAAAATCGCCAATCTCAACCCCATGAAACATGAGGAAAGACGACGCCGTGTGGTGATATGCTTCAATATTTAATGTCGCTCTTCAACGCGTTTCGCCTGTCCCAGCACTGACACTGTCATGAGTGATGTAATATGTGACGTCATCAGCAGTGCATTGCGGGCGCGCGAGTTATAATTAGCTGAACTAACTATAACAGGGGAATTTTGTATGGTTTTGTACGAGTGAAATGCCCAGCTAACTATAACGCCCCTGAAACCTATGGTTTTTTTCAGTGAATTTCTAAGGTTTTTTTAAATGCGAATTCCTAAGTATAACATGCCTGAAACGTATGTTTTTTTCAGTGATTTTTAAAGGTTATTTAAATGATAGTTTCTAACTATGCCTACAGAGGTAGGACATGTAAAGAAAGAAGAAAAAACACACAAAGAAGAAAAAGGAATGCAGCAAAAAGCAACAGAGGTCCTCAAAGACTAAGAAAAGTGCAGGAAGAAGGGTTGTAGGGTTGTGTGTATAGGAAAGAAAAATTAAAGAATGAAATAAGAGGAAAAAATTAAAGAAGTACAGGCCAAATCCCCACAACAACTCCCAGACCCCAGGTCAGTACGGCAACGGCCTGTCATCCAAACAGCATGAAACTACCATGTAGTACCAAGAATTTTCCTCTGGCCAGCCGATGTAGGCTTAACCACTGTGGGGCCTGTTAAGTTCATACGTTTTATTCAGTCAACTGGCTGATATTAAGGCTCGACCTGGACACAGCTTCAGATATTTTAGAAATAGAAAATTGTCAACGTCCGTGTTCGGTCCTTTCTGCCGTCCTGACCAGGACCTGTACAAGTGACTTCCCCTTGAGCCTTACTCAGATGGGGTGGTATTTGTTCCTAAGTGGGTGGCTTGTAAGCCAGCCTACTTATGAATGTTGAGGATGCAGCTTTAAATCGTTTGTCCCCTTCTCTACCCCCCCCCCCCGACCGTCCAAGAGCAATTAAAGTTATTTGACTTGTAAGCTGTGAGCAGTCTGCTTTTTGTAAATGCAAGAAATGAGACTTGGATGGAAATAAACTATTGCAGAACATAAAATGGTCTTTTAATAGTAGGTGAATCAATAGAGTAACTATATTTAAAGCCCTGGTTATCACTTGTGTGAATCTGGATTTGGAATTTCTGTCTAAACTCTGTGTCCTATTCAGGGTTAAGGGTTACTAACAGTGGTGACCGTCGTATTTCCATAAATAGTATGGGAGCCAAATGATGCGGCCAATACTGGAAGCAGGTACGGACAGGGTTGTAACTGAGATCATCTTTGGTGCTGAATTATTTGCAGTGAAGCCTTGCTTGATTGCAAAACTTCTTGAGGTAAAAATGTTGTCTGATGCTTCATCCCTTCCTGGCAAATCTGTGCCTTTATAAAAGCTGGAATTACACCCACCCCGGAAGTGGTTTTCGAAACCAACTAACTTGGCAGGTGAAATGTATTACTTTTACCCTCTGGAAATGTTTGATGGCCATGCATCAGGACCTCCACATTGTTTTATGTTTCAGTTTGTTTTTTTTTACTGAAATTATAGTTCATTAACAATAAAATGTGGGTATACCCACCTAAACCAGGAGAGAGATGAATAAGGGGGAAAAAAGGAAAAAGAGGAAGGAAGACCAATCCCTTCCCAATTTTCCCTCCCCATTATCCCACCCACCTCCCCCTCGTGGCACCACAATGTTCAATTCACAAACTGTCTGTTCAAGGACCATCCATTCCAGTTCTCTTGTCACTCTAGTTTCTACCTGGAAAGGCTCAATCAAAGGATATCAGTACAAGGGCTCGTAGCCTTTCGGGGCAGGTTAGGAGTCTATTTTCAATATTTAAATAATCAAAAACTGGGTCCCACATTTTGTTAAAGGTGGCTGTTTCACCCTTCAATTCATATGCTATTTTCTCAAATCCCAATAGGTGCCAAACTTTCTGAAGCCACATATCCATGTTAGGGGAGATGTCTTTACCCCACAGTCTTAAGATGGTGTGCTTGACTGCTAGAAGATGTAAGATTGTCTCCTTTGTAGAAAACAAGGGCACAACGGCGGTCCCTAGAAGTTGTGAAACTGGCTCTTTCTTCATGTCTCTGCCTTCAGTCTGTCCAAGGATTGTTAGTTTAGCATCCCAAAATTGCCAAGACCAGCACATGGCCACAATATGTGGAATATTGTACCGGGCTCTCCACTGTGCCACCAGCTGTGTTTCCTGTCTACGGAGAATAATTTCACAGGCTTGTAGGGCCACTGGCATAGAATTTTGTAAAGATGCGCCTGTGCTTGGTCAAGATGGGAGAAGTTATTTGTATGATTGTAAATGGTGTCCCATTGTGTATCACTAATATAGTGCCCAAGTCTCTCTTCCAACTGTTAGGGTAAGTGTTGCAGTGGGGCTCGTATGTTTAGTATGGAGTTCATTCATGAGATCAGATGTTGGGTGGATTTGAGACGTTGGAGAAACTTTTTGAAGGGGAGAAGGCGTAGTGCAGCTGCTTTATTGTGAGACTGAGTGACTAGCCAGTATGATCTGTTGGACTTGGCCTTTTCCCCCGAAATTTTTCGCTTTTGCCCCCCGTGGTAATAAACCTGTATAGGCCATGTGTGGTGTGAGACACCTTGTTAATATGTAATGTCATGTAATGGTGTGAGCACTTGTAAATTTCCCCCATTTTAGAAATGCACCTGACTAAAATGTTCTGTGTTTAAAATGGATGCCATGGCCATTGGTTTTGCCACCGGACTGCCATAGGTCAGCGGTCTAGGTATTATTACCCAGCCACCCCTAGCTTTTGGAGGGAAAGCCTGGCACCCAGGGTGCTCAACCCCTCCCCTTGAGCCAGTTTAGGCCAGCTTTGCCAACATTCTAGAAGGTTCTGGCACTGCCTGGGAGGAGGGTATAAGTAAGGGGGATGTGCCACCAGAGAGTCAGTCAGAGCGGGGACAGGAACGTGAGGGGACCTGCTGCGAGGTGCTACCGCCACATGGGCCTGTGAGCTGGGCCCTGCACCTCTCAAAAACCCCCTCCCCTCTGCTGTCCCCTGAATTATGAGGGCCCACCCAGATCCCTGTCACTATTAGGGACCGTGAATTACGCCAGCGCTGCGTGAAAGGAGCGCCCAGGAGGTGAGGAGTGGGCCCCTGAGGAACTGTAGTGGGACTGTCCGCCCCCCTTGGGAAGTTGTGGCCCCTGTGGAAGCGCTGGACTGTGAGGAGCTGCGTGTGCTGAAAGAGCTGTGCCCCTTTGAGGGCCCTGGAAGCTGGGGTCCTGAACTGCCTAAATTGCCTTCAAGCGCTCTCCGGCCGTGCCCCCTGAGAAGCGCTGTACTGTGCCACCCTGCTGTGGCTCCAGAGACCATTGTTGGGCCTCCAAGCGCTGGGTGTCCCAGAGTGCTATTCTGGCCAAGCGCTCCCCTCCCCATCGAAGCGCCGCTGGCCCATCAAGAGCTGTGTGTGTCCTGAAAGCGCTGCTGTTCCCCACTCACCGCCGCAGCCCTGTGAAGCGCTGGGACCGAAGCGCTGTTGTCTGCCCCCGGCGGCCCTTGGTGCCAGGAGAGGGCCGCCGCTGTGTGGCCGAGGGCCGTGCCCGGCCCGATTGCGTGGAGTCTCCCGCGGCGGCCCCCGGAGCCTTGAGGAGACCGCCGCGCTTTCCAAGCAGGCCGCACTAGACCTGAAGCCATTGCCACCACCATCACGTGACGGGGGCGCCCGGCCGCGTCATCGGCCCGCTCCCGCCGCGCACGGATTGGCCCAACGGCCGCGCCCCCAGAAGCCGCGAGCGGATTGGTTGCTCGGCCGGGCAGCCAGGAGAAGCCAGCCGACGGCGCTGTGGGGCTCCCATGGTGAGGAGGGAGCCCCGATCGTGAACCCAGAGCGGGAGTGAAGCCGGTGCAAGCCCCGGGTCCCCAGTGAGCGGAGGGGAGCCCCGGGATTGACGAGGCTGGAGTGAGGCGGATTCCGGTGCGAGCCCCGGGTCTCCAAGAGAGAGGAGGGGCCCGGGGGAGGCCCGAAGCCAGCCGGAGGTGTTTCGCGGGGCTCCCGTGGTGGAGAGGGAGCCCCGTTTGTGCGGCATAGGCCTGAGTGAGGCCTTGCGGGCCCCGAGTGACCTGTGCAGGACTAAGGAGGTGCCCCGGGGCTCTCAGGTGTTGTGGAGAGCCCCACGACGAGAGTGCTGTGAGGCAGGGGCCTCGAGGCACATTGTCGGTGCCTTGCCCCTACTGCAAAGGAGACCTCCCCGGAACCCCGGTGAGTGGGGGCTACGTTAGACTGTGTGGAGGGTAGAGTGGGCAACGGGGCACAGGGTCGGTGTCCGCCCCCCCCCCCCCCCCCCCTATGACTTGCTTGGATGGTAGTCATACCCTGAACTGGGCGACAGCCTGAAGTGCAAACTGGGGTAGGCTAGATGTCAATGCTTTGCCCCTGGGTCCCCCAAGGAATTATTAAAGCCCCAAGAGCTAGGGCCAGGACTTATGTTAATGCTGGGTTGATGTTTAGGCCGATGGTTTTGCGCCCAGTGTGCTTATGGCCTAGTGTTAATGCCCCTGCTAATGGTGGTCATCCCCATGCGTTATACTGCTGAGGCCGACTGCTCCTCTAAGGAAGTGTTAGTCGCCTGAAGAGATATTTAGGTTTGCCCTTATGAAATGTTTATTCCTGCACAGTGACCGGGTAATAGGAAATGTTTGATTATCCCTGCCCAGGAATGGTTGTGACCTGTTACTAATGTATACTGATGTTTTGCGCCGGGTGGGTGATCTTACGCTGATTCCAGGCCGTTATACCCATGAGGATTGTGGGGCCCCTGCGGATGTTATTTACCTGCCTAAGTGAGCCTAATGTACGCACTGGTGAGGTGCGCAATGTGTTGGATGCCCATGGTAGTGCTCAGGAATAATGCACCGGTGTTGATATGCTCATGGTTAAATGCCTAATGTCACACCGTAATGTGTATGCCTAAGGTTTTATTGCATACAAGGTGCCTCCTTACCTGATGAGATGGTCATCTCCCTGGCCTAAGGTGATGAGCCCGATATCTAATGTTGATGCCCTCATGCTTTCATGCAGGTCCCGGGCTGAGTAGTCATCCAGTACCGGTTGATTCCAGATATGCTGTTGAGGCCCTATGTTCAAGTAGTTTGTGCCTAAAGTTGGATGCCCACATATGCAGGCATTACAAGTTCTGCCTAGTGTTTTATTCCCACAGGTTGAGGGTGGAGTAAAGCCTTGATGTGCCCTTTTACTGCAGGTGTCCTGCCCCTGTGCTGGCCTGACGTGTCATTCCAGGCCCCTGGTTACATCCCAGGTTAATGAGCAAGCCTGCTGCTTTATTACAGGTGCTCCTGTCTGTTGAGACTTGCTGTGATGTCATGAAGCTTTTCCTTTACAGGGGTCGTGTTGGAGTTATACTGCATGGGGTGTCCTAATGCTAATGTTGTACTTTACAGTTACAGTCTACTGCTAAGGATGAGAGCCTGAGTTGGCCCTGCCATATTGACCCCAGGTTTAGTGACAATCTAATCACATTCTTTTCCTTTCAGCCATGGGCTTACGAACTCATCCCTTACTTCCCATGTAAATAATCCCCCCTGATACCCTTGGCTCTGGTGCCAGTTGGCGCCGTGTTGTGATACCACTGTTTATGCATTTTTTTGCCTTGCAGGTTGGAGATATACTAAACTACTTGCTAATTTTCCAACTCTAACTGGTGTCCTGCCTCTTTTGTGTTGTGCCTGTTGAGTCGTCTGTGGGTACTGCGTGAGTGCTTCACATGTCCTCCGAAGTTTGGCCTGCCCGCTTGGTTCCGTTCTACCCCCCTGGAGATTTGGTAACCCCATTTCTTACATTGGTGGCGAGCGGTGGGATAGGACTTGTGTTTGCGCAGTACCACAGCGGCCACGGGTTACACCACAAGTAGAGCTTTGAGGGTATTCACAGCCTGGTTGTGGAGATTATTGTTTGGCTGAATATTGTTTGCTGTATTGCTTCCTCCGGAAAAGGGTTTTCAATTGTGTGCCCTTGTTCCACTGTGGGTGTGTCCCAGGAAACCTCACCACAATGGGGTTGGTTTATGATGAGGTGGAACTGATGGAGTACACCAAACAGGAAGTGATACACTTCCTCAAGGAGAGAGGGATACCCCCGGTAGGAAACATCAGAAGAAAGTTGTTTCTTTATGAGGTCCTCAAGAGGGAGGAGCCCTTAAAGATCGGTGGGGACCTGTCTGATTACCCCCCTGAGTATTTGAAGGGTGGATTCGGTAGAAGCCAGTGGGAGGGCTCCCAATCTATAACCCTGGAGGGTAATTACCCCGATGAAGAGGAGGAAGAGTTTGGCAGGGCAGAGACGCCAGTAGCTGACGAGGACACCGTAGATAGGGAGTCTCGCACTGGGTCCTGTCCCGGGGGCACTGCCCTATCCCTTTCCCTGTCCCCAGAAGAGTGGGTAGATAGGAGGGAAGAAAGGGAGCATCAGCTAGCGCTGGAGAAGCTCAGGTTGGAGCAGGCCACGGAGTTAGCGCAGCTGAGGATTCAGGAGCAGAGGCTAGAGACAGAAATGGTCCTAGCCCATGAGAGGATGGCAGGGGCGGAGAGGGCCTTTGCCAGGGAGAGAGTAGCTCAGGTGGGTAGGTTGTCCCCTGAGAGTGGTTTTTGGAGCCTGGATACACCGGAGAGGGTGGGATCCAGAGGTGGCAGTGAGTGTAGGTCCAGTGCAAGGAGTTCCACTCACGAAGCCCAGGAGACCGTGACGGATTCCCAGAAAGAGGGGGACGGGTTAGTGTTCAGGGGCAGGGGAAAACTGTCCCACCAGTCCTGGGGGGAGTTTGAGGAGGAGTGTTGGACTGCATTGGAGGATTGGGTGGTGAGGAGAGCAGTGGAGGATTGGGAAGGGCTGTGCCATGCCGTTATCCGGGAGCACGTGCTGAGGAGTTGTTTCCTAAGCCTGCGTCACCATCTGTTGCAGTGTGGGTTCTCAGACCCCAGGGAACTTGCACGGGAGGCAGACCTTTGGGTAAGTGCCAGAGAGTCTGAGAGGACATTGGGGAGTGATCCAGAAGGGAGTGGTGCAGGGATCTTCCTACCCAGTGTGGCGGGAGAGGTGAAGAATGGCCCAGCTAGATCCCAGGATAGTGAGAGGGTTGTAGGGCTCACATCCCATCTACAGGAGGGAGTGAGACGGGGAGGTGTCCCGAGGTGCCCCAACCGCAGTCACAGGGCCTGGAGAGTTCTTTAAGGGAACCCCAGGTTGGGAGCCTAGGCTGTCCTGATGTACCTTCTCTTGAAGGGGATCCCCTCATGTCAGGAGAACCCGGAGCATCAGTAATCAGAGCTCCAGTGGTTCGGGGGTCTGACCAGTCACAGGGTTTAGATCCTGGACTGGGGTTCCAGGTTCAGGGGTTGCCTGACCTGGAGGGTGGGGTACCTGTAATTAAGGACCCTACCAGTTTGACTCCCAGGGGTACTTCTCTTGGTGGGAGGGTGCAGAACTCTGGGAGGGGGTGCAGAGGGAGGAAGGTCTCTCCTCTGTCACCGGCTCAGCCACAGGGCGCAGATCCCGGGTTGGGTGGCCAGGTTGAGGGTTTGCCAGACCTGGCGGGTGGGACATCTGTAATCGGAGTCCCCCCAAATTTGACTCTCAGGGGTACTACTCCAGTTAGGAGGGTGTGGAACTCTGGGAGGGGGTGCAGGGGGAGGGAGGACTCTCCCCTGTCACCGGTTCAGCCTGAGGGTTTCGACTCCAGGTTGGGGAGAGAGTGGTTGTTTGAGGGTGTCCCCAGGGGAAGGAGATGGCGGAACCCTAAGAGGAGAGGTAGGGGGAGGAGATCCCAGGTGGGTGGACCAGTGGCAATTTGGAAAGAGGAGAGTGGTCCAAGAGTACTACGAGCCCGAGGCTAGAGCCTCCCACTCAATGAAGAAACAAGGGCCAGAGACTTCTGGATGGCCTAGAGGCCAGACCTGGCCACATCCCACTAGGGAACACCAGTGGGGTGGTTTTGTTGGTGAAGGGAGGGTTGCGAGAGGGAACCATTGGGTTCCAGAGTGGAGAAGGGACTGCAGGTGCTCCTGTAGTTGCCGGCCTGCGTCCACCTTTTTCCGCCCCAAGCAGGGAAGCCCATCAAGGCATTAATTGGTCTACCCTGGCTTTTGGCTGGGGGGGGGGGGGGAGTTGTGTTGGACTTGGCCTTTTCCCCCGAAATTTTTCGCTATTGCCCCCCTAATTTGAAATGTCTCCCCCATGGTAATAAACCTGTATAGGCCATGTGTGGTGTGAGACACCTTGTTAATATGTAATGTCATGTAATGGTGTGAGCTCTTGTAAATTTCCCCCATTTTAGAAATGCACCTGACTAAAATGTTCTGTGTTTAAAATGGATGCCATGGCCATGAGTTTTGCCACCAGACTGCCATAGGTCAGCGGTCTAGGTATTATTACCCAGCCACCCCTAGCTTTTGGAGGGAAAGCCTGGCACCCAGGGTGCTCAACCCCTCCCCTTGAGCCAGTTTAGGCCAGCTTTGTCAACATTCTAGAAGGTTCTGGCACTGCCTGGGAGGAGGGTATAAGTAAGGGGGATGTGCCACCAGAGAGTCAGTCAGAGCGGGGACAGGAACGTGAGGGGACCTGCTGCGAGGTGCTACCGCCACATGGGCCTGTGAGCTGGGCCCTGCACCCCTCAAAAACCCCCTCCCTTCTGCTGTCCCATGGGCCCCTGAATTATGAGGGCCCACCCAGGTCCCTGTCACTATTAGGGACCGTGAATTACGCCAGCGCTGCGCGAAAGGAGCGCCCAGGAGGTGAGGAGTGGGCCCCTGAGGAACTGTAGTGGGACTGTCCGCCCCCCTTGGGAAGTTGTGGCCCCTGTGGATGCGCTGGACTGTGAGGAGCTGCGTGTGCTGAAAGAGCTGTGCCCCTTTGAGGCCCCAGGCCCCTGGAAGCTGGGGTCCTGAACTGCCTAAATTGTCTTCAAGCGCTCTCCGGCCGTGCCCCCTGAGAAGCGCTGTACTGTGCCAACCTGCTGTGGCTCCAGAGACCATTGTTGGGCCTCCAAGCGCTGGGTGTCCCCGAGTGCTATTCTGGCCAAGCGCTCCCCTCCCCATCGAAGCGCCGCTGGCCCATCCAGAGCTGTGTGTGTCCTGAAAGCGCTGCTGTTCCCCACTCACCGCCGCAGCCCTGTGAAGCGCTGGGACCGAAGCGCTGTTGTCTGTCCCCGGCGGCCCTCGGTGCCAGGAGAGGGCCTCCGCCGTGTGGCCGAGGGCCTCGCCCGCCCCGATTGCGTGGAGTCTCCCTCGGCGGCCCCCAGAGCCTTGAGGAGACTGCCACGCTTTCCAAGCAGGCCGCACTAGGCCTGAAGCCATCGCCACCACCATCACGTGACGGGGCGCCCGGCCGCGTCATCGGCCCGCCCCCGCCGCACACGGATTGGCCCAGCGGCCGCACCCCCAGAAGCCAAGAGCGGATTGGTTGCTCGGCCGGGCAGCCAGGAGAAGCCAGCCGACGGCGCTGCGGGGCTCCCATGGTGAGGAGGGAGCCCCGTTCGTGAACCCGGAGCGGGAGAGAAGCCGGTGCAAGCCCCGGGTCCCCAGTGAGCGGAGGGGAGCCCTGGGATTGACGAGGCCGGAGTGAGGCGGATTCCGGTGCGAGCCCCAGGTCCCCGAGAGAGAGGAGAGGCCCGA
The DNA here is from genome assembly GCF_964261635.1 of Lissotriton helveticus. NCBI lineage: Eukaryota > Metazoa > Chordata > Amphibia > Caudata > Salamandridae > Lissotriton > Lissotriton helveticus. The sequence goes on along the minus strand of NC_136072.1, from coordinate 491,777,596 downwards.
AGCCAGTCGGAGGTGTTTCACGGGGCTCCCGTGGTGGAGAGGGAGCCCTGTTTGTGCGGCATAGGCCTGAGTGAAGCCTTTGCCGGCCCAAGTGACCTGTGCAGGACTAAGGAGGTGCCCCGGGGCTCTCAGGTGTTGTGGAGAGCCCCGCGACGAGAGTGCTGTGCGGCAGGGGCCTGGAGGCACATTGTCAGTGCCTGGCCCCTACTGCAAAGGAGACCTCCCCGGAACCCCGGTGAGTGGGGGCTACGTTAGACTGTGTGGAGGGCAAAGTGGGCAACGGGGCACAGGGTCGGTGTCCGAGCCCCCCCCCCCAATGACTTGCTTGGATGGTAATCATACCCTGAACTGGGCGACAGCCTGAAGTGCAAACTGGTGTAGGCTGGATGTCAATGCTTTTCCCCTGGGTCCCCCAAGGAATTATTAAAGCCCCAAGAGCTAGGGCCAGGACTTATGTTAATGCTGGGTTGATGTTTAGGCCGATGGTTTTGCGCCCAGTGTGCTTATGGCCTAGTGTTAATGCCCCTGCTAATGGTGGGCATCCCCATGCGTTATACCGCTGAGGCCGACTGCTCCTCTAAGGAAGTGTTAGTCGCCTGAAGAGATATTTAGGTTTGCCATAATGAAATGTTTATTCCTGCACAGTGACCGGGTAATAGGAAATGTTTGATTATCCCTGCCCAGGAATGGTTGTGATCTGTTACTAATGTATACTGATGTTTTGTGCCGGGTGGGTGATCTTGCGCTGATTCAAGGCCGTTATACCCATGAGGATTGTGGGGCCCCTGCGGATGTTATTTACCTGCCTAAGTGAGCCTAATGTACGCACTGGTGAGGTGCGCAATGTGTTGGATGCCCGTGGTAGTGCTCAGGAATAATGCGGCAGTGTTGATATGCTCATGGTTAAATGCCTAATGTCACACCGTAATGTGTATGCCTAAGGTTTTATTGCATACAAGGTGCCTCCTTACCTGATGAGATGGTCATCTCCCTGGCCTAAGGTGATGAGACAGATATCTAATGTTGATGCCCTCATGCTTTCATGCAGGTCCCGGGCTGAGTAGTCATCCAGTACCGGTTGATTCCAGATATGCTGTTGAGGCCCTATGTTCAAGGAGTTTGTGCCTAAAGTTGGATGCCCACATATGCAGGCATTGCAAGTTCTGCCTAGTGTTTTATTCCCACAGGTTGAGGGTGGAGTAAAACCTTGATGTGCCCTTTTTACTGCAGGTGTCCTGCTCCTGTGCTGGCCTGACGTGTCATTCCAGGCCCCTGGTTACATCCCAGGTTAATGAGCAAGCCTGCTGCTTTATTACAGATGCTCCTGTCTGTTGAGACTTGTTGTGATGTCATGAAGCTTTTCCTTTACAGGGGTCGTGTTGGAGTTATACTGCATGGGGTGTCCTAATGCTAATGTTGTACTTTGCAGTTACAGTCTACTGCTAAGGATGAGAGCCTGAGTTGGCCCTGCCATATTGACCCCAGGTTTAGTGACAATTTAATCACATTCTTTTCCTTTCAGCCATGGGCTTACGGACTCAGCCCTTACTTCCCATGTAAATAATCCCCCCTGATACCCTTGGCTCTGGTGCCAGTTGGCGCCGTGTTGTGATACCACTGTTTATGCATTTTTTTGCCTTACAGGTTGGAGATATACTAAACTACTTACTAATTTTCCAACTCTAACTGGTGTCCTGCCTCTTTTGTGTTGTGCCTGTTGAGTCGTCTGTGGGTACTGCGTGAGTGCTTCACATGTCCTCCGAAGTTTGACCTGCCCGCTTGGTTCCGTGCTACCCCCCTGGAGATTTGGTAACCCCATTTATTACATAATCCCTCCGGGTTTAACGGCCCAGTCAGTCTAATCAACTGCTCCCACCCGAGACCCTTCCTCCCCAGCTCTAGAGTGCCATGATTTGGGGGACAAAGGTTGTGTGTCTCTGAATAGGCTAAAAACTGATCATTCAGGTTTGAGTTGCATCGGTTCCAGATCTACGTCTGGCCTTCCTGATTCTGACACCTCATGGTCAATTGAGATGACCTGCTCCTTACTAGCCGCTACTTCTTTTTTTGTCTGGCTTTGATGGCGCAACTTCTGTATCACAGTTGGCCAGGTTTGTCTTGATGTTAGTTGTTTGTCGAGAGTTGGAAGCTGTATCTTCCAAGTGCAAGGAAGTCCAACCGGTTACGAGTCTCTTCTAGAGAGGATAGAGAACTGTTTGCCCGCCCACTGGAAAAGTTATCCGAATGGATTGCCCCATTGGAATTTGATCTCTTGTCATTGGAGGAAGTTGGTAATGTGTTTAAAGGAGCAACATTTTCTCAGTGTTAGACGGGAAAAATCTTGATATAGTTACAGTGTGACCCCACTTAATCTTGATATAGTTAGTGTGACCCCACTTAAAGAGATCTAACTGTCCACGCAGGCACGGGGCATGACTGCCTTTTTGTCTTTTTAGAAGTAGACCCTCGTAGCCACACCGCTGGGTGTGCCTTTAGGAGGGGTTGTTGCAAAGTGACTCTGTGGATTCTGTCTGATTTGATGCAGCATGAGTCTGGATCATCTAAGATGGATTTGACGAGGTCTTGGACATATATATGAGGAGTTCTGAAGCGATGATTTCAAATGGAGTTCATCAGACACATATATTGTTTTAGCCGGACAGATTTATGAGATCTCACACTTTTCTTGCAGGAGGATATACTATTTCACTGTTGAAGGTGGTAGCAGTCCTCTGTCTGATTGTGGAGGCCCTTCTCCACTTCCTTTTTTTACAAAACCCTGGGTCTGATGCCTCCTTTTGTACATCTTGGAGATCACTGTGCAGGTATGTATTTTTGTGCGATGGTTTCATCCTTAAGGTCTTTTAAGGCAGCACTTGGGGAGTCTTTGGTGATAACTGAGTCTACAGATCTGGATCTCCGCTGACCATCTTCTGCATTGGGATCCATATCCTCCAGTGAGTCCAGTGCAGCTCAGTGATTGTTGTAGAAGACTTTTATGAGTTTCGTCTTTCTTTGCTCTGCCCCCACCCACCACCCGTTGGTTGGGGCCCACTATGCAGAAGTCGCCATGATGGGAAAGATGGTGCACTTCTCTTGGGTGGCTGCATCAGGGAGTAGTGCCTGGAGACCTTGCTCAGCTTCGCTTCATTTAGAACCATTCTGTTCACTTCGCCACTTCTGTTGATGGGTGCGCATGCTTGTAGGGCTCCTTGGATGTTCACAGGAGGCACTGATCGAGAAGAATGGATGGCCCTGGCTGTGTGTCAGGGCTTATATGTGGCTGCCACATGATAGGAGCTGTTGGAGCGTTTGCTTCAGTGCTTCACTTTGGTGTTGTCATTGTTGCTCTTGGGGCTGTGCAGAGCTTTCTTACTTCTACGCTTTCCTACCTTCGTTATTTGTAGGTATTTGTCATCTATAGTGTCTGCCAATTGCATTCAAGAAGTCGCAAGTCAGATCTGATTACCAGGTGCTTGTGCTGAATGGGGCAGGGGAGATCTGCTTCTCTGCACTCCCTGAGTGATCTTAAGGGTGAGTTAATGATTGCGGGCATAATGATTGCAGGCTAACCCTTCGTCTGCCGGAATAATGGTGGGGGAATTTCAGAGCCTGGCATTCAAATATCCGCCATGCTCTGCACCTGACCATACCCCTCCTCACATTCCTTTTTGAAATGTTCCTGGAAGATAGCTAGGCAGTGTTTTGGCTAATATTTTTAAAGGCATGCTTGGAAATTGACTCACTACTTGCGTTGTAACGCACAATAGGGCACCCCAATATTCTCTCAGGCGATGGGTACATAATGCAAAATGATGATAAACCTTTAGGCTTTCTTTGAAAAATCTGACACTCCGAAAGACACATAATAAAGGGTTGACACTGAGTTGAAGAATAAATCTACATTCTCTCTCTGTGCCACAGGTATCCATATTGAAGTCCTTACCTTTGAGCAGGCTGTTTTTCAATGGAGTAGAGGCACTACAAGAGGGAGCAACCAGAATCTTGAATAACATGACCGGTAAGAAAACAAAGCTCTCAAAGGCTTAAAATCAGAGAGCAGGATTATTGTAAAACCAGCAAATAAAGGGGGAAGGATTGTAATACAAGATGTGAATGACTATAGCAATGAATGCAATCGCCTATTGCAGGATCTAAAGAAATACAAAGGCCTTTCGTCTGATCCGACACCCCAGCTGAAATCCAAGAATAAAGATGTAATAAAGAAAGCAGAATCCAACAAAGTCCTGTAAAAAAAAAAAAAAGTTGAATTTATCTTTACTAATAACCTGGTAACACCCTTCTTCTACACCCTTCCCCATGATGCACAAAATCAAGACTCCCCAACCCCTAGGATGCCCGATTGTGTCTGGAAAGGTCTCGCTCTGAGAGCCTTTGTCTTGTTTCATCTGTGATTTCTTCCTAAAACCACACATTCGAGGCACTACTACCTACCTGAAAGATACCAAGGATCTCCTGATCCTACTTAATGAAATACAATATGTCCCAGAAAGAAATGTACTAATAAATCTCGACATTGAGAGCTTAGACACAGACTAACACAGCTGGAGATTCTGTCATCTGAGACTCTCAAGAACAAGGAGAAAGGGAGCACACAACCCCTTATCCTTTATTCTTGGCTGTACACGCCTAGAACTTTTTCAAATTTGAAGGTACTCTCTTTTTACAAACATTTGTAACTTTGATGGGCAGTACTTTTGATACAAGTGTGGCCGAACTTTATATTTACAACTTTGAAACCAAGTTTATTCATAATACAAGCAATCCTTTCAGAAACCAAATGTTATAGAAAAGGTACATAGATGAGATATTGATAATCTGGGAAGAAGACAGTAAATCTACTACACCTTTCTTCCCCCTGGATCTATAGCCTTGACACAAACATCCGATTCACCCACACGATGATCAATGAATCAGTAACTTTGACTGTAACCATCTTCGCAGAACAAGGCACATACCATAAACCAACTAACCGGAGCACTCTCCTTGCATTTCATAGCTTCCAACCAAGACCTCTTGTTACATCCTGCTTTTTCGCCTTCTCTGTCCTTCTTTAGTGTTTGTTCTAAGCTGTTCAGCCTGTATCTATGTCACCTAGAGTTCCTTTTGTGTATGTTTGTTTTTAATGTCAGTTATATCTGAGGCTGAGCAGCAGGGCAGCTGCTCCCGGTGGGGCTTACTATCCTGTACATACTTACTTGGATTAATATGCTGTTTATCCTACTTCTACTCCTTTAACTATTGCCTAAGAATAAACCTGAAACTTGGATACAGCTACAACAGATTTACTTTATTATTTTTGGGATGTTACACCTCTATAAGATAACCTCCTTCACGGTGAGTTCCTCAGACTTAAGTACTGTAGCAAAATTACAGCTTTAACCTCCAAGCCACTCAGGGAAAAATTACAGGCCTGTGATTATCATGAGGATCATTAAAACTACTCAAAAACAAGCTAGGAATCAGAATAGGGATGCACTCTTGGAGAATCATGATTACAATAGGTCAACAAACACTCCCCCCTCTTCACTTGAGTCACAACAGTCAGCACAGTTTTGAATCGGGTAAAAAGGCCATAGACAAAAACTGGCATATCCTGAGCCCAGGTTACCTTAAATGGAAGAAACGATCAAGGAGCCTGAAAAAGATAGTTTGGTGTCTACCCGTCCAAAGAAATGCAGAGATACGACGACTACAGTCCTCAACCACTGGGGTCTTCCAGATATTGATAGGTATTCTCCTGTGGCGACTGCAGTGTCTGCCACCTGACTTACACCACTATAACTTTAAAATTAGAACCTGGGAGTGTGGACAATCAAGAAGCATACTAACTGTAATTCCTAAAATGTAATCTACATCATTAAATGTCCCTGTGGGCTGCATTATGAATGACAGGCAGGAAAGCAAAAACAAGAATATGTGAATCTGATGTAAAAGAAGTAACACCAGGATGAAAGAATGTTTTCAAACAGTTGTTGATACGACCAATTATCTCAACTGGGTCTCCATTGAGCAACTCGACAGCAGAATTAGAAGCCCAGAGAAAATACTATTTGAAAAATAACAGAAATGGATATACCGTCTATCCACGCACAAAACAGACCTGAATGATAATACACCCTGAAATGCTGTACAGATATAAATCACTCTACTATACCCAAGGTCATTTCTTGCCCTTTTTTTATGCGTGACCTTCTCATACCATTAGCCTTCAGGATGTACCATAGGCTCCCGATTTGTAAACTAATTGTTTTAACTGAGACTGTATGATTTTATAGTTTTTAGATTTTTGGACAAAACGCAATCGTTAAACAACCTTACGAGTCATAATCACAAACTCCTATTTGAGTTGTGTTCCAACCCATTTTTTTTCCACATCTTAGTTTGTGATGCTCCCTTTCTATTGGGTTACAGTACTGTAATGAGGTTTGTGCAAAGGAGTAAATTAAGCATACTCCTAAAATATCGCATAACCATTTTGAGTTCAACCTGAACCAATAACATTAACACATGCTTTGCTAATGTATATAAACAAGCCAGTTAACAAAGGCTCAATGCGGTACACGCATGTCCAATGCCGGCTGGAGCGTCTGTACGTGGCTGCATGGTGACGTAAGCATGTACACTGCCCCCATGCATCAGAACTCGCAGACTGGTGCACTGCGTCCATTCCGGTAGACTGTATTTAATCTCTACAGGACGGAGGCACAGAAACATTCAGATCCCCGAGGACATAAAATAGGTAGTTTGCTGGTAAGACACCTCAACGAAGTAAGTCTGGACAACGGGGTTCCCTTTACAGTTAATGCTCTATGTGGAGAAAGAAAAATGTCCTAGCTAACATAAAGGAAAGTTTCAGTTCTATTAAGGTCACGGAGGTGAGGATTAGGCTGTTCTCTCTTCACTTTATCTTTCTCTAGCAGCCGTTTTGAAGAACTAATTTTCACCATATTACTACATTTCCCATGAACTTGGGGAAAAAAGGAACAGAAACAGTCCATCCAATCATAGGGCTGCCCTCAGTATAACAGTCCTCGTAGCCCTTCTATCTCCCTCTTTCTTCCAGCATAGACAGCATTCATCTATTGGTCCTTCTCCGGCTTGTTGGATTCCGTCCCTAAAAGGAGGAAGTAGATACACATTGTCTGTCACTACATAAGCAAACCTGGAGCATAATCAGACAACATGGCATGACAGGTCTCGAGACAGCATCCATAGAAGAACGTTCACCCACATGAAACCGACATTCCCCTGATGAAGGCTTTACTCCGAAATGCATAGGGAAGAGGTCTCATTGTGATAATCTAGCATGCAGAAATTATACATTATGGAACATTTTGAACATATATGTGGAATGAACATATCTGAATACTAAAAACATACAGAAGAATAACTTTGTCAAGAGTATTTTAAAACTTGGGCTGTAGTTTTCAGCACTCATTTACCTGTGCCCAGAGAGTCCCCCCCACATGGGTGGGGTTGCAACCTAATTAAATGACATGAAACAGAACACATCCCTTTAAAAGGTATCGACACGCTTGTAGTGTAAGACAAAAATAACATTATCAAATTTGGCATGTACTTGCACCTTCGTTGACAATCCCATAACACATAAATCACATTGCATATTGAGCCTCCATTAGGAGGGGAAGAAAGAAATCCACCTGGAAAGAAGCATAGGGTGGACTAATCCTTGCCTCATGTCCTTAATAGAATTGAAACTCTCCTTTAGGTTAGCTAGGAAATTCTTCATTCTATATCAGGACCCAGAGGGGAGGATTAGGCTAGTTCAAAGCGTACTCACCACTATCCTTGCCAGAGAGGGAATTAGTTTGAAATGAAAAGTCTTACAAGTAGAGTCAGATGTCCAGTCTGCAGCTTTGAGGATATCCTCCAGTCTTGCTCCCAGACAAAAAGCCTTGGAGACCATTGATCCTCTCACTGAATGGGCTCCAAACCAGGATGTATTAATCCCTGATTCCTACATGACCAATCTGACTCCTCTGGAAATCGTAGGGGAAGCAACTTCCCTGTGGGGCTTTGTGAGAGCAGTCAGTAGTTGTCGCTGTCCGTAAGGACGAATATAGTCTGTAACCACCTTATATCTTTTAATTTTGTGGACCATGCACAATTTAGGAACTTGCAAATGAGCCGGAAAAGACACAAACTTAGAGTTACAATTTTGTTCGGCGGGTAATATGAAGTCACCCTGTCTGGGGTAAAAACTCTACCTGTAATATCCAAGGCCTGAACATCTGAGACTCTGCGACAAGAAATTAAACACAATAACATTGCCAATTTCGCCGACAGTCATTTAATAGACAGGTACTTTTTAGAAGGCCAAGATGGAAACCGTGAAATGACTTTAACGTCCCATAATGTTGAATACCTAGGTTCAGGGGGACCCGAGAGCCTGATTCCCCTCAATAACTTAGACTAGCGGGTGCTCACCCACCTGCTGAAGTTGAAGATCTGAAGGTATTAATTGATTGGTGAGCAAAACCCTGGAAAGCCAAGCTCGCCAGAAAGTTCAAAACCTGCACAACATCTGCCCCCATGGGATCCACATAGTGTTGAAGACACCAACCCAACCATCTGGACCAGGCAGATCGGCATCGTTTGTGCGTGCCATCTGCCCAAGCCCTGGCAAGAAGGGTTGGAAGCCTCTTTTGAAAGACCCGTGACTTTCCACCGTTGCCGGTAACCCTCCAAGCCATGAGGCGGAGAGATCCCTATAGGACCAGCGGGTCAGGATTGTTCTGGGGATCCTGGAGAAGATCGGGAGACAGTGGTAGATTGATTGGAAAATCCTAACAAAGTTCCAACATCGCTGAAAACCAAACTTGCGACCTCCATATCGGGGTAATCACCACCAGGTCCCCCTGCGCACCTGAGCCGTCAGTTGCGTTATCATTGCAAAGGGCAGGAAGATGTAGGACAGCTCTTTGCTCCAATCCTGGAGAAAGGAGTGTATGGCTGCTGCATGGGGGTCCAGTCTCCAACTGCAATACCGGTCAAGTTGAAAGTCCAGATGGTACGCAAAGAGATCTATGTAAAACGGACCCCAGCGATCCTGGAGCTGTCGAAAGATTAGGCTACTCACAAAAACAACCTGGGGGTCTAAAAGGGAGCTAATTTATGATCCCTAAATTCACTAAACTCCTATAAAAGTGAGCGAGTGACTACGGTGCTAGATCAAACGAACTACCTATAGTGGAGAAGGAAATACAACCTCACAGTCATATGACTCACCGCGACTGTTTGAACAGACCCATACAGAAAAAGATAGGATTCCCATCAACAGTGTGTAGATCAAATAATTATCATTTGGTCATCCTGATAGGGCTGGCGTGTCTCTTGATCAATAAGACCATGCCATGCCTCAAACTCATCCGGGTCAAGAACCCTCAGTCGCCGTGACGACCATAGAACTATGATCTAAATGGGAACTGTGCAGTGCAAAAAAAGGAAAAAGTGGTGTATGTTAAAAAAGGATAGAGCCACAATAAGAACAAACTTTAATCAGCATTGTTCTCTCCCTTATTAAAACCAAGCAAGTACAGCAGTTTAACCAAATAGCTGCATGTTACACGGCCAACATGTTTCAACCAAACTGGACTAGTTCCAAAGGCTTTCGTCAGGGCCACAGTTTTAAATACTCGCTACTGCATTATAAAGGTGCAACAAAAAGGATATAAGTGTGCAGATAAATATTGATTATCCTCTGTATCAATTTGGTGTATTGTGGTAAATAAATAAATAATACCCTATTTTTGACTAGGCATATATTATAACAGATAGCTCAATAAATAAGAGTCAAGATTCGAGGTAGTAGGAGTTTCTGCAGGTTTATTACAGCATAAGGACAGGAACAGGACAACCTGCATAGACAGGGGCCCGGCAGCTGCCGGGGCTAGATCTGGGATGAGCGCGCTAGCTTTTAATAACAGTACATGAGCATTTATACATAACGTAAACACATAGCATTACATTGCAGTAGGCGTAGCAGTGGGTGGAGCAGAAGGCGTGACGCGTAGCAGTCGCGAAAGATAACAGTAAAAGTAGGTGTAACTGGGCGTATACATAGACATGTGGTGTAAACGTAACAGAATATGTCATGAAATGGGCGGAAACATTGGAGGGGGCTACCTAAGGAGCCGGGACCTCTAACCTGGTGGTGCGCGCAAACTGGCAATGACGTGTTACTAGGAGAAGCTGGGGGCTATGAACTCTGTGCTAGGAGCAGAGACTAAAGTCTGGAGGGTCGGAGCGACATGTACCTAAACCCTATCTAGTATCTGATGTTTAGGGAACATATTGATATAAACTAGAAGTCATGAGGGGAAAGGCTAACTTGACTTTAAGACTGGACCATGCATTATTCTACATGTAGTGCGTGATGAAGAATATTAAATGACCATTAAATACAGTATTTCTCTAACGTGGAGACGAGAAGGCTAGACAATGACGGAAACTATTGATGCAGTTCAGTAGCTTAGGAATGCAGAGAAGGAGGACTGAACTGATAACTGGACTTTTGGCAGACTCAGAGGCAGAGCCAAGCTGCACCGGGCACTGCGAGGCAGGAAGTAAGTGAAAGGTCGAGGATACAGGTGGGGGCTGGATCGCTCCTCAGCAAGGCTTCAGGAGACAGGAGCTGAATCTGATGTCCGGGCCCTGTTGAGGCCTAGAAACGGGGACTTTATAATGAAATAACGTGCACACTGAGAAACGTGGCAACGTAGCTTTACATAGGCCTGATATTCGTAGTATTCACGAGGACTGTAAACTGGCATGCTAGAGGTGGACACAACTGTAATTGCGTCTTGAATCGGACATGGGGAATAACATATGCATATTGGTCATGCACACATAACATATGATGGATGACACGTGGTGACACAGAACATGGCAAAATTTACTTTTCCACATTCCCTCCTTGTCACTACGTTTCCATCAGGAAACATCAATATTCATGATACCATCTATCATTTCATACAGTATCATTTGTTCATCTCGAATTGTCTTGGAACGGGATTTAGAACGGGGCTTGGGACTAGGAATACAAGAGGTAGCACAAATGCCGCAAATCGCAGGGCCACATTGTATACAGAGGCAGCAGCTGAATATGATCGCTACTGCAATACTGAGAAAGGACAGGATTTTCCATCCCCAGGCGGAAATTATATTCCAGAACCAACCGGACCATGTCCAGGTGCCTGGATCTTGGTGTAACAGATGGGCAATTTTATGAAGTCTGGTTATAGCTGAATAAACAGACGGCGCGTTATTTGGAATGAAAATGCAGCAACTAGATCCGAGGACTCTACAGGCCCCGCCCCTATCGGCCAGTATGACGTCAAGGACGAGACGATTCTGTAAAACGACAATTCTCATAAAGGATTGCTCTTCGGTTAAATTACCTAGAGCGGAGGCAGTCTCATCTACTACTGCTTCAAGGGTTCTTGTTAACCTACGGATTAGCTTACTATTTACAACTGTACCTAAATAAGGGAACACACCTTTATCTATATCAATGAATTGCTCTGCGGCAGTTTCAGTATAATCGACAATCGGGAGGTTTCTCTTGTGTCTAGTATGTACTAGATGTGTGTTTCTATGATAGTCAGGTGGGGCTAGAAAAACAGGTGGCAGTAGGAAGGCAATGTAACAGGTTCCCTCCCAATCGAGGGGCAGATGAACATATGCAGTTTGACCACAAACAAAATAAGAATGACGTGAAGCTTTAAAATTAGATTTCCCACTGTCACTATACTGGATAATAGTAGTACAATCACTATGTCCTACGTGTACAGAACCATGACTACGGACACATAATTCGCCTTTGACTGGTAGTACTGAAATAGCAGGTGAGTCTGGAGTAGTATCAGACTGGACATTCAGGACCATGAAATTCGACGAATAATTACCTAAATTATACACTTCATTTTCTAGATCTAAACCTGTTCTGTGGGGGAAACCTTGCTTGTCTGGGAAACATGTACTGTTAAGAAAAGACATATCCGTCGAGGATGACGTTAACGTGGACCATGCTCCACACGAACCATTATGTGAGAATGGATAAGGAAAGAGTGGCAGAACTCCCTTCGGGGTCTGGAAAGGGGGGAGTCGACCACACACCCAACAATTAGTGGCATTGCTGGTCTGGTGTGAGTAATGTAACATACGGATAAATGAATTGTTACGCATAGCGAGGCGGTAAGCATATTCGTGAGGAGGCAGATCACTAAACGTGTGCTCTACTGTAACATTAGCAGACATATTTACATGAGGAACTGGAAAATACAGATAGAACGCATAGCTGGTGCAGGAAATCAAAAGGCTGAGAAATAATATGAAACTTAGAAAAACGATACATTGAATTGAATTGCGACTGACTCTCTCACTATGGGGGTCTATTTTATACATGTCAGAAACAGCCTAACCGTTTCACCTAGGGGAGGACTTATACAATCAAACTGACTGACTTATTTTACTAGACCGGAGCTTTAACTTATACTCCTGTTGCGGAGTTTTCTCTAACAAGGGAGGGGTTGTAGCAATGTCTTTTGCGGGACAGTCCTTAGGAACAATATTTTGGCAGTCCTTAAAATCCTGGGAATCCTTGGAAATGTTTTTAGAAACGGGTTTCAATCCATTGAAAAGTTTAACATGAGAAAGGTGGACCCACCCCTTCCTGCCTTCCAGTTTGACGGCAGTACGGGTGGTCAAGAGGACCTGACGTGGCTCCTTCCAACGTGGCTCCAGCGGACTTGATCTGTCAAAATTTCGGATCATCACCAGCGAACCTGGAACGATTTCATGCGGTGCCACCTCGGTATTGTCTGGAAATGCGGCGGCAACCTGTGAACGACATGAGTTGAGGGCAGACATCAAGGAAGCTAGGTAATCTGTCAGCATATTACATGAAACATCAGTAATACTTCGGGGTCTAGGAGTACCCCACATGTTAGGGGGGCGGCCGAATACGACCTCATACGGGGACAGACCTGATCTGGAATGTGCGACCATGCGCATATAAAATAAAGCGACTGGCAGGGCTACTAGCCAGTCCACACCTTTTTCTTTGCATACTTTGGCGATACGGATTTTCAGAGTTTGATTATGTCTCTCGACTAGACCGGCTGCTTCGGGATGGCGTACACAATGGAACTTCCACTGGTACCCTAACAAAAGGGAAACGTGCTTCATGAGTTCAGATGAGAATGGCTGACCGTTATCAGAATATACGACTCTAGGGAGTCCATATCGAGGGAAGAATTCACGAACCAACTGCTTGGCAGTGGTCGCGGCTGTGTAATCTGGGACTGGATATGCTTCTGTCCATCTGGACAAAGCGCATACAACTACAAGGACATACTTGAAACCTCGACATCGCTCCATCTGAATATAATCCATCTGGAGGACCTCAAAAGGGTGGTCAGGGGGCTGGAAACCACCTTGTTCCACCGGGACACTTTTACCTGGATTAAACTGACAACATATCATACAGGTACGGACTTTCTGCTTGGCTGCAGCTCGTAAATGCTTGTTGAACCAAATGTTCTGGATACTGTCTAACATAGCTTTTTCTCCTAAATGTGCTGGACTATGTGCGGTATTAATAATGACTTGAACCATAGAGTCGGGGAGAAACCATGTGGCTCTACCCTTTGTTAACCATCCTTGATCTGTCTGGACCCCTCCTTGTTCAGACCATTTCCTGATTTCATCGGGAGTAGCATGTAACTGGATATCTATGACATCTTGTGTAGGGTCCTTAACTGTCATGCATGTAGTCAGATCTGGAGTATGTGTTATGTTAACTGGAATGTCTGGAGTCTGTGCTGTAAGCTTGGCTGTGCGATCTGCTAGATCATTACCTTGGGAAATAATGTCAGTAACTTTCGTATGTGCTTTGCATTTCATGATAGCGATAGATGTCGGTAAGTGTATGGCATCTAACAGAGCTTGAATAAGGAAACCATGCTGAATCTTGGTTCCATGAGAAGTCATGAAACCTCTCTCCTGCCAGAGTACTCCGAAGTCGTGTACAACTCCGAATGCGTAACGTGAATCTGTGTAAACATTAACTTTCAGGTTCTTGGCGTGTATACAGGCTTGTGTCAGAGCAACTAGCTCTGCTGCTTGAGCGGACAAGGTATCAATACGGTGTGTCTTAATAACTTCAGTGTCAGTAGTCACTGCATATGCGGCGACTAGTTCCCCTGTACTAGTTCTCATACATGAACCATCCACATAAAGTGTCAGGTCGGGATCTGGTAACGGAATATCTGTCAGGTCTTGTCTTGGCTTTGTCGTAATGTTAACTATTTCCACACAGTCGTGTGTGGCAGAATTTGAACTAACTGATGGTAACAGTGTAGCAGGATTCAGGATGTTGCAGCGTCTAATTTCTATGTGTGGCTGAAACAGTGTCAATTCATAACCTGTTAAACGTGCAATTGTCAAGTGCTGAGTTTGTGTTCGGTTTAAAAGAACTTCCACGGAGTGTGGGACTTGTACTGTCAGGGAATGTCCTAAAACTATAGAATCACTTTGTCTGATAGCTAGTGCTGTGGCTGCAACTGACTTGAGGCACGCAGGCAACGCCTGGGCGACTGGATCTAATGTGCTCGAAAAATAAGCACAGGGCTTGTATTGTCCTGCTTGATCTTGTGTGAGAACAGATAATGCTGTACCTTCACGTTCTGTAACGAAAAGTGTAAAAGGCTTACTGTAGTTCGGTGTAGCTAGAACTGGAGCTTGGCATAAAGCTTTCTTTAACTCGTTGAAACTAAGTGTATGTTCAGATGTCCAAGGGAGGACAGTCGATGCGGCTGCCTCCTGTGTCGTTAACTGTATCAGTGGCTTGGCTAGAAATGCATACTGGGGAATCCATTGTCTACAATAAGAAGTAAGGCCGATAAAGGCACGTACCTCCTTCTGGGTTCTGGGCTGGGGAAGACTCGCTATTAACTGGATACGGTCTGGTGTCAACTGCCTACCCCTCTTGGACAGTAAGTGTCCTAAGTAGACCACTTGCTGGACACAGAATTGAAGCTTCGAAGGGGACACCTTGTGCCCCATCTCGGCTAGGAAATACAGTACTGTAAGTGACGCTCGCTCGCAATCACGTTCAGAACGGGCTGTGATCAGTAGATCATCGACATACTGGAGCAGGGCAGTGTCAGTTGGCATGTGAATATTGTCTAGTTGTCTCTTCAGTGCTTGACTGTAAATACTAGGGCTTTCTGTGAAACCTTGAGGAGCGCGTGTGAACATATAGCTCCTTCCATTTAAACAAAATCCGAAAAGAAACTGGCTGTCTGGATGAATAGGAACACTAAAAAATGCATTCTTGAGGTCTATGACAGTGAAGAACATAGCTTCGGAATCAATAGCTGTTAACAGGGAAGAGATATCTGGGACAACTGGGTACTGAGGAATAATACATTTATTAAGCTCTCGCAAATCAATCACTAATCGATATACTGGGGGTGCATTTGGATCAGTGCGTTTCATGACTGGAATGATCGGAGAATTGCATACGTTGGAGTCAGTTTCTACAACTACTCCTTGAGCGATGAGCTCGTCAATAATTTTGGATAAGGCTGCCACAGCCTCAGGTGGCAATCTGTACTGTCTGATTCGTGGTAACACTACACCTGGTTTGAGAGTCACACGATAGGGTGTGATTTGCATGTAACCTACATCAGTTGGACCTTGCGCCCATAAATGCTGCGGAACTTTAGACAGTCTGGAATCAAAATCTCGTAATACATAGTGACCCTTAAAGTCACGTAGGAACAATCGTATTCCCTCTGGGGAACAGCAAATAACTGCACCTAACGCTTTCAGTGTCTTAATGCCTAACAGATTTTCTGGACATGACTTAGTAAGTAACAGATCAGTGGTACGGGACAATGGACCTACTTCTAGAGTGACTGGCTTTGAAATCTCATTAACGATCGGCTTTCCTGAAAATCCAAGGGAAACATTTCTTGAGCCTGAGAGCGGAGCCCCTGGAACTTCGGCGTGGCTAATTGTGGTCCTACTTGCCCCTGTATCGATCAGAAACTTTCTGTCTTTCCCTAATACCTGACTATGAACATAGGGACCTTCTTGATCTACAGGTATCTCGATGAGAGGCAAGCCTACCTCCCTCTCTAGGCTGTTTCATGAATATGGCTGGTACTCTGGATACTCAGACTGTGCATACTGGTACATCTGTGATGTAACATGCTGTGTTGCAGCAATAGGCTGCGGTACTGTAACTGTCTGTGGTGCATTCTGTGACTGAGGAATCTGTGAAACTTGCTCTTGTCTAGACGGACGTGGTCTTTCTTTAGTCTTACCAGTAGCTATGTTATGTTTCAGAACTGCACACTCGTTTATAAAATGACCTGGCTGTTTACAATAATTGCAGTTCCCTTTAACGGGAGCTGCAGGATGACTGGCTTGATTCGGACCCCTCTTCTGACTGTCTTGAGGAACAGATTGTGCAACTAGCACTTTCATTTTCGTATCTTTCATACGTTTTCTTTCGTGTTCTTGCTCTTCCCTGATTCTATTCTGGTGATACTGGAGCATCTGGAGCATCTGGGACGGAGTATTTGCTTGCCAGGTGCTTTCGACTTTCAGAACTCGATTTTTAATTTGTGGGCTTGAATTCTCGACTAATTTAGTAACAAAAAGGTGAGGGTATGACTCACTACTTGTCTTGAGGCCACTGTTAATACTGAAACATTTTTCAAATCTAGAATAAAAATCACTAATATCTTCATCTTGTTTCTGTTTACAGGCTGAGATTGCATCCCAGTCTTCTTTTCTCGTTGTTAATCTGGGTAAAACTTGAATCAATAATTCTGGTAATTCTTTACATTTATCTCCAAGACCGGTACCTGGTACACGTGCCTTGTCTTCAGCTTCTAGAGCTGCCCAATCTATCTTTTTCTCTCCCACCTCCCATTCCTTTTCCTTTAACTTTTCATACACCCCTGCGGGTAGCAGAACCTTTAACATTTTAATGATATCTGGGTAAGTGTATTCTCCCATACGGAGCATGTCTTTTAATTCTCTATGGAACCCTGCTGGATCTTTGTCATGACAGGGAATTAATTTCTTCATCTCGAGGAGTTCCATCTTTGTAATCGGAGTGTATACAAACACTCGTTGCATTTCGCCACCCGTTCCTCTAACTGGGTGGACCTCTCGTAACGGATTCTGTCTGTCTATGTAGAATGGTTTACTTTCTGGGGGTGAGACATGAACAAAATGCGGGTTCAAGAACGTTCTATATTTGTGACGCTGTTCTAGAATGACACTAATTAAATCGGTACCTAGACCTCTCCATTTGTACTGGAGTAACTCGTTCAGGACATCATGTAACGGGCCTGGATCAGAGTGCTGACCCTCATACAGAGTAATGAGGTGCTGGATCATATACATACCCACCAGTCGTTGTTCGGCTGGGGGCAGTTTCAAGAACATTTGTGCCACTATTTCGTCTGGAAAAGTGGTAGAATCAGTAATCCATCGGACTGCTGATCGAACTAGTTCTTGTTCATGCATAGTACTTAATTCACTGTAACCGATTCGTGATTTCAGAATGTGATCGGTAGCTTGAAATACTTGTTCTAGGGAACCTTGTTCTGGTGCTGAATGATGGAAAATAGACTTGGGTTCTAGGCGTAAATGGCGATCTGGAAATCTAGATTTTCCTACATACGCTATTCTGGCGGAATTCTCGTTCTCTTCCTCTTCAGGATCAGAGATACTTTCTTTCTCGCTTACTTGTGCTGCTTTACGCTGTTCGTGTATCTTTATTATTTCTTTACGGATTTTCTTGTACCTACTTTCCATGGCACCGACGGTCTTGTGCTTACCCTCGGCTATATTATCACTCCACCTTGTCAGGATTCTCATTTCGGCAGAATCTTTAGACGGGTAATCTTGTTCTCTTATTAGACAATTAATCAGAAACTTTAATATCATGAGCTGAATCTCGGCTTTCCTTTGAGACATGGCTTCGTGAATACTTTCTGGATCATCCCCTGTACGGATGAAACGATATATTCTGTCTAGATCTTCTTTCATATTCGGTAAGGTGACTAGATACTCGGCCACCTTTCTTACACGGAACGAATATAAAACCATATTATCCTCGCCTGGGACTGGATCATAGACACATTCGGCAAGGGATTTTCTTATTTCTGCTACAGTCTGATGTCTAGGCGTACGCTGTGACGCTTGTGCATGTAATTCGGCTAACGTTAAACGCTTGTGTGGCGGCGGGGTTTGAGGAGGACCTCCTCCTGCGGCCCCTAAACTAGAATCATCGACGGACATTCTTCGTGGCGGAGCGGGAAGTTGGAATGCTGGCTGGACCGGGGGTACCGTAGCAGGTACTCCGGTGTCTGGAAGAGCGGGAAGTGCCTGATTTACAGGGACTGGCGGAGCGCGAACAGGATTTGCATATTCTGGGACTGTGTCGTCCAAATAGGACGAAATAAAAATATCAGCTGCGGTCTGTTTGTGACGTAGCTTGGTCGGAACTAATGGTGGCGGGAAATTACTGGATGCCTCTGGGGTCGCTTTTGGCAAGCCTTCGGCAAGAAGAGGATACATACCCTTAATAAGGGCATGCCTCTGTCTGTCTGACTGTTCGGCTTTGACTTGTTCACCTATCTCGATTAATTCTCTTTCTTGGGCTCGTTCTTGGGATTCTCTACTTAACTCTGACTTTCTGACTTCCTTTTCGGTTCTTCTATGCGCTTCTTTACGCCATAACTCGATGGCATCTTTCTGTGACTGTCTGGCTTTCTTTTTCCATAATGCTTCTTCTACTCGCATGATACATTCGGCATCCCATGTACCCGATACGGGCCATCTATACTTTTCTTCTAACTGTTTGGTATAACTTACCCATAAATCTAGATACAATATGGCGCTTATGCCATGTTTCTGATACATAAAATGACCTGGACTGTCCCTCGGCGGAACAGGAACTGCTTCTTCTAATAAACCCTTTCTAGTTTTTAACTGACGTAACTTGGAAAAGAGCGGCATTGTAAACTTGAATCGGAACACAATACAATACACAAAGAACAATAACAATTGGGAAAACAATTCAGGCATACCACGACATTGAAAATACATTAAACAATATCATAACATAACAGTTCGAACAGAATATTACCTGGAATACTGAGAACAGAAATACAAGAATTTTCTCGAGAACGGAACAGACTAGAGTTACTGGATGCACTGCTGTAACAGTACGGAACATACCGGTCCCATAAAGGGACGCATCAAGACCCGTATCCACCTAGGTGAACACTTCGTTTGTGAGTCTGGGTACCACCAACCCACGGACCAGGAGTCAATTTAGATTGGTCCTGTCTAGATACTACCCCAGCAATGGTACTCACCGGGCAGCAAGAACGGAAGGCCTCGGACTGGACTGGACTGCTACGACGACGGACGCCGAACTTCGGACTTCAGTTACGGGTGGACCTCCGGATACCTCGGACCTTGGACTCTTGGCTTGGGCTCTGGTCGGGACTCGCCGCGTTCCTCCACCGTCTCGTTTGGATGCTGGACCGCCTCCTCCGTCTCCTCCGTGGGCCTGAGGGATACTTGAAGCAGAAATATCTGCACTTGGCCAGTATGGTTCCGTCACGACTGCAGAGGGTCAGGGGGTCGGCGTGGCTTCACCGACGCGTGGGGAAAGGGCAAGTCCCTGTTCGGGCGCCATTATGTGGTAAATAAATAATACCCTATTTTTGACTAGGCATATATTATAACAGATAGCTCAATAAATAAGAGTCAAGATTCGAGGTAGTAGGAGTTTCTGCAGGTTTATTACAGCATAAGGACAGGAACAGGACAACCTGCATAGACAGGGGCCCGGCAGCTGCCGGGGCTAGATCTGGGATGAGCGCGCTAGCTTTTAATAACAGTACATGAGCATTTATACATAACGTAAACACATAGCATTACATTGCAGTAGGCGTAGCAGTGGGTGGAGCAGAAGGCGTGACGCGTAGCAGTCGCGAAAGATAACAGTAAAAGTAGGTGTAACTGGGCGTATACATAGACATGTGGTGTAAACGTAACAGAATATGTCATGAAATGGGCGGAAACATTGGAGGGGGCTACCTAAGGAGCCGGGACCTCTAACCTGGTGGTGCGCGCAAACTGGCAATGACGTGTTACTAGGAGAAGCTGGGGGCTATGAACTCTGTGCTAGGAGCAGAGACTAAAGTCTGGAGGGTCGGAGCGACATGTACCTAAACCCTATCTAGTATCTGATGTTTAGGGAACATATTGATATAAACTAGAAGTCATGAGGGGAAAGGCTAACTTGACTTTAAGACTGGACCATGCATTATTCTACATGTAGTGCGTGATGAAGAATATTAAATGACCATTAAATACAGTATTTCTCTAACGTGGAGACGAGAAGGCTAGACAATGACGGAAACTATTGATGCAGTTCAGTAGCTTAGGAATGCAGAGAAGGAGGACTGAACTGATAACTGGACTTTTGGCAGACTCAGAGGCAGAGCCAAGCTGCACCGGGCACTGCGAGGCAGGAAGTAAGTGAAAGGTCGAGGATACAGGTGGGGGCTGGATCGCTCCTCAGCAAGGCTTCAGGAGACAGGAGCTGAATCTGATGTCCGGGCCCTGTTGAGGCCTAGAAACGGGGACTTTATAATGAAATAACGTGCACACTGAGAAACGTGGCAACGTAGCTTTACATAGGCCTGATATTCGTAGTATTCACGAGGACTGTAAACTGGCATGCTAGAGGTGGACACAACTGTAATTGCGTCTTGAATCGGACATGGGGAATAACATATGCATATTGGTCATGCACACATAACATATGATGGATGACACGTGGTGACACAGAACATGGCAAAATTTACTTTTCCACAGTATCAGTCATCTGTGTGGAACAAACAATGCAACAAATGAGTCGTAAAGGAAGAAGTAAAACCATAAATAACCCCAGATCAGTGAGTTTGATATACAAAAAATGTATTAATAAGTCATACGCACCCGCATTGTACAGGGAGTATGCCTCACCTCTCCTGGAACCTTGCTCAGGAATAGAAGGAGGTCCCGCTCTACAAAAAAGGTAAGGAGGGGGTGTTTGTGAAGAGGAGTGGAATGACCAACTTGTCCTGTCCTTACCTCTACAACTAAATTCACCCCCATTTAAACAAAACCTTTTTGGAGGTCAGTAAAAAGTCTCAAAAGACGGGGACAGACCAGGTGAGCAGGCCACCCGAGTGTCCAAGGTATCTCTTACATAATGAATGTCTAGTTTTAGTAGTGAATTACCACACCTGCGAGGGAAAAAGAGGAACTATGTCTAGTGGTCAAATAAAAACTTTTTTGCAACCGCTTAGTTCCATGGGCTCACCTGTCCGTCGCGACCCCTTTGCGCTCGTCTGAGCTCAGTGGGAGGCGAAGTGCCATTGTGTGAGTCTAAACAAAATACCGGCCGGTGTCAAAAATAAACACGCCGCTTTGTTCCTGTCAAATCTCTGTATCAACGTTGCCATGTTGTAATTAACTTTCGATATTTGTAAAAGAGAGGCCAGTATCGAGCTTACCAGGGACGCCGGTCTAAGAAAAGCAATCTCGCCCGTTGTTCCTGTCATAGCGTAGTCCCGCGAGAAGTGAAACCGGGACTACCATATGACATCATCGGTGCCGTCTGTGTAGTTCAGAAGGCTACTTTCGTCAGTGCGAGATAAACATTCAAAACGAGGGGAACGAGCTCTTACGGTACTACCTCTAACATGCACCGACTTAATAATAACCCAACAGAAAAACAGAGGGAGAAGAGAACAAAGGATATTACTCTTCGTCTGTACCCGTTTTGTAATAATCCACCAAGGTCGCATCTGAGAGGTACTGTATATCGTACAGTCACCACCTCCAAGGTGTATGGCTGAAGCTCACACCCATAGAACGACCAAAGCATCACATAGGCTTAAAATAAGCCAATCTCGTCGATGATCAAGAATGTTATAATTTCAACTTCACCAATATAACTTGAATTGTATTGTGGTTCTCTGATAAACAGCATATCCTCATTGTCACGATTGCAGCTAGGGAGGGGATCACCCTCTGCTTACCAAGCGATATAATGTATGGACATGTTAGAGGACCAACCCAAATGAAGGATCAGGAAGCAATGGGAACACCTAGAAAGTGAAACAAGATGGCTGATTAGTTCAATTTAGAGCCACCCAAGGTATTTCATCATTTAATCCACATGTGTCGGTAGACAATTTGAATATCCATTTCTGTTCTTTCTTAAATAAGAAATTCGATATGTCACTTGCATGGGATGGAATGTAGGGTTTGTCCAGGACAGTCCAAATGAAGTCTGTCTCAGAATGATTAAATTCCAATAAGTGTTTGGTCAGCTTGGACATAGTTTTTTTACATCTAAACGAACTCTTATGTTCTTGCATTCGAACTCTGACTTTACGAGTCGTCATTCCCACATACTTCTTATCACATGGGCAAGTTATTTGATAAATCAAATTGGTACTGTTACAGTTCGTGAATTTTTGGAGTCTCCATGGTCGATTCGTCTCAATGTCCAGTTCTAATGTACGTGATGTCTGGGGACAGACCGAGCAGGACCCGCAGGGATAATGCCCTGTCACTGCTGGCAAATCCCAGAGAGTACCAACTGACCTTTTGGGAGTATCTTTCGGACGGGTATGGACCAACCTATCCCGTAGGTTTGTAGCCCTCTTAAAGGCAAACAAAGGAGGTTCAATTTTATCATTTCCCGCATGTAGAATTTTCCAGTGGCGCTTTACAATATGTTGTATGTGATTGGACCTTGTGTTGAATGTGCTCACAAAGGTGATACGTTCCAGAGGTGGTTTTGCTATTGGAATATCAAGTAATGCAAGACGATTGTTATTAGTTGCTCGTTTCAGTGAGCGTTTGACAAGCTGTTTGGGAAAGATTAGGCTAGTCTTGCCCAGCAGGGTGTTCCTTCCTTCAGGCAGTGGCTCGCAGAGCTAATTATTAGTAGCTCTCATAACAAAGCTCTGCCATGACTAAAGAAACCTTGCTCTGTTTTTATTTATG
Source organism: Lissotriton helveticus (assembly GCF_964261635.1). NCBI lineage: Eukaryota > Metazoa > Chordata > Amphibia > Caudata > Salamandridae > Lissotriton > Lissotriton helveticus. Next base: position 491,754,442 of record NC_136072.1, on the reverse strand, counting down.
TGAGCTGTAATTTTCAAGACCATCCCCTGTGTTACAGCAGCAGCTGGAGCACTTCACTACAATCCGGCAGTGAAATTGATGTGTTCCGGCTGCCAGGGGAAAGGGGCGGGGGGGGGGGGGGGTCAGAGATGCGCAGCCTGAAATAGAGTGCACGGGGTCCTCTGGCGGTCAGAAGACTGCATTACGAATGCAGGCCAGCAGAGATTTTAAAATGACCGCATATGAGCGAGATCGCTCCAGCGGTCAAGGCAGAATCAATCACCTCGTTAGTCGTCGTTTAAGCCGCCGTGCATACAACAATTGGCAAATACAAAGGCAATAACGATAACCAAAAAAATGAGAAGCCTGCACTTATCTGAATTCCTGTTGGAGCAGCTTAGAAAGCGGGAGATACAAGGGCTACAAGGATCGTTATACTGACTGCAGCGCTATAATTGGATGTTCTGTTCATTTTTTCCCAGTTGTTCATGGGAAATGTAGTAATATGGTGTAAATGATTTCTTCAAAATGGCTGCTGGAGAAAAAGAAAGTGAAAATATAACAGCCTAATTCTCGCCTCTGGGTCCTGACATAGAATTTCTGATATAGATCTTCTTCCTCAGTCTCTGACTACAAGGTCTACCTCCTCTGAGTATCTATGCTGCACGGGACTATCTCATTGAAAGTAGGTCTAACTCCCCTGATGGTGTACTGCAGTGCGTTAAATGCATGTATCCCACTTGCAAAGATTAACTTTAAACGTTAAAAGATAATCCTCACTTATTCCCCTTTGAAAACACTATTCTTGTTTACTGCAGGATGTCAATGCAGTTGGTTGCACATGTAATTAATTTGCAAGGGAATCTGTACTAGTTCCTTTGTTTTCACCACGTGATATAGTCTGCATTGTAAGTGCGCGGTCTGTAACCAATGCTCGAAAAAAGCATGTTTATGGTTACCATTATAATCCTGAATAATGTCTCTCTTGCTTTAGTTATTACAGATATATACCCAGAATCGTGTTGAAGATTGTAAGTTACAGAGAATCTTGCACATAATCACTTGTTGGAGTGTGCATGTGTACACCAAAATAGGAAAAGCACACAGTAATAGGAATCTTTTGGTCCTGAAAAAAGCAAATTGCCCCGATGAGCATTTAGGATGATGACTGAAACATGTATACTTGGGATGTGGAAAAACTCCAGAAGGAATTGTTTTAGAAAACCATCAGATATACTTTAGATGACTGGTCAAATAGATTCAAACGAGGGGATCGATCAAAATCAAAAAAACAAACAAAATACTAGAATTTTAGATGGACAAGGTGTGACTCAAAATCAAATGGAAAAGCCAGAGGCACTTCTTTTAAATACCAATAGTTCACCATCAATCACAGTCTTTTAAATACCAATAGTTCGCCATCAATCACCATGGCGACAGTACCTGAAAAATAGGCTAACAGCAACCCACAGGAGACTTGCTACTTGCATGGCTTATGATGAGGTGACTCAGTCATGTTTATTACTTACTTATCACGGAGTTCAGAAAATTGTAATTGAATTTAAAGTTGGGAATCGCTTGCTAGCCCATACATCAGAGGAAACCCTGTCGCATATAACCTTTCATTTGCCACATTTTTATGATGAACCCAAAAAATAATTTGACTTAAATGATTTCATTAGGGATTATATGAATTGGGCCATTTGAAGACGTGTTTTTAAAGTGCTGTGTTGTTTATAAGGTTGTTAGCACACAATTTGATGGGTTATATACTTTAAAGAAAATCTGTTTGAATCAATAATTTATCTTACTTTATTGTCTAGTGTAATGCTAATTAAGCTCATCAATAAAGATTTTGGAAGTGAAACAAAACAAATGTTCAAAATGTTTAGTGTTTACACCAATCTCATAAAGATTACAGGATATGGTATACAGTGTGAAGTAGCAAAGATGCTGTGGACTGGGTGGGTGGCATACCAATGTCTGGCTCGGCAATTCTAGCGGGTTGCAACGTAGTGCTCTGTGAAACACTAAGCAGATCCATTTAATACTCTTTGTCATGGGACCATCTGTTTACTGGGGGTTCTAATATAAAAACCAAAACACTTGAGGATTTTTTTTCATTTGGTATAACTTCTGCTGAAACATAGTTGGCAATGTGTTTGATGCACATCAAAGTACTCAATAAAAACAGGAGTATGGGGTTACTGGATTGAAATTGCTGCCATAGACTGCCATAGAAAGGCAAATGGCATTAGACAAACCTAAAATTATTGAGTTAATTTATCACTGTGGGTCAGGTGTTGCTTGGGTATATACCGGGTAGTCTAAGGGCCTGGTTATGACTTTAGCTGAGTGGATACCGCCGCCAGATCCCACCTTTTGTAGCGACTGGCGGGTGGTTCTTTGGCAGTCCCACGGTGGTGCTTATGAAATGGGCAACGCAATGGGAGCGTCAAAGGCAGTTCCTGCACGGCATGGACTGGTGCGGTCCATGCCGTAGGAGCAAGAACTGTCGTGCTGGCACTTACGGGGCACCTCTGCTCCCTGCATGCACCCCCTGTCCCTGAGGCAACAGGTAGCCCTGAAGGGCCCCCTTTGTTTCCTATCCGTTGCAGTTTTCATGACTGGCTCCCCACCATGAAAACCGTGGTGGAGAAGTAACTCTTAATATACTTGGCGGTGCCACAGCGGCACCGCCAAGCCTATTGTGTCCTCAAGACCGCCGCATCACCACCAGGGATCCCTGGCGGTAGCAGTGGTCCAATGGTGGTCTGACCGCCCAAGTTATAATCCGCGGGTGGGCCCAGCGATGCAGTGGAGTTTCGCGCACAAAGTGAAAAAAAGGTCCGACAAACAGCTGTTGTAGAAATGTGCAGTACTTGAGGTATGTGATATGGTAGTGTCTTGACTGGGGTGATTTTGTTGAATTATAATGTCACATGTTGCAATCTCAAGGCAAGAAATAATATTCTTGGTTTGCAAAAACCGTGATCTGTGATCTCCCTTTCCACGCGCTGTTCACTCTGAGGCATGCTGTATTGGAGTATGCACTGGAAGTCCCTCCTAGTCTCCGCCCATATTTGTCATTGGCTTGTGTCATTGTCCTTCATAAATGCTGGCTTCTGATTCATAAATAGGCTTGTTAGTCCCTTCTTGGTACCGCCCTGTCTGCATTTGTTACCTCCCATAACGTCTGGACCTTTTACTTGTTGGCTTGTTACATGGTCTGCATTGTAAGTGGGTGAGCACTATTTTGTTTATTGACTAATGGAGACAATTGCGGCTGCTTTTTGTATTTGCAGCGCCCACACAGGACAATGGTGGATGCTTTTCGTATAGAGTGCTATGCCACTTTAACTTTAAAAGCGGCTACCCCCCACCCCACAGCACTCGCAGCACAATGGTGAAGCTTTTTTTTTAATTATTGCTTTTTAGAAGAACCTGGTGTCCGCTTCAGGGACACGGTGTGTTCTTTAACTTTTTATTTGTTTTACTTGCATACTGAGCGTGGCGCCCGCTTTAGGGACAACGCATTTTGTTTCTTTTTTTTTTTTCTTTTTTTTTTTTTACTTTAATGGTGAGTGCGGTGTCCACTTCAGGGACACTGCGCTCTACAATACAATAGGTCTTGCTTTTGCCAAAGTTTGACCTATTTGTATTGTAAATGACAATGGACTTTTACAATGCCAATAGCTAAAAATCTCGCTATTGCGAGACCTATTGCATTGTAAATAATTTTTTCTTACAACATGTGGGTTCCTTTGGTATTTGATAGTACCAAAGACTGACCTGCTTTGTCCTGGTTTAAGGATGTTATTAGAGTGATGCATGTATACCTATTGCATTCTGTAAGCCTCTATCTAGGCCCAACCCTGGTTCTCGGTGTGTTTCATATTGAAGCGGTTGGGACAAAAGCAGACCTATCTGGTTGAAAGCATAAGTCAGTCAGTTTTGTTTGAACATGTTTATGTAGGTAAAAGCAAGTCCTAATGCTTGCTGAAAATAATTCAGGGCATACATTACCTACTGTCTTGAACTATAGCTGTATTTATTGTGTTAAAAAAAATACCGTACAAAGTCTCGGTTTAATGATGGGTGTAGTGGGGTGTGTCATTTTCAGGTTGCTTGTTTCGTTTGCAGAATAATAGCCTCTTGTGCGCATATGTTACTAACGCCTAAATACCGAACCACACGTGGAGATTTGTGTTCATGCCATATCTGAAAGAAAGACCGCTTTGTTTTGAAAATGTGAATAGTTGGCCTCTTTTATGTGCTGCAAAATCTGCAGTAAATGACGTGAACCTACACAGATCGTCACAGCTAGTGGGGCATTCTTTGAGTATGGGCACAGTCTAAGCGCTTTCCCAGAGTCCAGCTGGTTACAGGTTCGAATCCTGCTGGGCTGACTGAGCCTTTCAAACGTTCGAAGTCCATAAAATCGGGACTGATTAAAGTGACTGCCAGAGGCGATTTATTTTTTGTTGGGGTTTTGTTTAAACCGTGGTTATTAAAAAGGCCTGTATTTTAGTAACAATACTTTTTATTACATAGTTTTCAGACAAGAACCTCAAACATTTAAAACTTTTTAGACTATTAATTTGCTGTCTCCCACAAGAGAGCTAGCTGCTGGAGGCTCAGAAGGAGTTAGTTAGCAGGGGCCCTGCGCCACAGAGACCCCACTTCTAGAGGAGAAACACTATGCTTGGAAACCAGTATTGCGACGGTCACGTTTCTGTTGGTCTGTAAGGGGAAAATATTCCTTAACACCAGTAATCCGGGTTCAAGCTGTTTTGAACCGCGATAGAAAAGAGCTCTGACTAGATTTTAGTTCTGCTCACCTGATGGCAGATAATTGTTGGACTGCATATGAGAGTTTTAAGTGATCAGCGTTGCTTAAACAGTGGTTGTGATGCAAACAAGAATATGAAGGTTGGGGCGTCTCGGGTGCACTGAATGTCCTCTTCTGCACACAAAGCCGTTTGAGTTCATGACCCCACCATCCAAACGCAACCCAAATTTGACAGATATTGTAGTAGTGATCCATAAGATTACTGCTATGTGGACTAGAATCTTGACTTCGCATTATTCCTGCAAACAGACCTGTAATGTCTTCACATAGAGGACTTCAATGTGTGGGTGGATGTCCCATAGAGCTATCAGGCAGTAGACCTAATTGATCACAAGGAAGCCTGCAGCTTTATTCATCTGGCGAAAGGTCCCATGCACAGAGTAGGCCACATTTCATAACCAAGCTTTACACCAATCAAAACAAATCCAAATGTACCCTATCCTTAAATTATGGTAAGATTACATGCTGATCTCATGCACCTTATGAACGTGGCAAGTGATCTTATTAACCCACTGTTGATGCATTTATACAGTAATGAACGTAAACAAAAACGACTTGTACAACGCTTATTTTCAGCACAAAGACATTTGTTGCTAACCCACCCTAAAGCTCGACTAACATTTCAATCGACTAGACTTTTCCACTTCCAATAAAGTGAATGAAAGTGAAGAAAATGAATGAAAGCAGCACACAAACGTTTGAACCTAAACCTTTGCAACTCTCAAAAAGGAGCCAAGTGTTAAACGCCAATGCAAATGTACATCCAGTGATGCCCAAAAAACAGTTTGAAATAAGCCGGAGAGGCCAGTATATATACCACTGCCAAGGGTTCCGTAAAGGAGTATTGTGCCAATTCAATCAGCAAAGCAATCAATCAAATTTGGGAGATTTTCTTAATTTCTTGTTTATCAGAAACCATCTCCAAAACAGCCTTTTGATTTACTGCTGTTATTTGTTTTTAAATGAACAAATAGCAAACCACGCATGCTTGGTACAATTGATTTGTCTCCTTTCACTCACAAAATTACTTGCACAACAAAAGCTTAATTTTTTTATTTTAGGTTCTGCTGATGGAGGAAATGTTAAAACTACACTGAAGCTCAAATCGTCACATGTACCTTATTTGCCACGTGCATTGGGTGCCTTTAAGGATTTTTCACCAGTACTTTCCATAGAAATACCAGACTTCCTAAATGCTTTCTTCCTTTGAGAAGAGTCCCAAATCAGCAGCATGTAATCATTTCATCAGTCCTTTAAAAAAACTCCAGCTTATTCAAATATGCACACTATGATCAGGAGTTGATATTTATCCTACCCATGCAAAATTCCTCCAGGACTAAATTAAAGAACCTACTTAATTACCGCCAGACACGCGTCAGGCCACTTACAGTACAGAGAAACCGTATCAGAGGACCTTCTCCTGAACTTTGACAAATGGTGTTTGGCAAATATGGTACTACTGTAACTCTTTGGCTGATGACAGACCGCCCACCCTCCAAAAACGACTGTAAATAGTAATCATATGGTACTACCTTGGTGTGCCCGTCCAGTTCGCCCTACGTTGTCTCTCATGGATCCCGTTTCGCCACCACTACCACTCAGGATCCGCAAGCATCCACTGGCCTAGTACATTTAACAAGATCATTTAGGGTTTCAGTTGTACGCAGGCTACATATAGATTTATTTCAGACTGGGAAACTAAACTGTAGACTAGAGTATGGTAAATACATTCTTAACCACAGTATTCACTGAATGTGAGAATATTATCTTTGCCTCTGACATTCGTAAACCGAGATCCTGTTGGTGGGCAGAAGAGAAGCCTCCACGAGTCAGTTTGCCAAAATACCAAGGTCCAAAGACAGTTTTTGACTTTTGATGAATATCTCACTCTGGCCATGCATTAATTTCAGTAGCGTATAAACGTTTTTTCCCGAATATCATTATTTAAGAACAGATTTTTATTTATTTTTTCTGATTTACGGTGACCACAGAGCAATGGTTCCATGTTTTTTAATGTCTTAGGCTGGACTAAGGTAGTGCCCTACTCCTCTCAGTGTGCATGTTTTTCAGGGACCACATTAACATTTTTAAACTTTAAAACAAAAACAGAAATTCACCAGTTATACTTGGCAGCACTAACATAACTTGCGCCTCGCCATGCCCTGCTTATGACCTCATAAACATCACTGATGACATCATCCCGGCTTCACTTTCACACACATTGCTCTATAAATTAGTGACAAAAAGTATAAAATAGCTTTTTGAACCGTTTTTTTTATGATTAGATGCTGTTGGTTTAACACTTCACGTTGTATATTTTCGTCCTACCCTGTTTGCTGACGCATCTCTCATGCAGAAGTCTGCGCAGTAGTGTGGAGAGAGGCTTACCTCTCTCCTGTCATCTGTGTCTTGTATGATGGTTGTGCAAATTAGGTGTGAAAAGAGGCTTCCCTCTAAGGTTACAGCTCTCCCCTAGATGACTGATGTATAAGTAAGGTGTGGGGACAAAATTGCCTCTATGCTGAGAATTCTGTCTTGCATACACCTATGGAGACTATGATATGGAAACACCCTGCTCAGTCAGCTGGGGCATCTCCCCAGAGTAACACGTGTGCAAAGTAGGCAGAGACTGCTCTCTCTGCACATACCTCTTTATATAATGAGGAATGTCCATAGTAGAGTATACAATGGAGTATCTTCTCTGACAACTGCCAGTTTTAGCCAATATTGCAATACTATAAAAACTTTTAAATTTGTAATAAGTGTTAAACAAAGCGATCAAAAGTAACTTTACTTTTTATTACAGCAAAACAATTTAACAATACAAAACTTTGTCTATGTTGGGTGCGAGTGGGTCTTAGAGTGCCTGCTTGGCTCCGTGAGTGGGTGTGTGAATGGCCTGCATAGGTCTGTGAATGGATGCGTGACTGCTTGTTCGTGGGCTGTAAAGGGGTGTATGTACCTATGTGTGTCTGAAAGGTTTTATTCCTCGAAAGTGCATCGAGATTCGCTGATCCATTTCAGATTTACATGGGGGTCACGTGTTATCTTGCAGGTGGGGTGGGGATACATGGATTCCCAAAGTGGGGAAAAAAACTGATGTAACTTGATTTCGTACCCAACATAGGTCCCTCTGACATTTCTCTTAACACCCATGAGGTCAGGGTATCTACTCTCACCCCTTTAATTATTTTGCAGATAAATGTTAAGATCTAGGGACAGTTTCCCGATACTTAAAATGACGGCTGCAACCTACCAGTCAGGTTGTCCTGATTCAATCACTGCGTTACTGGTGCCATGTGACTTTGCGGATCCACAAAGGGGATCTGCGAAAGGTCCGCGTCCCTAGATTAGCAATTTTGGTGTTCCTTTAATTGCTTCGCATCAACTGAACGGATTTACACAAAATCACCAAAGGGCTCTGTCTGGACTAATAGCTACCTCTCTGCCAAATTTGATGTAGTTCCGTCCAGCAGTTTGGGCTGTAGTAGTCTTCATAATCACCATGGGAAATGCGCATTTATCAATTCCACCAACCCCACCCCCCCTTTTCTCTGTTCCTGCATGACTGATCACTCCGACACATTCCATGCAGAACTAGACAAACAGGCCACTTTTTGGGGGAAAAATTCCGTGAAGATGTATCACAGTGCCAAAGTTATAAGCAAGTCAAAGCTTTTCATCTGGAAACTAGGTCCTAACTAGAACTACCTACTGGTGACCCTAGTAGGATATATATATAAATATATCTCCAACTAGTGTATGGCATTGCAATTCCAGTAAAATGACAAAACAGTGTTGTATACCTCAACGGGTTCAGAGCATATAAAAGCCAGCACTCACTTATTTGCACAACATGGTTTTCCTTGAAGCCATTATCACTCTTATCATACGTAGCATTGGTGTTTCCCCGTGTTCTCTATTTCATGCCATGTGCAGCTCTCCAGTTTCCCCATACTTTTTTTTAATTTCTTAGGATAGACTGGTTTCAAATACACCTTTTTTTTATCAACATACACCAATCCATGCTTTCTTTCCAGTCTCGTAGAGGGTGGGTCTTTCCCGCCCCATTTTATGGCAGTGTTTCTTTTAGCCACAATTAGCCCCAAATCATAAAAAGCTTTTTCCTAATTAGGTTGGACTTTCTAGGTCTATATGCCAGGTGGTGGTGCTGTTTGAGGGCGGGCGACTTCATGTAGTGTTCTGCATACCGCCCATGTATCTGATTAGCTCTTCAATATTCTGCAATTTTAGGAGCCTTCCAAATAACAGTAAAATGTATCTGGTTGACGACAGTTCCGCACTCATTTTGCATCACTTGCACCACCAAAATTCTATAACTGTGTTCTTGTGTAATGTGTCCTATGTAGAAATTCAGAGTTGTAATAATCGGAATCCAGATCTTCTTGACACTGTTCTAGTGTGCCCTCACACTTCATTCCAGTCTGTATCCTCTATAAACCCTACAACTTTTTCCCATCTTGCACTTAAGTTATCCAATTTGACAGTGATATTATTATTGGTTTATGTATTTAGAATGTTGCCTTTCTGTGTAGTTGGTTAGTTAGTACTTTATGCTCCGCAAGGGAGCTGGTTTCCATTCCTTCCACATCATGCTTGAACTGATGTTTATATTTTGTGCATGGTGCACGTTGTTATTCCTTTTGTAATTCCTCCAAGATTTTCACTCTATCTTTCATCCAAACATCTCCTATATTTGTGAGGCCTGATCCAGCGGCCTATAGAAAATATATCATAAACAACGCTACCCAACTTCATAACCTATAAACAAAATTCTATACTAAATATGGACCCATTTATAAACCTGACATATTTTGGGCCTACTGAATCAGGTGGTCAGATTAAATCTATATACACATTATCAACAAACTATATACATTTTATACATCTGCGAAAGGAATATTGTCATTAGAATAAAACTTAACCATTTAGATGACCACCATTGGCGACGTGATCTAGCTAATAGTAACCTACACTCCTGAATAACCAAGACCAGCTTGTTTGTCAAAAGTAAGATTTTATTTACTAAATTATGGTATATAAGTTGATAGTTTTATAAATGAGATTTATTAGCAATAAAGCAAGCATGTTTATAAAGAAACGTGAGTAAAATACAATTTAAGCAAGTGAAATAAATTTAAAGTAAATGTGTAAAGTTTAGCATTTCTAAAACCTAATTCCCTAACTAAGCTAAATAGATAGAATTTAAAGAAAAGTTCTTTGAGGATTCTTACGTGCTCCACGCAAAGTCCAACAGCACATCACCCTCATCGGAAAGTCAGAAAGCAGCAGCCAGCCCATCCCTAGGGGCATGACTTTTTATACCTTTCTATGCTAACTAAACTACGCAAAGGAAAGTTTTCAGAAATCTTCGACGTCCCATTGGCTGAGAGTGACAAGTGACATGTCACCCACTTTTCAAAAGTTCCATTAAATCATATTTCTTAAAGACCATTGTCTCTTCCGAGTGCAACCAGGAGCTTCCTGGGTTTGCAACATTTGTATATAAATGTTCTCTCTCTGCGTCCATAGACTTCCGCGGATGCCAAGTTAAGACCGACAAAATGTTCACATTCGACCTTGGCCACGTCCGACAGAATGATGACAACACGTCAGCTTTGCAGCTTTAATAAACGCTTTAATTCAGAATGGGCGTCTCGTGACTTTTGCAGAATTACAAGTCAGCTCTTTTCTGCGACTCAAGTGACTAGGCCCAAAAGCAGGCAACTTATGATTTCTAATATAAAACAAACACAAGAAAAGTATTAATGTAAGAAATAATGTAGATTCTGTATCCACCCCAAGATTTACTAATTAATTAACCCACCCGATTAATCAAAATGTTACCTAGCCATTGCAAACAAATAAAGCAGCGTTTATATCTACCAGTCTCCGTTATTCCATGAGACTTATATGCACCTAGAATAGTAGAAATGACATCACACAGACAAGGAAAAGCAAAACAAGCACATGCTTCTTTAAAATTTGCAGCAGTTAGTTATGACAAAAACGAAAACAATAAATTATTTTATTATTTTGCACGAACAAAAAGATGCAACAATTATGCACGTTTATGAGCACACATGTTAGTCCCCCCATGTGTAAAGTTTAATCTAAGTTGTATTAGCACGACATATCACAAATCATTAATATTATTATTCATGTTATGGAAATGTGACTTCACGAGTTTAAACAAAATTTTGTTTTCTATCTCGCTCCATCAAGGCCTATTATGTCCCATTTGCGAAAGCCCTCCATTATGCATTCACTTTCTTGATTTGGAATAAATCTGACTTAAATCGCAACAGAAGTATCTCTATTTTGTCGTCTTTTATTCCCTATTGAAATGTGTCCAAATTGACTGGAATGAGATAAATTACCCCTTTGGTAGTTCTTTTTTATTGAAAATGAAATATGTAGGTATACTCGTGCTTTAAAGTATGTAGTTATGGGTTTTACTGCATAAAGCTTTGTGGGCCTGAAATCCCTACACGGTAGCAATTGGTTGCTTGTTTTGTTTAACTGATTTCTGTGTGCACACATGGATTCTGAAGCGTTTTGAGACAAGGCAAAGACTCAAAGAGCACTGTTCGTTTGTTTTGCTTTCAGATTTTTCTGAGTATTGTGTTGGCAGGTTTGTGCTCATGTTGGGAGAGGCCGTGTTAAAGAATGCAATAATTGTGTCCCCTTAATAAGAATCTTTTTACCGTGATACAAACATGCATTTGTCAAATTATTGCTTGGTCCAGTTTGGCGCGCATTGTTTCTTCTCAAGTTGCATATTTGGCTATTGCTGACAGTGCTGCTGTCTAGTTTTTTTGGGCACAGCCTCAGAAGAAGGCATCCAGGAATTACGGATGTTGAAATTAACATATTGTAAAACTGTTAAAGGAACATTGCCTGTCTTTCATAAGGTGCCATATCTAAAAACAAACACATAGAATACAAGTCAATTTCCAGGCACTGCACTAATGGCATCCTCTTGTGCATGCGTCTGGGTGTGTGGGCAAACGAGCCAACAGTCTAAGTACAACCATTGCAAGGGGATTGAGCTAGACCACACTGTTGCGCTTATGTCATTTAAGCAATACGTGGTTGGTTTGCTTAGACCGAGGTGGGTGTGGGTAGTAGACATGTGAACTTATCAATACTTGAATGACCACTGTGTTTAGGGACCCAGGCATTTATGAGTTAGGAAAATTATGTTATCTGCTTTCATTGTTCCTTTACTCTCTGCTCAGACAGTGCCGGTTTGCCTTGAAAGTTGGTGTGTTTCAGAGTGGGTGTCTAGAAGTCAGCTCTAAACTATGGAGGTTGAGCAGTTGTTATCCTGCGCCCCTCTTCTGTTCTTTGTACATTTGTACTGCTACCAAAAAAGCCATGCATCTCTTTTCCTCCTACATGGTCTAGTTTTTTACTTGATTGCTTCACAACACATTTTTTTAAACAGATTTTTATTGGGTTTTGTGCAAACATCTTACAACCATGCATCATAAACGGGACTTCAGCGCCACAGTCCTTGCTAGGACAAACTCTACATTAGTCCGCATCCTCTATACCTTAGCAATTCTCCCTCCCCCCCTCCCCCTCCCCCTCCACCCCCACCCCCCCTTGTCAGTGTGCCCCCTACCGTCTTTCCCATGAAGTGGCATAAACCTTTGCGCAACAGCGCCCAACTCCTTCCAAAGCACTCCCAGTTGAAGCCCTCAGCTGGTTGATGATCCAGAAAATGTGCAGAATATAGCATGGTACCTCAGCAGTCTTTCGTTCCCTTTCAACAAGAGTACTTAAACCTCACATGCACCAGGGTGCGCGGGCCTAGCTGGCTGCACCTACCGTGTGTACCCCCACAGTCCCCGCCCTAGTCTCCACCGCCTGACTCGCCGGCGCATCCATCTCGTCTTCCCCACTAGCTTCCATCGGTGATAGGTCCGCCACCAGCGCACCCCACGCCCTGGCCGCATCTAGCGCTTTGTCATTAGAAGTGCGTCTGGCTAGTTGTAATCTGAGAGTCCCTTCACTAGTCGCCCATTGTCGGAAACTCTCCCGCCATTTCAGGAAGCTGGGGCCCCCCCTGGACTTCCAGTACATTGTGAGCTCTCTTGGCCATAATCAACCCCAGGTCAAAGAATTTACTTGTAATTTTTGTGGCTGATGTGTGTGGGAACCAGAGTAAGAGGAAAGCCCCCATGTTTGTGTCAACTTGACATCCCGTAACCTCATTTAAGCAAGACATAACGTCAGGCCAGTATGTACCGAGCCCTGCGCATGACCAAAACATGTGACCAAAATTGGCACCCTCCGCATTACAACGAGGACACACTGAGTGTGCTCCTCCAAAGACCTGCTGGATTTTAACCGCCGTCAAATAAGCCCTGTGCAGGGCGAAGTATTGGACTAGCTGAAACCGAACATTGCGCGTGCCCTTCCAGGCCCGTCGCACGAGCTGAGGCCAGGTCGTCTCCGGTATCTGCTGGCCGAGGTCTCCCTCCCAGCGCTCCCGCAACCTATCTAGGGGCAGCGGTCCATCCAATGCCATTCTCCTGTATAAGCAGGTGATAGCTTTGAAGGTGCCAGCAGCTATCGTGACGTATTGGCAGCCCAATGACGTGGGGCGTTCTGCCAAACCCATCTTCCAGCGTTTCTGGATTCCTGACACCAAAGCCGCATGTAGCAAAAAGTCACCCCTCGGCAAATCAAAGGTGTCTCGCAGTTCGTGAAACGGCAGCAAAGTACCATCCCTGTACAAGTCCCCTATCATGTGGACCCCGCAGTCCTCCCAGGCGGCCAGCGCTGACCAATCCCCGCCCTGCGGGAGGGCAGTGCACATGCCCAAAGGGATCTCCGGGGCATATGGGGTGGGAAATCCCGCCCGCTTCTGGCTACGTAGCCAGCATTGGCGAAGGGTACGTTCCTCGAGGGTGAGCTGGTCCAGCCGGAGCCTCTGCTGGAGCACTATGAAGGACAAGACATGGCGCTGAATAATTCTGCCCTGTGGGCCGTCTGGGCCCCTAAACTCCTGCGCCACCCACCGCCTGCGTGAGCCATTGCAGCTGTGCCGCCAGATAGTACCATTCAAAATCCGGTACCGCCAGACCCCCTTCCTCCCGCGACCTGAGCAGGGTGTTCAAGGCTACACGTCTCCTGCCGGAGCCCCAGATGAACCCTATTACCATCGACCGCAGCATCCGGAAGAAGGAAATCTGAATCCACACCGGCAGCGTGCGAAAAAAATAAAGCAGTCGCGGGAGGGCCACCATCTTCAACAGCGCTATTCGTCTGGCCACTGACAGTGGAAGGGTACGCCAAAACCCCATACTGCCTCTAATGCCCCTCAGCGCTCTGCCCACATTCCCCTCATATAGGAGCGAGTGGGTGTGGTAAATATAGACTCCAAGGTACGGTAAGCACTCCGATTCCCAACGCAGTCCCTCTAGCTCCGTAGGCTGGGCGCACCGTGGCGTCAATGGGAATAAACAGGTCTTGGACCAGTTAACACGCAACCCTGACAATTCGCCAAACTCCCGGAGGAGGGCCCGTGCGCCTCGCACCGAAGCCTCCATGTCGGCCAAGTATAGCAAGAGGTCGTCGGCATACAGGGAAATATAGTGCGGATCGCTGCGCAGCAGCACCCCCTCATAATATCGTCCCTGCCGGGCTCGTGCTGCCAGAGGCTCAATCGCCAAGGCAAAGAGGAGCGGGGACAAGGAGCAACCCTGTCGGGTGCCTCTTTCCACCGAGCATGCCGCAGATATTGAGCGGCCCGTGCGAACCCTGGCAGTAGCGGAGTCATACAGCAGCTGCGTCCATCGGACGAAACCATCCCCTAACCCGAACCGACGAAGCACCCAGAACAGATACGACCACTCCACGCTATCGAATGCTTTTTCGATATCCTCCGATAACACGGCCGCGCCTGAGGGACCCTCACCCTCAACGACCCGTATCAGTCGCCGTATGCATGTCGAAGTGTTCCGCGTGGGAATGAAGCCCGACTGGTCCGGGTGCACCAGAGTACACATATGCACAGACAGCCGCGTGGCCAAGATCCTACTCAGCACCTTATAGTCCACAGTGAGCATCGAGAGCAGACGGTAAGCCGTCCTTGCGGCAGGTAGTCTGCCTTTCTTCAGTAATGGCACTATGATCGCCTCTCTGGCTGACGGTGGCAGCCTGCCCAGTTCCCACGCCTCTCCATACACCCGATGTAATTGAGGTGCGAGGAGGTCAATGTACGAGGCGTAGAACTCCACCGGCAGTCCGTCACCCCCTGGTGTCTTCTTTCTGGCCATGTGCTTAACCGCTGCTCTAATCTCCTCCAAGGATATTGCAGCGCCCAGCGCATTCCCCTGTTCTGAGTCGAACTGCGGCAACTGCGCCAACTGCGCCTCATCCAAGAAGGCATCCAACCCAGCCGGGAGTACCGTCAGCCTGCTCCGCTAGAGCTCCGCGTAATAAGCCAGAAACTGATCGTTAATCTCTTTCTGATTGCTGCACAGCACATTTAGTTATTTTACTTTTTATTTTATTTTTATTTTAATGATCGCAGCATTCCCAAGACAGTATTAGCGTGCCTTGCATATAACAAGCTTCAGAGAAAGATAACTGTTAAAATGAAGCGATGTGGACAAATTGACAAAGAATAAAAACCATGGTTTGGGGGAAGCAAAGATTGATACTACCTAACGAGCAGAATATTTCAAAATATCTAAGAAAACTATAGGGTAGTATATCAGGGGGGAAGAGAAACTAAGGGAGTGAACTAGTACGGGTAAAAAATACAAATATAATAAGAGATGGGTGAGTTGTTGATTTATAGACCTCTTGATCAGTGGGGTGGGGGGGCGCAGAAGATACCGCACTACTTATGTAAGATGGGAGGCGGAAAAGGGTGTGTACAGGGCAGGTATCCCTGGGGCGGGAGAGCAGGCAGTTTATCCGATATGGAACATGATTGTAGCATGTACGGAACATTATCAGAAAGGGGGGCACAGTAGGAAGGACAAGTCCGTAAGCATTAAAGAAGGGTCAAGGTTATATTCTCATTAATTCATTGGTGTCTAGGTGGAAGAAAAAAAACACGTCTGCAGGTGCAGTGGGGGGAGTGGGGGAGAAGAAAGCAAGAACACGTTATACAAAAGAGAAGTATATGGAATAAATAAGAGAAATCTAAAACTGAAGTGCAAATCGAAGGTATTACAGAAATGTCCCTTAGAAGAGGTGAGCTTGTAGCCCTTAGACTGTGCGGATGTACTCTTTCTTAAATTAGAGCAGCTTGTCCTTTCACAGCATTCAGCTTCTTTGAGAAAAGATCACGGATTGATATAAACGGAAATGTCCGATGGTGTCCGATGGCTTTCAGAGAAAAGAAGGGGATGGTGCAGGGGAGTAGAGAGTGGCATGATCTATCACTGTCGATTTGCAATATAAGTGCGACCGCTGGATGTGCCTCAAGGCATTGGCAGACCGTGTCTCTCGTCTGATAAAATTGCAGAGTTCAGGAGCTGCTAACTGGAGCACCGCTGCCAGAAGCCAACCGACATGTCTGGGAAGACCTTGAAAGAGTTTTGCAGCAGCCTGTCAAAAAGGGAATCTGCATTGTGTTCAGGGATGAGGCGAAGATGCTTTAGAACTTTTGAGGGAAATGAAATAACTAAAAAGAAAATTCACAAATGGCCTTAGGCTAACGAAGCAGCGACGATTGCTAATATTAATTTTCAACAGTGCTTGAGAACTAGAACCATTTCATAATCCACTGTGGACTGGCTGCATGCAACTGTTTTGTGGATTTACCGTTCAGCACTGGTATTTAGAGTTCACATATAATAAGCATGTGCACGTGTGTCTCACCTGTATATTACAACATTTGTTATCGTACTTTTTTTGAGCTGTGCAAGTTTCAACTCTTAGACCGTCCATGGGCGCTGCTGTGCATGCTCGTCTTTCCTGCTGCTTGGCATTATTTCTGCTTGACGTTCCTTTTGGTCGGGTACCAGTTTATTTTACCCCATTCAACTTCACCTGGCATTGGGGTTAAGCATTCTAAGTATGTATGGTGAACGCTTTGAGATATTGCATTACACCATGGAAATAGAAAATTACCTTTGTTATTTTTTTTTTTATTTCAAAAAAATTTTGATTAGGATTTTTAATCAGACAGTATGATACAGCCATGGAAAATACAGAGAAAGCAAACAATAGGGTGGAGGGAACCGGTAATCTGTATGGAAACAACAGCATATCCCATAATAAGTGGGTTTCCTGTAGAAGGGAGGTATAGGTGTATCTGGTTATATTGATGAGGGAGGGTTGTCTTATGCTTGTGTAGTAAGAGAGTGAAGTTGTTTACTAAGGGAGGTGTGTGAAGTACCTTATTAGTGTGTGTGTGGGTGAATAGCAAAAGGAGATGAGAAAAGACAGGAGATATGAGTAGGAATTCTAGTGGAGGGGGAAATTGGAGTGTAGCCATTGGGTGGGGGGGTTGGGGAGGAGATGCAGTGGTGGGGTTGAGACGCAGAGGTGGGGTTAGGTTAAGGGTGGGAGGAGTGGACTGGATTTGTTTTTAGTGCTGCTGTAGGGACATGTTTGACATAAATCTTTCTAATTGAACCAGATTATACCACTTCTCGGTGGTGGTATCTTAAGGTATGTGTTCAGTGAGTTAATTGCACCTCTGTTAAATTGGAAACATTCCCACCAGGTAAGGGAGGAGAGTTTGGATTAGGTTTCTCCATTCGAAGAGGATGGGTTTGAGGCTGGTTGTAACTAAAATGTCACAGAGAATTTTGTTCGTCTTTGTTCAGCACATATTTTGTTGGATACCTAGTGTAATGACCGTTGGGGTAGGATTCCAATTAATATGAAGGATATTTGATATGGTACTGCTGATATCCAACCAGAACCTCTTAGTTAAGGTACACTCCAGTAGCATGTGCCTCAAGTCTCCTGCTTCCCTCTCGCTATTCCAGCAGGTGTCAGAGGGCCTAAGGCCTAGTTTACAAAGTTTGGTTGGAGTCCAGTGGGCCATACTGGTAATCCAGTATCGACACTGTGCGTGTGATTAAGCTATTTTGTTAGAAGTAAGGTTCTCCCATATGGACTCCCAGTTTGGGAAGTCCTCCTCGGTATAGTCAGAGTTGGAAATTAGGGTGTCTAATTTATCTTTGATTGATCTGATAAGCGAGGATTTTGTGGGAGAGAGTACAGTTTGGATGCTAGGTGTCCACTTTTGGTGTATGTTTTTAAAGTGTTGGGTAGGTTGGGAGGGCTTGGTACTTTGTCTGGCTATAAGTGATTTAATTTTTAGGAAATAGAAGTTGTCTGTTTGCTGAGTTTTCTGTTATAATTTTCTTAATAGTGATGAGGGACAGTGGTTTAGCGAGCTCTTTTTCGATGGTGAGCCAAGAGGGGAAGGTATTAACAGTAGGCCGAAATCATTGGCTTCCCTGTTTCGCTAGGAATGCATGTTGGTATCTCCTGTAGTTTGGTTGGTTTAGGCCGCCAAGTTTCTTAGGTAGCCTTAGGTTTTCTAGGGCAATTCTGGGTATTTTGAAACACCATAGGAACTCGGTGAGCATCGCATCTATTTTCGTGATGACAGTATCTGAAAGTAATACGGGGGGACATACTAATTAAAATATGAATTCGGGAGTGATCATCTTTTTGATGGACTCTATTCTTCACCACCAAGGGATGAATCTGGTAGCCACGTTTTCTAGCGTGTCTTGAATTTTGTCGAGTATATTTTTTTCATTAAGGCCCATGCATTCTTTGATGTTTTAGGTGAACCAGTATCCAAAATATTTTAACTTGTTAGACAATAAACACTGATAAGAGAGCTGTTGCAGTACACATTGAGTGGAAGTACTTCTGTTTTTTGTCTTTGTTGAGACAGTAACCTGAGATTTCAGAATACTCGTCGATAGTGGGCATGATGTGGGGGAGAGCCGATTCTGCTTGGTTGGTGAAGAGAATAAGGTCATCGGTATATGCTGCTCTAATTAGTATGTGCATAGGTTCTAAAGTTAATAAGAATAAAAGGGGCTAGAGAGTACCCTTGTCTTGTGCCTTGTTGAAGGCTAAAGGGATTTGTTAATTTGCTGTTGATGGTTAGTCTAGCTTTAGGTGCTTTATATAAAGTGAGAATAATCTTAGATAAGGATGGGCCTAAATTGAAAGAGGTAAGCGTGACTTGGAGGAAGGCCCACAATACCTTATCGAAGGCCTTTTCTGCGTCCAGTGCTATCTCACAGGCGGGCTGATCAAGCTAGTGCACTTTTTCAATGGCATGACTAAAAAGTCTTATATTATCTGTGCTGAACCTCCTTTTCATTAAGCCTGATTGTGGGGGGGGTGTTTTTTTTGAGGATGGGATCCAGTTGTGCACATATTTTGAAGTCGATATTTATAAGTGATATGGGGTGATGGTTTTTGGGGTTGGATGGGTCTTTCCCTTCTTTTAATATAATTATTATAGTTGCCTCGGCTGAGGAACCCTCAGTGGCCCCTGTGGAGTAGTGGGCAATCTGAAAGAGACCGTTGGTTGTAGATTCCTTACCTTTAGAATTTCCCCCAAGCGTCAGTCTGGATCCAGATATTTTTCTTTAGCAGTACCCCTGCGTGTCGGTAGGTGGTATCTGTCGACTTCACATCAGCTGTTGGCGTTGTGGTAGCCGGGATTATGTTGCGGTGCCTACTTAGACACTACCCATGCATGCTGACATCCGTTCTTTGTCCGTGCCAGCCTAGCGAAGATCCGGAGAGAGCTACCCCTCAGCCATTTTTTAGCTAGCCCTTTTGCGACTTTTGTCGGCATCTTTTTCGAGTCTTGGACTCCTGGTGCTCGTGGGATGTCCCAACGTCGGACTGGCTTCAAGCCCTGCTGTTCCGGAATCTAGATGATGTCTGTGACCGATCGGCACCTCCTGTGCTTGTGGTGTCTGGCGCGCATCCACGATTCGAAGTCCTGCTCCGACTGCCAGGCCATGCACCCGAAGACTTTGCAGGAGTGGTCCCGAAAGTTGTTGGAGGCCTGGCGGTCATTTCCATGTCGTTTCCAGTCTTGTTCGAGAGGAAGGTCTCGAGACAGTTTGCCGAGCCCCCTCTCCTCGTCTCACTCCAAGTCGTTGAGGTTTTCGGAAGTCGAAACACAAGATGAAGGCAAAGAAGCACAAACACTCTTCACCTTCTCCCCTTCGGCCGGCTGATGCGATGCAGGAACCAGAGACTCAGTCTCTGGTGTCTCACACCCTTTCCGGGAGCCAGAGCGTCCCCTACCCAACTTAGGCAGTTCTACGAGGCCTTGCACCTAGTCTTTGGACAGCCAAACTCCTCTGGCATGCCTTCGCGCCCCACTGAGTGGGTCGGGGTCTCGGGCCTTCAATGCCGGAGGTCTCCTTGGATTCAGGCTTGGATCCGGATCGATGCCGGTCGACTTTTTTTTTTTTAATTGAATCCTCATTCGCCGCTCCTCTCACTTCGATACGCACCCAAGTAATCCATACCCTCACTCAGCGAGCTGAGAGGCGTAGAGGTCTAAGATGGAAAAGACCCACCTACTGGTACCAAGACTTTCTTGGGTGGACACGAAGAACCAGTTGAGACAAATCTTCTGCTAAGCTCTGACAGCTAGATGGCCTTTATCGTGGGGCTACCAGTGCCAGACTGGAAGATTCCAACAAAGCCCAGAGAGCATGTCGGCAGCATAATCATAGGACTCTGGGGGGGGGGGGGACCAAAAAAAACACTATGTAGGTTGCAAGATGTTCCAAAATGCTTTTTTCTTCCTGCTGCCTGATCTCATAAGATCTAGCTTAGCGACCGCCAAAACCAAGGTTTGCTAGTCGAAGAAAGAAGGGGTAGTAGAATCCATCCATCTCATGCAAATTTGTCTCCTGGCTAATAAAATGGCATAAAAAAGAAGTGATCTGGCAGGACCCTTGACATTATCTGCCAAGCCAAATATAATTAAAGATAAGTTGATGTTCACAGGGCTTCCCAGTGCACTTTCCAAAAATGTTTTAATACTATCCCAAAAGGAGATGAGTGCAGGACACTCCTTAAACATATGAATGCCAGACGCCAAGTCTGGCCTTTGGATACTGATAAATAGACTGTATTGTGCAACTGAATTTCCCACCCAGAATACATTTCTTCAAGACCTCCGACCGGTATATCCAATTTACCCTGTCGAAGGCCTTGGTTGCGTCGAGAGCCATGGCTGCCAATCTTATAAGATCATAAGTGAGATGTGAGAGCTGACGACCCCTGACAAAACCCTTCTGATCTAAATGAAGGATATCCCTGCCACCAGTCCCAGTCTTGCTGTCAATATTGAGGTAAAGATTTTATAATCTGCATTCAGGAGTGATATAGGCCTATAAACCCGCAATTAGATGGAACTTTCCCTGGTATCCAGATTAGGACTATGGTGGCCTCATTCCACGACAGAGGGGGATGTACCCCTCTTGTAATATCTGGTTAGAGAGGAGTGTCAGTGTGGGAACAAACTTGTCGCTCCTCATTCTATAGATTTCGTCTGGGAACCCATCCGGGCCCACAGCCTTTCCATTCTTGGAGTGCGAAATAGCATCTCTAATCTCAGCTTGCGAAAAGGCCTGATCTAGATGTTGCTGCTGGGCTAAGTTGAGGGAGGGGAGGGTGATATCACTAAGCCACCTCTGTGCACTAAGGTTGTCCACCATAGTATCTTCGTGATATATATCTTGAAAAAAGGTCTGAAAAGCATCGTGAATTTTATCGCCTGTAGAGTGAACCCCATTAGTGTTAACATCTTCCTTAATGCAACCTCTCGCACGGTCTGCTTTACTCTTCCATGCAAGGAGCTTACTTAACCCTTCCCCTTACTCGAAGTGAGAGATTTTACTAGCGTCCCATCTCGGAGTTAGCCTAGTATTAAGAATTTTTTTTTTATATTTCTGTAGCTGGACCTACTGGTGATTTGGCCCCGCAAAAACGCTTTTAATGTGTCCCGAACTGTCCTTATTGAGGCAGAGACAGAATTCGCCTCAAAATCTTTAGACTTCTTGTGTGAGAAAGGAGATCTCCTCTTTCTCCAAGAGTAGAGTGCGGTCAAAGGACCATTATCTGATCGAACTAGGAGCTGGGCATTCACCTCCCAGTAGAACCCCTGAGTGATCTGAGAGGTGAGGGGCCAGATATGAAATATTTTTTATCCTGCCTCTTAATGAATAACTGATCAGCATGAAATCGATTCTAGATTGATGCCGATACTTATAATTACGGTATGATACACCTGGCCCGATCTATCTCTCCAGATATCCGAGAGAGTGAACTGCTTCATTGCTCCAATTAAGAAATCTCGTGATTTGGAGGAGACCAAGGCTCTATTATTGGTTGTCTTATCAAGTATAGGGTTCAAAACAATGTTGAAATCACCCGCCAGAACCATCGGTTCTGGAAAGTCCAGAAGACGATAGAAAATAGTCTTAAGACTAGAGGGGTAGTCATGGTTTGGTCCATAATATCCTACTAGAGTTAGCAAGGTCCCCATTATCAAAACTTTAACAATGACCCACCTACCACATGTATCTACTAACTGAGATAGAACCTGAGCCGTGACCGCTTTCTTAATTAGAATTAGGACCCCTCTAATATTTGCTGTCTGCCTGGTGCATATATACGAGTCTTCCCAACTCAAATGTTTAAAAAGAGGGGGCATCTCCTCCTTGAGCGAATGAGTTTCCTGAAGGACAATGACCTGCGCAGAAGAATCCCGGAGATATTAAATAATTGTATCTCTTCTTGGTCGAGTGCGCAGGCCGTTGACATTCCAGGAAAGAATCTGTATACTGTTCATGGCGGATCAAACCTGCGCCTATCCTCAGGTGAAACCAGCATCAGCACCAACCCCAACATCCAAGTCGGGATCATTCCTGTATCATTACAGATTAGGTTGAGAATTTCAAAAGAAGAGGGAAAATGAGGATATTTTATTTTTTCTTCCCACTGCACCCACCCGCCTGTGCCCTCTCCCCCCTCCCCTCCCCGCCCATGGAGAACACTGACCCCAATCGCTTGGACAGATAGTCCAGATGATCTCCCCCAGATACCCTCCCGCCGCATGCCTCTAACAAAAAAAACGGTGAGGTGCCGGAGATAAAGAAGTTGTATCCAACCCTAAACCACCCAATGCTGAAGAAAGGTTGAAGAAAAGTGCTTAGGTGTCTATTTTATTTATTTTAATGTATATATATATATATATATATATATATATATATATATATATATATATATATATATATATATATATATATATATATATATATATATATATATATATATATATATATATATATATATATATATATTCACAAGCAAGTAACTCCATCCACTTCCACCAAAGCCTCGGCGGCGAAGAAGGAGAAGCAAACCACTTCTTTGTCAGGCAAGATGTTTTATTTCAACCTTTCAGCAACAGTCAACAGATGACGCGTTTCGGGCTCAGGCGCCCTTGATCACATAAAGGCTGTAAACGATTGAAGCCATTTTAAATGAAATGCCCTTCCCACTCAGGTCACATGTTTAGCAAGTTAGTGATAAACATAGCAAACAGACTGCGTGAATCAAAGAACAGTCGATGGAAAATTGCTTATGTATTTCATTCATTATACCATCAGGACAAATTATCATGACCTACTATAATATTTCCGACTATATAATTATTCAAAACTGAAAATTAATTAGTTATAAGACTGGCGTCATGAAAACATTTGATTGAAACCACAATATAATTTCAAAAAAAAAGTCCAATTGGCAAATTAGAATTCCTGGATAAATCCATATATACATATAAGGTGCAATAGTGCAATTTAACATACCTGCATAAATGCGTGTAATTACTTGTTGATTTGTGACTCTGATTAAAAAGAATGTGCAGAACAATTGCAGAGCATAACAGCAATATCTATAATTTTTCCTAGCAGATGTACAATGTACCATGTGCAAAAGGTGTGTTGTTACGTGCATAGATAAAATGATTGCAAGACAAAAATGCATCTTGCAACCAAACTAAGGCTGGGACATGACACAACTGAAAGATGTGTAACAAGATGGCAACTACTTGTTTTTGGGAGTTAGTTCTTAAAATCTACAACCATATTTAAGGAGGTTACTTCTTTTATACAAATGTTGCCCTACATCTGACCAGATGTCTCAGCCAAAGTGTGAATAAGTGAAATCAGGAATTGGCAGTCCTCATACAACATATATCGGAAACTACCAAATATTTCCATCTATACCTCGAATTAACAATATGTACATATTGAAAAAATAGGGTTATCTGCATCAAGACCAGCAACAAATTCTGGGATATAACATATATCCCACTCAGCTTGCGAAAACAATCAGAATACATATATTACAGGCACGTGTACATGTCTTCGGTGTTATTCAGTCCATTTGGGCATTTGCTATCGAAGTTAAGAATGAATTTGGTTTCTAATCTCCTAAGCAAAGCCTCTCTATTCCCTCCTCTGCGTGGTTTAGGGACGGAAGATACCACATAATACTTTAGACAAGATAAATTGTTTCCATGTACTTGTTTAAAGTGACGTGCCACTGGATAATTGGTATCACTATGTAAAATGGCACGTAGATGTTGAAGGATTCTCTCATGAACCTGTAACTTGGTACTACCGATGTAGTTTAGCCCACAGGTACAAGTGAGAACGTAAACTGCGAATTCAGTTTTACAGTTGAAATTCCCCAATATCTTATGTGGTATAGGACTGAATGGAGTATGGTATTCTGTTGTGTTTATTCCAAACTTGCACGCGCGACATGTGGAGCATTTATAGAATCCATCTTTGGGTTTCAACCAATTGGGTTTACTTTTTACTTCAGGACTCGCAAAATCTAACACTGCTCCCATGTTTCTTGCTCTACTGAAGGTGATAGTGGGGTTGGATGGCAAATTCATTCTAAGAACGGGGTCAGTAAGAACTATTGCCCAATTCTTATTGATGATAGATCTTATTTTGCGTTCATTCTCACTATAGGCTGTAATTAGTCTCGGACATTGATCGATTCCAGATAACCCGGAAATTGCTGGTGAATCAGGTAAATCATGCGGGACAGGTTCTTCCTCTGTAGGGGCTGGTAGTAAACTTGCTCTTGATCTTAGCGAGGTTTTGGCCAGGGCTGATGTCAAGATCTTATCAGAATATCCTCTTGCCTTCATGCGTCGCATGGATTCTGCAGCACAGATATTGAATTCAACCTCCGTGCTACATATCCTTTTCAAGCGTAAAAGCTCCCCATAGGGGATGCTCTCAATTAGATGCCTAGGATGGGCACTCGAGGCATGGAGCGTGACATTGCCCGCAGTTGATTTTCTAAACAGGGTACTCTCTACTCTTCCATTAGCTACATATAGCTTAACATCTAGAAATTCCAAACTGGAACTATTTATGTGGTGGGTAAAGTGGAGATTCAGATTGTTTTGATTGATGTTTTGAATGAATTCCAATGCTTTTTCTTTGCTACCTTGCCACACGATGAAAATATCATCGATGTACCTGTAGTAGTGTTTGATGTTTTCTTTAAAAATGGAAGAATAGTCCCTCTTGAGGACCTGCTCCTCCCACCATCCGACATGCAAGCATGCGTAACTGGGGGAGAAGCAGGCTCCCATGGCCACGCCCCTTAGTTGTTTGAACAACTCCTTTCCGAAAAGAAAGAAATTGTTGTTGAGACACCAACTTATCAGATTGATTAGAGCCTTATTGTGCTGATAAAATTCGCACGATCTTTGGTCCAAAAAGAATTTTACAGCCAATAACCCTGCCTGGTGGTCTATACTGGTGTATAAAGACTCTATGTCTAATGAGATTAAATACATACCATCTGACCATTGGATATTCCTAATTTTTCCCAGGAAATCACCTGTATCCTTGATGTAACTAGGCAGGGTTTTTACATGACTCTGTAGAAAAAAGTCTACGTATTGGCCCACCTGTTCCGCTGCACCCCCTATAGCGGAAATGATAGGCCTGCCAGGAATGGGAGATACACATTTATGCACTTTAGGTATTAAATAGAGTACTGGTACAATAGGGTTTTCATTGTGCATAAATTTAAATTCTTCATTTGAAATCAGGCCATCACTACGTGATTGTATCAACAACTTCTTAAGAGAATTTGTAGCCATATTATATTTTTTGGTGTTAGACGGCTCATAGCAGTTCATATCATTCAATTGGCGCTTGGCCTCCTTGATGTAATCTGCTCGGGGCCAAATAACCAAGTTGCCGCCTTTGTCCGATTTTTTTTTTTTTAATGATGATTTCATTGTTCTCACTTAGTTTTTTCATCAACTTGGCGTAGTCTTTCTTCCTTTGTTCAATTTGCTTTTTTTGTTTGAATTTTTTGGATTGTACCTGTTTGTTTAATGTTTTAATGTCCTCAACTACGCAATCATGAAACGTATCTAACGCATCCCTCGGCATCATGGGAATGTATTTGGATTTCTTCTTGAAGGGGCTGATCCCAGCACCCTTTTGTAACAGGTTGATGTTTCTCATCCTAGTTTGAGTAGAAGAGTCATACTCAGTTTCATCTGTTCCTACCTCGCCGGTATTTAAATCATGTAGGTCTAGGTATGTTGGAATATCCACCGCTTCAATACCCAAACTCTCTACATGATTGTTGGGATCTCGCTGTAGCTCTGCGTCTTTATCTTTGGTGTTTTTCAAAGAAAAGTATTTTTTCAGCTTGAGTTTTCTAACAAATCTGAAAACATCTATTCTCGTAGAGCTATAGTTGAATGTTTGACTAGGACAAAAATTGAGACCTAATGACAGCAAAGATTTTTCCGTTTCAGTCAGAGGCACATTGGACAGATTGATGATAGTTCTATCTCCATTTACTTTTTCCGTGTCCAGTTGCTCTTCTTTTTGTTTTTTCCTCTTTTGTTCGTGCTTTTTTCGTCTTTCTTTTCTTCGTCTGTTTTTTCTTGACTTTTTTGTTGCTGTTTGCTGTCCTTTCTCGGTCTCAGTGTGCGTAGTCTCTCTGATGCTAAAAAATCCAATTCCTCTCCCATGTCTAATACAATTGCTGGTGTGGGCCTTTCTCCGCTCCCTATGCTGGATTCGCTTGATATGGAGATAAAGAAGTTATATCCAACCCTAAACCACCCAATGCTGAAGAAAGGTTGAAGAAAAGTGCTTAGGTGTCTATTTTATTTATTTTAATGTGTAGGGATATATATATATATATATATATATATATATATATATATATATATATATATATCCATCCATCCATCCATCCATCCATCCATCGGTCGCCAGTAGGTGTATATATATAGTTAGGATTTTTTCTCTATGGGATTTTTGAAAATTCTATGTCTAATAACTTTGGCGTTTGTGGACGGAATTGGCTGAAATTTTCAGGAAAATGGAACATTTTGTTTCTGAGCAGCCCCTGAAAATTTGGGGGGGGGGGTCGTCGAGGGGGGGCCGAGAAAAAAGGGGGGTCCCAAAACGTGTTTTTGCCATGCAATTTTCCATAGGGCGGTTGGCCTCACTTTTAGCTCGAACGGCTGAATGGATTTCCACGAAACTTGGCAAAATTGTAGATATTGTTTGCCCGATGTGCCTTTGCTAGGTCTCAAGATATGTGGTCCTGTGAATTTTGAGTAAATTAGGTTTAAAAAAAGATATATATCTAGAGCCGCACCCGGTACGCGTACCGGGGAGCGCTCCAGGCGCGCCACGCGACTTGCGCACGGCAAGCTGATTGGTTCTCGGGTGTCCTGTAAACATTCGAAACAGTCCGCAGCGGCCGCCATCTTGTGTCTCGGTAGGATTGAGACACAAGAGGTGGCAAGAATCAAAGGGGGGAAATGAGCAAAAGGGGGCAGGGTACACCCCCCTGACCCCCTACTTTTGATGTGGGGGCCATAAAAGGCTCCCGCGGGTGAAATTTTTTTTTTTTTTAAATTCGATTTTCGCGGGGGGGAGCGCCCGGTACGCGCACCGGGGAGCGTACGGGGGAGCGTACCATGGAGATAAAAAATGACAGACTTTTTAAAAAATAAAAAGCTTCTTTTTATAGATTGGAGGTAGTTCTGAAAATAACTTTTTTTTTTATTTTGTTGTTTTATATTTTTTTTTTAGACTTTTTAAAAAAAATTTATATTTTTTTTGGATTTTTGTCAAGGGAAAAACAAAAACAAGGATTCCAAAACTGCTCAACAGGAGCAAAAAAATTTGAAAATTTAGGGACTGGAAGAGCAGCGGTGTTGCTGTTTCTTTAGGGCAATGAGTTCAACACTCTGCTCCCCATAGCAGAGCAGTTCGTCACACTCCGTGCACAAAAATGTGATGCCTGCAAACACCGGCTGAATGTTAGGGACCATTCTTCCACAGGGTGGTCCCGAAGGTGTTGCTCCACCAGTGGAGGTGCTGCCGCCATCTGTGGGTACATTCCGTGCCAGCTCTCTGACACTCTCCCTGGCAAAGTTGTTAGGGTGTCTTCTTTTCACATGCCTGATCAAATTAGCATTTCAAAACTATATTTTTTCAGAGGATTGCCTCTGGATAAACTACTCCCACATATTTTGCAGGTTACTTTGGGAGCGTTGACTTTTTTCTGTCCTTCAGGGATGTCGTAAAATTTCCAGATGAAATGGGTTTTTTTCTTTTGCTGAGGAGGGTCCTCA
This sequence comes from Lissotriton helveticus, assembly GCF_964261635.1. NCBI lineage: Eukaryota > Metazoa > Chordata > Amphibia > Caudata > Salamandridae > Lissotriton > Lissotriton helveticus. Next base: position 491,725,886 of record NC_136072.1, on the reverse strand, counting down.
TCTAAAAATCCATCTGAATCACTGCTGGATGACTCTCTTGCAGCCATTGCTGGAGATCAGAAAAGTAGGAGATAGAGTAGACAGAACAGCTCTTGCTCTCTCCAAGTACAAAGCAATAGTGAGAGAAATGGGTGGGTTTCACACAATTTGGGGAAAAAAAAGTTCTGAACCAATGAAAAGTGTCATTTTAAAGTCACATGGTTTGACGCGCTTACGCTACGCGCCCCGGGGCGCGTCCCGGGCGTGTATCGTAAGCGCATCGGGGCGCTTACGTTGCGCGATCGTATGCGCTTCCGGGTGCGGTTACGCGGTGCGTCATAAGACGCATCTCGCGGCTACGCGATACGTGTCTTATGACGCAAGGCGTGGCGGCTACGCGATACGTCACGATGTTGTTTTCGTTCGCGGCAATAGCGCTTCCGGGACGCGCATCAGTACGCGCCCCGGGGCG